>NC_083733.1:35026304-35327391 GCF_028564815.1 Eubalaena glacialis
AAAAAAGCCACCACGACCACAAAACCCTCCAATGCCTCTCTTTCCTCATCTGTGAAGTGAGGTAAAACTATGTGATGTATCTCATAGATTCCTGTGAGGAATTATTGAATCAGGCCTTACAACTGCCTGGCACAGAGAAGGGCCAGCTACTGGTATTTTGGTGCACGTAAGTGGCTGTGTTGGGGGGAGGGGGTGAACACTGGGCTGGTCCCCACTGGGTCCTTCCCTCTCTGGGTCTGAGTTTCCTTGCCTCTGCCTCACTCTCTTAGCACCCACTCGCCTCCGGTTCCGAGTCTGGGGTTTTGGTGTGCCAACGGGGTCCCTCAGCAACCTGACACAGACATTCAGCCCTTGTGGGCAGTGGTGCCCACGCCAACACACGAGTCCCCTCCGTCAAGTGTGGAGCCCGTGTCAGCTCTTCCCTGCATTCTCACTTCCTTCCTCCCCCGGACCCTTGCTTCTGCTCTCAAAGCACTGCTGGAACCCCACGAGGTCTCAGGGCCTGCACCGGGGGAAATGACGCTTGTGCCACAACGTCTATCCCAGGGGCTCTCATGGGGGCGGCTCCTGCCCCTGCAGCAGACGTTCAGCCATGCCTGGAGACATTTTTGGTTGTGACAACTTGGGGGGAAGGGGTGCTCCTGGCATCTAGTGGGTGGAGGTCAGAAATGCTGCTGCTAAACATGCTACAATGTCAGTCCCGACAGCAAAGAGTTCTCTGCCCCAAATGCCAATAGCGCTGAAGTTGGGAAATCTTGGTCTCTTGGACAACACAGACATGTGGCCAAATGGTTAAAATAAAATGTGATAAGGCTATAATGGAAGTTGGGTCAGAGTTATTTGGAGGTCCAGAAATGGGAAGAAATAACTGAGTTAGAGAGAAGCAAGGGAAGTCCTTATTTGGACAAGTGACAACGTCATAATCTCTTCTATGCCTCATATGAGTTCTCTGTGCTCAGCTGACTCATCCAAGATGCAAGTACTGCTCTTCTGATGGTCCAGGCCCCATCTGCTCTGGTAATTTCATTTGTACCCCTGGATCCAGCCATGCCTGAAGTATGACTGGTTATGTGGCTCCTATAGATTTCTTTCTTCCTTACATTTGTTTGAGTTGAATTACTTCTAATATATAGATAAACATCCCAGCACACTTCTGCACACTCACAGATCTTGTGCAGACTTGCCCCTCAGCCTTACACACCCAATTGTCCCCCAACTGAAAGCTGTCTTTTTTTCTCCTTCCTGTGGCTGGCTGCTTCCATCAGGGCTGCAGTACTGGCAGCTGCCATCCCTGCAGCATCAAAATATCCAAGCATCAGTTGCGTGATTGAAGTGTTCCATTAGCCCGGAATGGGGGAGCCACGATCAGATGTGGTTTGTGGAACAGCTGCCCGTGCAGGGCTGGCAGTTAATTAAAAGCCCCATGCACTTAGTGATTAACTAATCACAGCATGGTGGCAGCCGGCAATGATGCGGTGACTTTTCTGTGGGAGTCAGCTGAAGCTCCAAATGTCTGCCCTGGGGCGGCGGTGGCAGCGGGAGGCTTGGGTGGCCCCGGTGTAGACGTCCCAAGCAGTTTTCAGAGCAGATTCCCAGGTGTCTCTCCTGCTTAAAGCTCCCAGGAGAAAGAGTGAAAGGGAACCTGGGTGGGGAGGGTGAAGACGGGGACATCACTGCAAAGGATGGGGTGGGGCTGGAGAGGAGGGGAGTGAAGGCTGTCAGGATTTGGGAACCACTGAGGCGGGAGTCCCAGTGGGATGTCGGGAAGGCAGGGAGGGGGTTGGCCACAGGGGCTGAGCAGAATCCTGGGCCAGCTCAGGAGAGGGAGAGATGATACGCCCCTGTCCATTTCAGGGCAGTGTGGCACAATGGTTCAGTTATGGCTCTGCCACTTACTGCTTGTGTGACTGTGGACATGGTTTTCAACCTCTCTGCCTCAGTTTCCCTACCTGTAAAACCTGAGATTAATAACCATACCTGTTTCCAGGAGTTGTGGTGAGGATTAATCTGTGTGAAAGATTTCTAACACAATAAGCACGTGAAAAATATTACCGAGTCCTATTAGGAGCAGAAGCCTACTTCCTTACAGTAAGGAAATGAAGGGCCGTGAAAGTGAAAAGTGACCTTGGCTCCAATGTACCAGGCTCTACCCCTGCCCCAGCTCCCCTAGGAGAAGGCTGGGAACTTCAAAAGCCATGAGGCCTTGAGGCTGGAAGGGCTGGGGTGGCGCTAAAAGACAGGTTGCAGTCTAAGTAAGTGGAACCTGGGGGAGCCGCTCCAGAAGCTGCGTTTCCCTGGAGTGCCCCAGGCTGTTACCCCTGGGGCTGTACTTTAACACCTCTGTCATGCTCCTGGGCCCAGAGCCCTGGTTCCTGATTCTGACCCTGCCCATCGGGGTGACCCCACACGACTGCAAGTAGCTGTGACTTTGACGTCTTTAATCTTGGCCCCCAGGCTCCCTCTGACTCAACAGGAAAAGCTCATACTTCCTCACTTCATACTTCCATGCGCCCCTGATCTGCTCCAGCCTATGTTTCCAGTTCTATCTCTCATTTACCTTCATGCTGCCTGCAGATCCCGAAGCTGCCACGCTCTTGGCTGATAAATGCTTTCTCTACCCTCTTCCCATTTCACTTCTGGAAGTCTGAATCCTCCCCTTCCTTCAAGACCAAGTTCGAGAGTGTTTTCTGCAGGGATGCTCTGCTATCTCTCTCGTTGCGCTGCTTTCAGCTGGCCTGGGGGTGGCTTGGTAGAGTTCCAGCTCGAGGTGGTCCTGGAGGGCCTCCCTGAGAGGGCATTGCTGGAGCTGAGCCTTGTGTGAACCTGGAAAGAGGTCCTATGATGGGAAGGGGCTGGGGAGCCCGTGGAGCTGACTAAGGTCTAGGAGGCTGGAGTGAGGGGGAGGGTGACGTGAGGCTGGGCAGAGGAGGAAGGGCAGCAGTGGCTCACAGCAGGTGCCATCATCCCTCACTGGTGTGAGGTGGGAGACCTCACCTGCCTGTGCTGCAGCCTGGCTGGACATCACATGGTCTGTGAAAGTCCAAGTGGGGAGACTGGGTTCCCAGAAATTGACTGTGCATCTGGGACTTGTGTGAAAGTGATAGGGACAATCTGACTGGCTGAGCCGCTGTCACATGATCACCCCTCTGCCGGGTGGGACCCTTGATTAAGCACTCCGAATGTACCCTGTGGGGAGGGATGGTTCTCAAAAGCAATATTGGGGTGCTAGTATCACAGAGGACAAAACCAACAGGTATGTCCCCTTCACTGAGCCAGGTCCAGTTTCTAGGAGGGACATGTGTTATCCACGTCTGTGAGGGGACGCCTCCAACATCTGTCCAGGCCCTTCCCTGAGGGGCCAGGCCATCGCTGGGAAATGGTCAGCAGGCGAGTGCCCCTTCACTGTCGCCCCCAGGTCTACCGCTGAGGGTGCAAGTGTCTAGGATGTTCTCCAAATTCTGAGGAATGTTTAAGGTGGGTCAATGCGCTATCTCTGGCTGCCATGTGACTGTGGCGACATCTCTGCCTTCTCTGAACCTTTATGTCCTTGCTGGGAATAAGAGACATAGTGCATGAGAAAGTGCTTTGGAAACTGTGAAGTGCTCAGTCACACCACTCATGACTGCTTTTATCTCTGCTCACGGTTTAGGAGGGAGCAGCCTGTTTCTACCTTTGGTGTTGGCCCTGCTCCCCTTTAGTCCCCATCTCTCCCTCTGGCATCCTCCCCCACCCCCTGCCTCCCCTTGGGGCTGGGACATGTGCCTGCATTCCTGCTGAAGGTGTTGCTGTGGGAGCCTGTCCCAAGGCCCTGTCACTTCTTAGCCCAGAGGAGACATGGCTGTGAATGGGGTAGGTGTGGGGTGCCTGGGAGGCTGGAGGCCAAAGCGGTCCCAGGGTGGGGGTGGGGGGATCTGGGGAGCAGCAGTGATGTGATGATGGTGTGGAGGGCAGGGGCACGGTCCCCACAGCCTTGCTCTGAATAGAGGACATTCAGGTCACATTCCCTATAGCAAAGTCAGAGGGACCCAATTTCTCAGCCAGAATTGCTGGAAATAAACATCTGGAGCTTGGGGGTCGTCATTGATTTGGGAGAGCTCTTGGTTTTCATGGGATTGGTCACTCACCAGATAATTCGGTAAGTACCTTGTCAGCTCGGCGGCTATAACAAAGCTACCACAGACTGCATGGCTTAAAGAACAGAGATTTATTTCTCACAGTTCTGGGGGCTGGGAAGTCTGAGATCAGGGGCCCAGCATGGTCAGGTTCTGGTGAGGGCTCTCTTCCTGGTTTGCAGATGGCCGTCTTCTTGCTGTGTTCTCACATGGCAGAAAGCAGAGAGAGGAGCAAACTCTCTGGTGTTCTTCTGACAAGGACACTAATCCCATGATGATCTAATTCCCTCCTGAAAGGCCCTACCTCCTAATACCATCACAATGGGGATTAGGATCTCAACATATGGATTTGGTGGGGTGGGGGTCAGGGACACAGACATTCGGTCCATAACATACCTCTTACAAGTTTACCGAATTCATTCATGTCTATTTTCTCATTGGGCTTTATCTGCATTTCACAGGCGGGAAACCTAAGCCAGAGGGGCCAAGAGATTTGCCCAAGTTCACACAGTAGTGGCTTAAGCTTGATAGAAGTTTCTCTCTCACTTAAAGAAGTATGTGGTGAATGGTCCAGAATGACCCTCGGGCCCAGCTGTACTACAGCCCACCTGGACACCATACAGGCTATGAAAGACCAAATGGGGAGGGAAGGAAGTCCTAGGTTGGGTTTCCAGAAACAGACCCTGCACCCAAGACTCCTGTGAAAGTAATTTATTAGGAAATGTTCCAGAAATGACCAGGAGGGGCTGGGAAGTGATCTAAATAGAGTCCTTGCCCTGTGGAGAGGGAGGCTGGGTCAGCTCATCTGCTCCAGGGCTTGTGACTTGTGACTTTTTGGGAACTGAACCTGTCACAGAAGTGTGCAGGTGGGTTGGCAAGGGCTGCTCTGGCCCTGACCATGTCAGGGACCCAGTCCCCTTCTATCCCGTGTTCCTCCATCCTCCAATATGGCAGCACAGGCTCCAGCCATCATGCCTACCTTTCCAGCCAACAGAAAGGAGGAAAAGAGAAGAAAGGGTGTGCTGCTCTCTATAAGGACACATCTTCGAACCTGTACATGGTGCTTCAGTTTCCATGTTTGGGGCCAGATCTAAGGCTTGTGGGTACTCCCAGCTAGCAAGGGAAGCTAAGAAATGAAGCCTTTATTCCAGGCAACTTGTGCCAGCTAAATTTGGGTTCTGTTACTGAAGAAGGAGAGGGGATAGATGTTGGGGAAAAAGTAGCAGCCATTGTTATAGCTACAGAGTGTGAAAATGGACTTGACCACAGTCCTAGAGATTTCTTTGCAAGGGAGCAGAGAGTTGTAGCTGTTGGGAATGGGGTCTTTACAAGAGGAGGAGTGGGCAGGGGCTGAGCTGCAGGATCTCTGGGTCCACTGAGGTCCTTATTTGTGGGATAAGGCTCCACCCAAGGAATAGCTGACTCCAGAAGGATGGTGGTGTACACAGAGCTCCCTGGAAGTGTCTTGGGGGTGGGCAGGCAGGGGGAGCTGTATCGGACTTAATCCTTAGCTGGGAGCTGGGCGCTTGGCTTTTGAGTTCCTGGCTTACCTGGAATCTTCTAGGTCACCTTCGGGAGGCCTATAACATGCCTCAGGCTCTGTTCCACCATCTGTAAGATGGGGACAATGTGAGGAATTCACGGTCAGACAAGGCTGACGTAAGAGGTACTTAATTCTGACATAACATTTAAGAGGGCGCCAAAAATCTCAGCAATTAAGATCAATATTTTAATGCAGTATTTTTTTATTGTGGTAAAATATATATAACATAAAATTTACCAGTTTAAGCATTGTAAGTGTTCAGTTCAGTGGCATTAAGTATATTCACATTGTTGTGCAACCATCATCATCCGTCTTCAGAACTTCTTCATCTTCCCCAACTGAAATTCTGTATCCATTAAACACTAACCCCCTATTCCCTGCTTCCTCCAGCCCCCAGGATAACTCTACTTTCTGTCTCTCTGAATTTGACTAAGTAGTTCATATTAGTGGAATCATGCAGCATTTGTCTTTTTGTGACTGGCTTATTTCACTTAGCACAATGTCCTTGGGTTTCTACCATGCTGTAGCATGTGTCAGAATTCCCTTCCTTTTTTTTTTTTTTAAATTAATTTTTATTGGAGTATAGTTGCCCCTTCCTTTTTAAGGCTGAATAAAATTCCACTGTGGATATACCACATTTTGTTTATCCACTCATCCATCGATGGACACCTGGGTTGCTTTCTATCCTTTGTCTATTGTGAATAGTGCTGCTATGAACACGGGTGTGCAGATATCTAAGTCCCACTTTCATTAATGCAATATTTAAAAAAAAATCAAAATTCATGCAAAAAAGCCCATTATGAATAGACTATCAAAAAGTGAAAGACGAGGGCTTCCCTGGTGGCGCAGTGGTTGAGAATCTGCCTGCCAATGCAGGGGACACGGGTTCGAGCCCTGGTCTGGGAAGATCCCACATGCCGCAGAGCAGCTAGGCCCGTGAGCCACAATTACTGAGCCTGCGCGTCTGGAGCCTGTGCTCCGCAACAAGAGAGGCCGCGATAGTGAGAGGCCCACGCACCGCGATGAAGAGTGGCCCCCACTTGCCACAACTAGAGAAAGCCCTCGCACAGAAACGAAGACCCAACACAGCCATAAATAAATAAATAAATAAATTAAAAAAAAAAAAAAGTGAAAGACGAGATCAGGAACAGCACGGTGCTGGGCCACAGGAGAACAAAGGGAAGGATGGGTAATACTCACTTTGCACGATCCTGTTTTTGGCACCCCTTAAATCTTGTGCCCCAGACGAGTTCCTCACTCTCCTCGCCCTTGTCCTGGCCTGATGAGGATGAAAGGACCCTGGCTGAGCACGCTGGGCCAGGAGCCTCCTCTTCCCCTACCACCCTGGACTGATTTAGGAACTGGAGTGATGGAGCAGCCTCTAGGTTAGAAAGCTGAAGCTGGGGTTTCTTCTCCCCTTGGATAGATTCACCTTAATTAGCCCCCTCAGATAACGGTTCCTTCCCAGGCTGAGGCAGCTGAATTATGGAGACAGTCACTATATCTTCCTTTCCCTTGAGTTGTTTTGCCAAGTGACAAACCAAGAGATGCATGTCCCCTGCTCCAGGTTGCCTTGCAGAGCTGGGTGTGAGGCCACTTAATGAGGCAGGAGACGGGGGTCCCAGTCCGTCACCTTGTAGCCCGGGCGGGTGGTGCCTGGCGCTGTGTGCAGGGTGTGAGTGTGGGCACTACCTGTGCAAGTGAGCGTGTAGGGGTCCCACCAGGACGAAGAGACATTCTCCTTCCTGAGCTCACAGCCCCCAAAGAGGAGAACTCATGAAATTCCCAAAAGGGAGCGTCTTCCCTTAGTCATTCAAGGAACATTTAGTGAGCACCTACTGTGTGCCAGGCAATGAGTGAGTAGGTGGGCGTGAGGGTCGGTAAAGAGATGGGTCAGTTGTGGCCCTGACTTTAAGGAGCTTATAACAAAAAATAAATTTTTGTCCATGTGTCAGGAACTGAGGTGCGCCAGGTTATTGGATGTGAGGGAGGGCAAACGACGGGGTGGTGAGAGTCCGTCCAGCTCTCATCCTTGGCTGGGGAGTGTGTGTGTGTGTGGGTGAGTGAGGAGCTGCCCTGGACCTTGCCTGCTAACCTGAGACTGACCAGCAGATGGCGAGAGTGCTACGGGAAAGTCAGGGACTGCTGGGGAGGGAGGGAGGAGAGAGAGAGGGAGACAGAGAGACAGACACAGACAGACGCAGAAACACAGAGTCAGAGACAGAGAGAGACAAAGACAGAGGCAGAGAGAGAGAGAGAGAGAGAGAGAGTATATTAGTCTGTTTGGGCTGCCATAACAAAACACCATAGACTGGGTGGCTTGACAACAGAAATTTCTTTCTCACAGTGCTGGAGGCTGGCAAGTCCAAGGTCAAGGTGCCAGCAAGGCAGGTTTCATTCTGAGCCCTCTTCTCTTGGGTTGTAGGCTGCCGCCATCTCACTATATGCTCACAAGGCCTTCCTTAGTGTATGCTCGTGGAGGGAGGGAGGAAGGGAGAGAGAGAGAGCTCTTCCTGTTCTTATAAAGCAGGCAGTCCTATCAGATCAGGGCCCCACCCTTATGACCTCATTTAACCTTAATTAGCTCCTAAAGACCCTCTCTCCAAATACAGTCGCATTGGAGGTTAGGGTTTTAACATATGAATTTTAGGAGGCACAATTTAGTCTACTGCAGAGAGAGAGAGAGAGAGAGAGAGAGACAGGGAGAGAGGGAAAGAGAGGAAGAGAGACAGAGACAGAGATGGGGGTGGGGTCGGTGGGGGGAGGAGGGAAGAGCCCACGGCACTGGGCTGGGATCAGAATTCCTGGTTCTGGGCCAGCTTTGCCATTCACTTCGCTGTGACCCCCAGCAGACACTTCCCCCTTGGAGCAGCCACGTCTTCACCTCCAAAGGAGGCAGATGTGCACACCCCCCCATACCTGCTGAAGTGTCTGCACACTTATAGAGAGCAGCGCTCAAGAGCCTCCCCCCTATTTTCTCACTCAGAGACACAGCAACCCTATGAGATGGGCATTAACGTTGCCTCCATCTTTCAGATGAGGAGACCGAGGGTCAGGGAAGTTAAGTGGCCTGCCCAAGGTCACACAGCTCGGACTCAGACCCAGGTCTTCTGACCCTGTGGTCTAACTAGTGAGCGCTCTGAGAGGGTAGAAGATACAACACAGATACGAAGGAAACTCAGAACTTCTTCGCACAGCTAAGGTTGACCAGTCGGTCTCGCGCTGGGGGTCTCTTCTGGGGCTTCCACAAAACTCTGGAGAAAGGGCAAATTTGGTGCAGGGAACACAGGCCCCCAAGCTAATGGCCGGGAAGCTGGCCCAGAGACCTGGGAGCCCAGAAAAACACTTCCTGGACACAAGGATACCAAATAAAGCTGTCCAAGATCGTGGCTTCTGTCCTGCCTTGGTTCGCTGGATGGTGAAGCACATCTAGCTCTTGGCTTCCACTGTGTGGCGTGTACAGGGCCGTATGCAGAGGAGAATCTACTCCTTTTCTCTCCGAGACACACGAGGGACGCCTAAATCTAATAAGTTAATTTAGACTCCTAGAAACAAGATTAAATTTTCAAATGAAGGCAGGCTCTGACAGCTAAGGCATAAATCTTTTATTTAAAATAGAGACTAAACCCATTCAAATGCAATCAGCAATGACAGATGCAGATAGAAACAAGCTCTGATAGAATAGACGCGGCGTGGATTTGTTCGCTCTTGGTGACATATCACAAAGGGTGACCTCAAGTTCAGTCTGAGTGTCAGCCAACAGTGAGGACTCTGCATCCATTTCCATGTGGCTTGTTGACCCAAGGTGGAGCCAGGGGAGATGCCAAGGCAGACGGCAGGGAGCCAGCCTCGGAGGTCATCGTCCCATTGCTACCCCGTCAGCTGCCACAAGAGGGCAGGAAAGAGGGCCAGCAGTGTTTGGCGGTCCCCAGAGTGGCAGCAAAGGAGCCTGAGGGGGAGAGAATGGGGAGCTGTTGAGAGCAGGCAGGAGACAGTTGAGGTAAGAGGAGAAGGTAGGTAAGGACAAGTGGGGCATTTCCTGGAGCTGCCAGAGCAAAGGAAGCTCTGCAGGCCCCAGACCTCCAAACAGTCTTCTGCTTCAGCTGCCTGTGGGTGGGCATTCCTGAGTGCCAGACACCGTGCATTCCCTACACGATCTCACTCAATCCTCACCTCAAACCCTTTTACAGATCACAGGCTGAGGTTCAGAGGGGTCAAGTCCACGCCTGAATTGCACAGCCAGTTAGTGGCAGAGTCACGAGCCCTCCCAGGGCGTGCTGACTCCAGTCCCTCACCCTTCCCACCTGACACTCCACAGCTCACAGACATCCAGAGATGCCAGGGGGTCTAGCAAACATACTGGCACCTTGTTTGTTCTAACTCAGGCAAAGAACAGAGAATGATTTCTCCTAAGTGTCACCCCCTTTTTGAAGTTTTCAGATGCTTGCTGCCAGACCTCTTTACAGCAGCACAAACTCAAAGTCACCACCACAAACATACATCCCTGAGGACCGGGGATTCCCAGATGGATAACCCATGAGTTCATGTTCAGAGGCATGTTTACCAGGATGCCGCTAACAGAGAAAAACCCCCACTCAAGACAGTGCTCGTGTCATGTAAGTTTGGGAAACACTGCCTACTACAACCCCTCCTGAAGAGTCACAAAACACATTAGAGCATTAAAGCCTCTGAGAAGTCCAGCAGAAAAGAAGCCTGTTTAACCTCGTTTATCCCAGCATTTCCCCAACTTATTTGAACACGAAATGTTTGTGTTCCTTTCATTAGACATAAGATCACATCAATCCATCTTCCAAGGAACCCATTTTGGGAAACATTGATCTAAGAATATTTCAAGTTGGCCTGTGGCTCCCTGCTTCTCCAGAATGCGTATTATGGTACATGAAACTTCACCATTAAATACTTGAAGCAGATGCCCAGAGAAGCCGTAGTTGACACTGGTGGTTCTCAGTCTTTTTAGGATGTCTCCTTGATGAAAGTTGTGGGGGTTTTTTTCCCCCAGGTGGAGAGAAGCATGCACATACATTATGTACACACACTCGAGTGTTGGGTTCTTTGTTGCCCAGAGGCCTCAGGTCATAAACCTCTGCTTAAAGTCACCATCAGCTGAAGCCCTTGGTGCCACTGGCAACTGAGCACTCGGCCTTGGGAAGAGGGCCAAGCCTGTCGGGGTTAGGGCTGCTGAGAGGGTCTGGGTGAAGGGGCCTGGTACACTCCTGTCCTGTGACAAAGGAAGCCCGGAGGGTCATGCCAGTTTCATGTGTTCAATGTAGAGAGTACGCAACAGGGTTCTGGAGCAGGAACGGAAGGCATCAGGCAGCTTGGTGAGCAGAGACCTCTCTGCAGGTCTGAGGGACCTGCCCACAGCCCTGTGGGGAGTATGAAGCTCAGGGCTCCCACATCTCTCAGAGCACCCCGTAGCCTAGTGCATGAGAATCTCTGTTGCTGATGCTTGCCCAGCACCCATTCCCTGTTCCCCCCTTCTTCTAGGGATAACACCCTGGTTGTCCCTGGGGAACCACCCCCGCCTCGAACTAGTCCATGTGTGTGGTATGGCTTGGACCTCACCCCCAGACTCAGGGCGGGCTCATGACCCAGGTTCATGACCTGGACAGTCAGAGGACACCATTTGTCAGGTCACAGTGACTGGTTTAGGGATAGGCATGCGATCCAAGCCAGAACAATTAGCTCCAAAGGGATAAATTATGGAACTTTTCCTGAGAAAGAGCACTTCTCTTGGGGCTGTGGATAAAAAAGTATGCCTGGAGCTGCTGGTGGCCACCTGGACCCGTGAAGAGAGATTGCCTGAAAATGGATCCTCTACTGAAGAGATCAGGTAAGAGATGGAGAGCTGGGGTGTCCCAATGGGACTGTTTGAAACTATATCCAGCCATGACCCAAATTAATCCTATCCCTGGCACAATTACATGAACCAGTGCATTTCCTTTCTTGCTTAAGAGCATGTGTGTTGGATTTCTGCCACTTGCAACTGAAAGAGTCCTGACAAATCCCCTGTGGTTAAAAACACATCCCAGGTCCATGCCAGGTAGCTGAATTAGAATCTCCAGGAATGTAGATCTATCTATCTATCTATCTATCTATCTATCTATCTATCTATCTATCTATCTATCTCTATCATCATCATCATCTATATCTATCATCTATCTGTCTACCTACCTATCTATATAGATATACATATCTTCCTGGGGAATCTAATGATCTAACAGCTCTAGCCTGTAATAATTTCCCCTGCTTTTGTACCATGGAGGTCACAAGATGCCCAGCTGGGGAATCCAAGATTATCCACATGTGGAATTCATCCAGTAAAAGCCCAGGAGTCAAGATATTTAACATGGTGTGTCCTTAGTTTATTCCCACTTTCATGTTCTCAAATGGGGCTAAGAATCATGTGATTGTGACAACTTAGCTTTGCACAGGAGTGAGAAACTGCTCTGTGTTCATCTAAACTCACCTCCTCATCTTCCTGTACCCACAGCTAGACCACACCTCCTATCCGCTCTTGTAGGTAGGTGTGGCCATGAGCTGGGTTCTAATCAGTAAAATGTGAGCAGAAGTGATGAGTGCCATTTCCAGACTCAGCTTATAAAAATCTCCCTGGATATTCTTCATGATTTTTCCTTTTCGCTCGATGCAGATAAACACAGGAACCTAAACACAGGAAGCCATGTTGGAAGGTGTCAGAGCCACAAGGAGGAAGGATCCCAGGGTACCCAGTACCAGAATCACTCTTGGAGGCAAGCTTCATGGCTATCAGGAATCCCTGTTTGGGGCTTTACACAAGCCAGATATAAATGTCTATTGTGTTAAGTCACTGGGATTGGGGGAATCCCAATCCTACAGTTGTTTCCTTAACAGTGAATTTTTATGAATTTCAGATAACTTTTCCATCCATTGATTCATCTGTGTTTTATAAAAACTCTGGGTGGCAGTCTGGGAATGGCATTTTACAGATGACAATGCTTGTTCTAGCTTAAGTAGTTGGTAGGAGGATAGAAAATGCTTCTCAAAAGAGCAGTTTGATGCAGATGTGAAGAGACTATGATGATAGCTCTTTCCTTGGCCCTGGCCCCCTTCCTATTTGTTCAGGCATTTCTGTAGTTCGAGTTCTTCCCTGGGACTCAGCATCCAACTTCCCACCCTCTCTGCCCCCAGTGCGTTCCCAGTGAAGACTCTGGGGGCTCTGCCTCTGTCCATGGTGCTGAATCCAGTGGCGTTTATAGAGCCTTGTTATGGAATGAACTTGGACTTAAATATTAGAACTGCGCTTTACTTCTAAACATTTGTTCCCTTGGAAAGTCTTTTAACCTCTCCAAATGTTAATTTTCTTATCTGTGAAATGGAAAATTATACTTTCTTCATGAGATTGTTGTGAAGATTAAATAATGTGGAGAAACTACTGGTGTAGTAGGAGTGTCAATTTACACCCTTCTCCCCCACTTAAAAATTATTGAACCACTTCCTTCCCTCCCTCCCCTCCCACCAAGAATAGCAGGTGAACTGAGGATGATTCTTATTTATGTGTAACATTAACTTCAAGTGTCAAATCTATCATCCACTGAGGTTTGAGTGAATTAAGAGAGAAAAAGGAAACAGACTCTAGAGAGACTATCCCTCATGATTCTAGCTGCTATAGGCTATAAAGGGTTACAGAATATTCTAAGAGTTTAAGGGAAATGGAAATTTGAAACTTGAGGAAAAGTATGTTTTTTTGTCCCCTTTCTTCACTTGTAAAATGGTGAGGGAGGGGGGGCGGGTGGCAGCTCAGTTTTTCTGACCCCGTAGAACAAGGACAGCTTTTAGTATTCTCACCGCTCGTGGATCCTCTTCTTTGTAAAGATTTTGCCAACAAAACCCTCTGCACTTATTAAGGAATAACTAATTCATTTCCCCAATTTTATTAATAAAAGTCATTTAGAAGCGATTGTGCAATAGAAACAGTATTAAGCTTCCCAGTTTAATGAGATGGCTGATGCTGTAGTTAGTCTGTGTGGCCTCATTATCGGCTAATGTGTGGATTCCCTTAGGTTTTCTGAATTTTTGCCAAGAATTCACAGGACCCAGTGCTACTTCTGTGAACCTCAGTGCAGGAGTCATTACTTTCAGTGGGCTCTCAGCATCCTTCAAGCTCTGACCTGACTCTGTTGAGCTCTGATATACCAGGAGGCGTGGAGCACAGTAGGCACAGGAGAAGAGGAAGGAGAGGGGGTTGTGGGAAAGCAATATGTACCTTGGGGGTCGGAACAGTAGGGAAATCCCCTAGTGTTTGCCTTAATGCTCGTCTGGGAGATGGAATTCATAATCTATACTTCTCCCTTAAAAATGAATGTAGCAAGTGGCAGAGAGAGAGAGAGAGAGAGAGAGAGAGAGAGGCTGGAAAGTTGGTTTATTAATGAAAACATGCCCACCAAGGGAAATAGTCAGTTGGTCCTCTTTCTGTCAACACGCTCTCTCTCGCACATAACATAGGAAGCTAATTTGAAATAAGAAGGATGCTTGGTGGGCATAGAACTAGAGTTAGGGAGTTCATAGTTTTAATGACATTGTCTTCAAACTATGATGGCTATTGGGATAAAACTTCCTAGAAAGGGCTATTCAGGCCCTTTCAGAAGTGGAAACCCCACTCTGTCCCAGATAATGCTGGAAGCAATCCACTAATGCTTTACCGTTGGGCTCTGCCCCCACTCGTGCCTGCTACCAGGGAACCCACCTGAGACATTCAAGCTGCTGCACTTCTTACCTGCTCTGCGGTTCAGTGAAGCTTCTCTTAGTATTGTGAAGCAACGGGCTCCTTCATGCTGCTGGCCTCCTTTTGTAATACCTTATTGGTTGGTTTCAGCCTCAACGGTGTCACCCTCAAGTTAGGATGACAGCCATTCTGGATTTGAACTGATGGCCTTCTGAGTCCAGAGCCCATTCTCTTGACCACAACCCTCACCTGCCTCTCTAAGGCACCTGGCCCCTGAACTCTAGAGGCACAGCTCCTCCCTGCCCACCCTATTCAGAAAGCTCAGCCAGAGGGCCTGGTGAGCTAGAACAGGAGGAGATATCCCCCAGGACGGGCCGACCCTGACTCCACCTCTGCAGCCTCGGCACAGCGCAGGTTTTACTCTCCTCCCAAAGGCTCAGGGCTCCATCTCTCCCCGGGTTTATGAGCTGAGTAGGTGAAGGGCATGTTTGACCTTTCCAATCGCTTCTCCCTGCTTCATCACTGTAGCTGCTACAGAAAAATGAACTTCCTTCATGCGTTTCCAACTGCCAAAAACACAGCAGCCATGGCCAAGGACTAGATGTGTGATTTGCTGTAAGCCTGGGACCTCATCCTTCCTGCAGCCTGACGCTGCCACAGCCCAGATGCGAAGCAGAGGCCTGGTGAGGTCTCCCCTGGGCCCAGGACTGAAGCTGCCCCCAAGAAGGACAGAAGCTTAGAGGGCTACACAAGGTCTACGGCAGCCATTTAACTTTAAATCTGCTCCAGGCACCCTGCTTTCCTCCCTCACTCTCAACCCCAACCTTTACCCTGATCCTCCTGGACAGCTCGCTGCACCCCCGTCCCATGCTGCTGCCTCCAGAGCAGGTACATCGCTCCCACCTCTGGGGGGTCAATGTCCCCACGTCCTTCCAGGCCCACCCACTCCTTCCCAAGTCCCTTGCCTGGGATGAACTGCTCCTGCCTTGGTCTTGCTGTTCACTTTGTGACGTGCGTTGTGTGGTTCCCTCCTCTATTGTGGCCCCTTTACTTTCAGTCTTGGGCTCTGTTTATTTGCAGGCTTTCTTCTCTTTAAAACAAAAGAAACACAAGGTGCCATTGTCTGGATCTTGAGAAACTGTAGAACCCTCCTTTTTGCATTGCTGGGTACATTTCTTGTTTCTACCCGAATGATCTGCCAAGGCGAGAATGTTTATTTATCTGAGTGGGAGTATGCCAACATCACCCTGAAATAAAGGTGACGGCACTTAGAATAAAACCCGAACTCCTCATGATCTGGCCCCACTCACCCTGACCTCATCTCCCATCTTTCCTCGTCACCGGCTAAGCTCTGGCCACACAGCCTTGAGTCTGGTCCTCAGGTGGGCCAAGCCCACTTCTGCTCAGGCCCTTGCACCCATCATTCCCTCTGCCTAGAGCACTTCCCCTGCATCTCTGCAGGCTGGCTCCTTCCCAGCATGTGGGCTCAGCTCAGCCTTCCCTGACCTCTCCATCTTGCCCCATTCTCCCCGGTTATCTCTCTATTGGAATATATTTTCCTGATATATTTTCCTCGCTGCACTTAACAATTTCAGAAGTCATCCTTTCTTTAAAAAATTAGCTTCACTTTGTTATCTTCATGCTCCACTAGGACATAAACTCCACATGAACTGGGATCTTGCCCATCTTGCTTTTGCTGCATCCTTAATGCCTAAGAGTGCTGGGTGCACAGGAAGTACTGATTTCAAGTTTGCTGAATGAATAATGGCGGGGTGATCACGTACCAGTATCACATGCGAATGTCTGTCTTTCCCCTGTTTTGGGAGTTTCTACCCCAGCACCTACTGTCTTGCCTTTAGCATGGAATAAATGTGAATGAAATGAATTAAAGGGCCCCTCACCCACTAGATCATCTTTTATGGGACAGGCCAAGTCGTGTGTTTCTGACTCCCCAGCATCTTGAAGAGCATGTGTTCAAAGCATCTGTCGAATTGAATAGAATCCTTTGAAAGTATGACGTCAACTTTGGTAACTGAGGAAGAAGGGCCTGTCTGGTCCTTTGAATGTGACTTGTTGGACAAACTAACACCTTGAGTTCTCATTCTCAGTTGTGGGTTCTGGGTCATGTGAGTGCAAAGGCTGTACCTCACACAGCAGATGTGTTGATGGAAACAGGGAGAATCTGCCTAAGATGCCGAGTGTCAGAGGAGCGGCACAACATCCTTCTGACACTTGAAAATTGCAAATTTGAAAGACTCCTTCTCACTTGTCAGCTGTCCAGGCCTCCCCTGCACAGATGGCTTCCAGGCCTTGCCCTCCCAGGCTGGATTTCCCATTGTCCCACAGCCAGCCGGCTGGTATCTTTGAGGCCCACCATCGGCATAGCAACTCAAACGTCCTAGTCGCTTGGTTTCAGACTTGTTTTCTCAGGTCTCTTTCAGTTACAAGTGACTTTAAAAAGGGAATATATTGGCTCAAGCACAGAAAAGATGTTGGGTAGAAGTTGCTTCAGGCGTGGCTGGATCCAGGGGGCCCTGTGTGACTCTGTTTATTCTTCATATGGGGGTCTCCCATATGGCAGCTGTTAGGGGCAAGGTGGCCCCTAGAAGCCTCAGCATCACCCATCTACTTCAATTGTCCAAACATTACTCACTCCATTCTAGCCACTCACTTTTTTCTGTTCCTTAAATAAACCAGGTATACTCTTGCCTTAGGATATCTGCACTATTCCAAGTGCATGGAAATCCCTACCCCCTCTCCTCCATGGCTGCGTATCTCATTCCCTTACCTCCTACAAAGCTTTGCTCAAAGCTACCTTCTGAAGCTGCACCTGACCACCCAATTTAAAATCGGAATCCATCTCCCCAGCATTCCCAGTCCTTACTTTGTGCATCCTCTGCCCCCTCCATAGCAGTTACTGCCTTCTAACTTCCTGTATATTTATTATCTCTATTGTCCTCTAGCCCACTAGGATGTCTGTTTTGTTCGCCAATGTTTTTTCACCAGGAACAATGTTTTGTTCACCAAGAACCCAGTAGAGTCGTGTCATATAGTAGTTGCTCTGGATGAATGAATGAAGCAGAAAGAAATTAATTCAGCATCCAGACATAGGAAATACGGCAGTAAACAAACGAAAAACTCTGCCCCTTGGGACCTTACTGTATGGTGGGGAAGGCAGAGAATAAATGAGATTTTTAGGGAGTACTAAATACATGGAGTTTCAGGTGACAGTAAGTGCTGGGCAGGCAGACACGGCAGATGCCCACAGTCAAGACGAGACCTAGTTCCTGTCGTATGCTGAGAACCTGACAAGGATGGAGATGATTCTTGGTTCCTCTGCTGTTTAAATATTACTCTTTTTGAAAGCGAGACAGGATAAGCGCATTGCTAATGACAGTAATAAAGTGTCTCTCAGATTTGTTTACAGGCTGTTTGCTTTTATTTTCATTCCCTCCCCGATTCGATTTGATTCAGGAGCGGGTGTGGGCAGCCCCCTGCCAGTTCACATTCCCTTGACATTTCTCGCTCACATGGTGTAATGAAGAAATATGCAAACTGGCTGGGAGCTACTGGTGTTTGGAAGCCCCTCTTGGAGCCGGCTGCTGCGTGGAGGAGAAGAGACCCAAACCAATAAGCAGGTATTGATTTGCATTGGCATTAATGTCTTTTTATATCAACACAAGTATTTTATCAAAACTTGCCTGGGGGGAACATCCATCTTCATATTGACTTAAATGGAAGATATGACAGGGTGGGTGTTCTATCTACATAGTGTGGAGCTCTGCATACAAATATAGATGCATAATCAATATTTCATCATAAAATTGTGATCTGGTTTTGATGTTTTGCAAAAAGAATCTCAAGATGAATAACACAGTACAATAATAATTTTGAAATGCAAAGATTTTTTTCCATTTTAATAAAAGTTGGGGGCTTCCGCTGGCCATCCTGTGTGGGCAGCAGGAAAAGACCCATCTGGCTGGAGGAGGGGTATGGTGGGAGCATTTGCAGACCAGAAGGCTGCCTCGGTTTTGCTGTTTGAGAATCAATTGTGGACACGCTCTAGGACTATTTGTTCATCTACCTGTGGCCCCCACTGCTGGCCCACGTCCGGACCCTCTTTTGTCCCTTCATCACTTCGGTGCCAGCTTCACTGTACTTTTGGCTCCAGGGGTTGGCAGGTGCCACTCTGGTGCTCCTGGAACCACTTTAACTGCGAAAGCTGAGAGCTGGAAGGGACTGGCAGTTTCTATGCCCCTGGGGGGCCCTCAGGCAGAGACTGAGGAGTGGGATTGAGAAAGCCCAGCTCCCTTGGCCGAGCTCCCTGGGGGATCAGGTGGAAGCCGCCCTGGGGGCTTTGTTTGATCCTGCTCCTGTTCTCCCCCTGCCCCCCACTTCCTGGCCTACTTCTGCTTCCCCCTTATGAGACCCCCCAGGAGCATTTCATAGTATGACGCCTGCACGGGAAGCCTTGTCTACCAGTCTGCTTCGGGGAAATCTGACTTAACACATACCACCCATTCCAAAAACTACTTATTGAGTCTCTACTGTGTTCCAGGCACTGTGGCAGGAGTTAGGGATAGAACAACGAGGGCAGCAGACACGGCCCGCATCTCTGTATCAATTTTGGTGCTTTAGGTGGGCTATAAAGAAAGGCAATCTCACATGGATGGGAAATCAGAGGGCTCCAGCACCCTCACGATACAGCAGCACCACGCACCTGGTTCTTCCACCTCTGCTCAGCCGGGCGCAGGGCTGGCTTCACCCTCAGGCTGGGAGTGCGAGGCTGCAGCACTTCTAGCCGTCACAGCCAGACATACAGCATCCAGAGGAAGACGTATGACCATCCCTTCTTGTGGCTTTCTCTTTAACGCAAGGACGCTTTCCTAGGTCCCTGTCCTCCCTAGCAGAACTACCTTTGTCTCATTGGCCTGAAATGGGTCACATGCTCCTTCTCGAGCCTGTCCCTGGCAAGCGGGTAGAATTACCCTTGGGCCAGTCAGGTTCACCCTGGGGCCTGGGGGTTGTGCTGGTTTCTCCCGGCTCTGGGACGTTTGAGGCCATGGACAGCTGAATGCAACCACGGGGGTTCTGTTAGGAGGGAGAGAGGGTTGATGCTGGGTGGGGACAACTGCTCCTCTGTCACTCTGCCCTCTGGGTTCCTTCCTGGCACCTCCCTCTGGCCACCATTCAACACTCACTGTCTGTTCATGAGATTTGGTCTGTCTTCCTTCTACATGGTGACTCTCTGAAGGCAGCAACCTGTTTTGCTCACCGCTCACCTATGAATAGCATAATGTCACACATACAATTTGCTCAATAAATATTTGGTGAATAAGTGAATGGTAATAGTGACCAAACGAGTGTATAAATGATCATCTATGGTTTGAAAAGCAGATGTGAAGCGAAGGTGAGGAGGTTTCCCATCCCCCTCCAGTGGGGCATGCCCTGGGATGATGGCAGGGCAAGGGGACCACCGCTCCCAGATGAAGGAGCCAGGATAAAGCAGGAAGGGCTCCTTCTGGAGGGAGCGAGGGCTGAGGCTTTGGGCGAGAAAGGCCTGGGCTCACCTGGGCTCTGACACAGACTTTAGGTGTTACCCCTCCTCTCTGGGCCTCACTACTTTCTCTAGAGGAATTGGGAGGATTCGACCATTGACCAATTTGCTGAGCACTTCTTATGTGAAGATGCTGGGATGCATGCAGGAAAAGCACAGGGTGTGATTCAGGCGTTTGGGGGATCCAGCTGTGGGGCTCAGGGCTGGATCCTTAAGCTGAGGTTTGAAGGATGCATAATTGGGCAGCTGGGGGTGGAAATGGGGATGCACCGCAGGCAGAGAGAAAAAAGCAGGTAGAGAGATGCTGGGGTGGGACCTGGACTTGTTTGAGAAAAACAAGGCTGGCCTGGCACGAACTTGGGGTGGGCAGAGGCGCATGGTAGGAGATGAGGCAGCGAGGTCAGTGGGAGCTGGAGCCAGGAGGTGGCACAGCACAGACTTTGTACTTCATTCCCAGGGTGACAGACATTACTGATGAGATTCAGAGTGAAGCGGAGGGGATGCAGATGGGCAGACTGGGTGAGGGGCTGCTGCAGTCTCCTAGCAGGAGTCGAGGTGGCTTGGATTGGCACAGTGACAGTGGCAAAGGAGAGAAAGGGCCTGATTGGAGAGGTCCTCAGGAGGAGATCTGGTAGCTGGGAGTCCAAGATTCTGCCCTGGTTGGCCGTCAAGGACACCTGTCCTCTCCTGCTTCTTGAGCAGTATAAACCAGGTTCTTGCCGTCCAGGAGGGAAGCTTTCTTTCACTCTGTGCCCAGGGAAGGAAGGGGCAAATCAAGCATAATTCAGTTAAGAAATACTATGTAATCAGTCACGCTAGCTTAAATTAAATGCAGTGTCCAAACGTGTTGCCTAGCATTTTTTCCACACCAAGCAGAGGCCAAGGTGGATAACCAGTACATCTAGAGTATCGCTATTTGAAGCTGGAGAAAGGCATCCTCATTATTTCTGGTGAATGAGAAGGTTGGAGGGGGGAAAAAATAAGGGAAATGTTTGGGGGCATAAGTTCTAGAAAAACTAACACCCTGTCCAAAATGAGTGGTGATGTCACAGAAAGTGCATAGAATTTGGAGTCAGAAGGCCTGCATTTGAATCCCAGTCATGCTGTGTGACCCTGGGTGGGTCACTAGCCTCTCTGATTCTTATTTTCGTCGCCTGTAAGATGGGGATGATAACGGTTGCTTAAGAAGGTGACTGTGGGTATGAAATAAAATAATGTTGGTGAATGTGCTTTGTCAGCTGCAAAGCACTATCTAATGTCAGGATTATCAAGAAAGTAGTTTTTAAGCAAAAAAAATCAGTTGGGTGATACTATTGAATTAATGTTAATTTGGGGGTGTTATGTCTTTATACTTAGGAGATGCATGCCAAAGTATTTAGGAGTGAAATGTCAAGTTGTCTAGAACATTCAAATCGTTCAGTAAAACCCAAAACTGTACAGCTCAATGCATTATCTGTCTATACATATATCTCCATCTATTTATATCTGTATCTATATATTAAGAGACATAAAGAAAAAGTGACATAACATTAACCACTGGGGAATCTAGCTGAAGGGTATGAGTGTTTATTAAGTTATTCTAAACTTTTCAGTAGATTTGAAAACTTTCAAAATAAAAAACAGGGAGAAAGTCACAACTGGACTGTAGATCTAAGTATGAAAGGCAGAACAATACCTCAGGAGGTCGTCACTCAAAGGCAATATCTCCCTGACCTTGGCCTTCAGTAGGGAAGTGCAGCCACTGCCACACTGTGGCCTGGCAGGGATGGAGCAGAGGAAAGAAATGCCCCAGCTTCTCTCCCTGATCCCTCCCATCTCTTCCTGGTACCCCCCGTGGGCTGAACCCACTCAGATACCAAGGGCGGAGCTTGGTGATGAAACCCATGGATATCAGCCTCCAAGGGCACAGAGCTGGCAGCAGGGTGGAGAAGGGCAGAGGATGGGTCCAAGGGACAACTGGAGAATGACCAGCACCCTCCTTTTGCAGCGACCGGCAGGCAGATACTCCTTTCTCTCAGTCCTCCTAAGGCTAAGTGAGAGGAAAATGACACCATCCTGACCAACAGTTCACCTGTAAAGTGGAGTCTCTGCCTGGATCTGGGAAATATTTCCTTTTTTTTTTTTTTGATTGGAGAATGATGCATGAGGAAAGCCAGTCTCTCCCTCCCTGATTTTGGATTTTATGGTGTGAGGACATGATGCCGGGGACTGCTGCAGCCCTGCTGCCACCACGACGGAGGGAAGGCCAAGAGGATGGCAGAGCAGCCCTTTATAATTCTGCACCCAATTCCAATGGGTGTGTGGGGTTTTCCCACACAACCAAACAATTCTCTGACACCAGGTATCCTACAATTCAACTCAATTCTGACACTATCTACCTGGATGCTGCATCAGACCCCACAGGTTAAGGGCTCCATCCTACAAGACTGCCCTCATACCCCCATTTCAGATGCCAATTGCAAGCCCAGCTTGCTTCTGACTGGCTGTAGATCAGAGGTTCCAACGACCCCCTACTTGGGTTCCATTAATTTGCTGGAGTGGCTCACAGAACTCAGAGAAACAGTTTACTTACTAGATTACAGGTTTATTATAAAAGGATGTAACTAAGATGGAAGAGGTGCACAGGACAAGGTGTGGGGAAAGGGCACGGGGCTTCCCTGCCCTCTCTGGGTGCACCACTCTCCCCAAATCTCCCTGTGCTCACTCTTCAAACCCCGTCCTTTCAGGTTTTTATGGAGGCTTCATCACATAGGCACGGTTGATTAAATCATTGGCCTTTGGCGATTGCACTCAATCTCCAGCCCCTCTCCCCTCCTAGGAGGTTAGGGATGGGGATGGGGGTTGGGACTGTGGTTCTCTTGGCAACCAGCCTCCATCCTTAGGCGTGGTCTAAAAGTCACCTCATTAACATAACAAAACACCTTTATTGCTCTTATCTCTTGGGAGATTCCAAGAGTTTTAGGAGCTTTGTGCCAGATATAGGACCAAATACATATTTCTTCTTATAAATCACAATATCACACCCTTACTAAGAGCCCTGACATTGTTGAACAACCGAGTCAAACCTGGACCACCTGCTGCTGCCAGGCTTCTCCTGTGTGAGGGTTCCCATTACAAAGGCCCTTGGTTGGGTATCTTGTCTCTTGCTCCCACTAGCATCCTAACTGAAGAACAGGTTAAAGTGGCCTCCTTAGTCACATTCTCTCCCTGACCTTCTAGAATTTCCACTCCGATGGTAACAAGAAACAAAAAACAATGAAAACAAGGGAATGGGCAGTAAGAAAGAGAAAGGTATTGAGAGGAAATCTACTGTATCAGAGGAGGAAAATGTAGAAATACGCTCTATTGTTTGTCAATACTGTAGACATACAGGGTGCTAAGCTAATGGATTTAGGAGACCATGCTCTGGCCTGTGTAGCAAATACTGTCAGTGCCCAGCCCAGACCTCCCGGATCCCCTCATCAGCTGTGCACCCACCTCCCAGCTTCTGTAGGCTCTGCTCCTATCAGCTCCCACCTGTGACCTTCAGGGGATGCTCCTTGGGCCCTAGAGCTGCACCCCTTCTGCAGAGAGCCCAAAGCCCTCCGGGTGGCCTTTAGCCAACGCCCAGCTCCCGTGAAAGCACACAAGCCTCGCACCCTCTGTCCCAAGGCTGGACAAACCCTGAGATGTAATTTGTGCCTAAGCCCCTCTTGTGACCAGGCTGCATCTGGGATTTCACTTCACTTACACCCTTGTTTGGCTTCTTCCCCTTCCCCATCCTGCTCCCCCACTCTGCTTAGTCCTGGGAGCACTGTAGGAGATGGAGGTGTGAATCACGCACGTGGCAGAGGTGTGAGGGGCATGAAAGGCTCTCTGCCGTCTTTGTACTGGGGAGCCCTGGCCAGCCTGTGGTCTCTCAGCTGCCCCTGATCTTGGCACAAACTTCCCTAACTGCCCCTCCTGCCCTCCTCTAAGGTGGAACTGCCCAGGCCCGCTATTGCCCAGCCTCTGATTCTCTCTCAAGTATTTACTTCATTTGCAAGTGGCTTTTCTCACCATAATCTCATTAACGCCAGGAGGGACCTGAAAGCCAGGCATTTATCTGACAGTGATGTCTGCCCTGCTCGCTGCGGTTTCTGCAGGGCAAGAAGCAGTCAGGAAGTCACAGAAAGAAGGGGACATTTGCTCCGATACAGACTTAGTGTTTCCTGCCAAAGCCTCTCCCTTCACTAGGAATCCTTGCCTTTTGCTGACCCCGGAACGTGCCAAGACCTTGAGCTTGGCGGAGTGTGCCACCAACGTTACCTCCCTGGTTACCTGTTTCGGTCACTAATCTGGGACTATATCAGTGGTTCCCCATGCTGGCTGCATGTTAGTTAGGTTCCCCTGGGAGCTTTTCTAAATGCACCTACTCCTGGCTGTCCTCCTCGCAGGATCGCTTGGCAGGGGCCTCAGGCGTCAGTATTTTTCTAGCCCCCCAGGTAACTGCAATGTGCAGCCAGGACCGAGAACTGCTGCTTTGCAGGAAGGAGCATGTCCTTGGGGGGCCACCCCTAAGGGGCCGGCCTTCTCTTCGCCTGGGCTGGTTGGTCACCTTCGTTCTGGATGCTCATGGCTTCTTTCTTGCTCTTCTCTTAGGTCATCCTTCTACTTTGTAAAATCTCTCTTTCTTTAAATATTCAAGTATAGGGCTTATCTGAAACTGTGAGCATTTCTAAAGATCACCAACTGTTGGTAACTGTAAGATCCAAGGAGGCAGAGTCCGAGGACGGATATGTGGAGACGGGTGTTCTTCCCAGCGTCAGGTGTCACCTGCTTTGACGGAAACTTGTGTCTTCCTGGTGGGGAGAGGAGCAGAGAGCGTGTTACAGGAAGGAGGGCCTGACAGGGAGGGTTAGACGCTCTGCTTACAGACTTTCTTAGAACATGCTGCCTTATCGGATCACAAAGACTGCTTTCTAAAAAACTCGCAGTTTACCACTTAGACATCAGACAGGAATATTTTACCAAGGCATCAGAAGTGCCACTCTGAACAACAATTCAGCTCTTTAAAAATCATTTTCACTTTCCTGTTCTTTTCACCTATATTCAAGGGGGAAAAACGCAAAGTTTGATCTTCAGCTGAATGACATAAACCTCCATTAATTACCTAGAAAGGTTTGCTTTTTTTCCCTCCAGTCTAAACACTTTAATGCCCTCTATCAAAGGCACAGGTAGTCTGAGGGAGAGAGTTTCAGATCACCTTCACCACCACACTTCAGGAAATTCTGACATTTTAAAACAATTTTAGAGGACATGTTAATTCCTTCCCTTTGGTGGTTACCCTGTGGATTCTCATATTTTCCTTTCTCTCATGTCTGCCACTTAAGAAAGACACTATTCTTTATTTGATTAACGATGTTATATCCAATTCCTGACTTATATAGAAAAATAAAATCATTTATTTGGCCCTATGTAGGAAAAAATAATCATTTAACAGATGGTGTCTGCCAATTTTTATCAGTTTTTTGTGGGAGGGAGTGAATACACGCAACATTTATCTATTGTACAACACCAGGTCATCTAGCCTCCTGATCCCTACAAACATTTCCTTCTGAGTTGGAGTTATGCACCAAAGAGAAATATTGCCATTTTCCAGCGCAGACCTACCAGCTGTTACTATGGCCCTTGTCCCATTGCCTGTTCTACGAGACCAGTGGGTTTCAACTCTGGCTGCCCAGCACTTGGGGCTTAAAAATATATGGATGTGTAAGTCCCTGGCCATAGAATCAGAGATTCTGATTCATTTGGTCTGGGAGGGGGCCCAGGCCTCAGTATATATAGTGGACCCCCAGGTGATTGTAGCATGCAGGTGGGTTTAGAACCACCAGTGTTGACTGTCAACTCTCCCTGGTAGCAACACTGCCTTCTTCACCTGGTACCCCAGCACCTGCCGTGGAGTCTGGTACACGATAAACATTCACGAGTCTGCTATGAATTATATCCCGAATGGAAGTTGGAATCCTGATACCATCACATGACAGTATCACCCTCTTCTGATGTATTTCCCAATGCTATATATTAAGCAAGAAGTCTTAGGATCATCAATTCTAAAGAAGCAGGATTGCTGTCATACTAATGTGCCATGGTTCACTCTGGGCCCACATTCCATTACCTGCAAACACTCAAAGACAATGACATAGCATTTAGCCTGTAAAAATGAGTCAATATATTGCAAAGAAATATTAAGTTATTTAAAAAGGCACAGCAATAGATCCTAGACATATGAAGCAAAATAGCACAAATAGCAGCAGTACCTAATCACTTTCATTTGCCCAAAACTGTAGAGAACACTGCTCAGAATAAACACCCATTTCTTCCACGTGCCTTTCAGGCAAAATTTTTGAGATAGCTACCTGAATTCAACAGCAGAAGCTGAATTGTCAATTTGGGGCCTTATTTTGGCTGGTTAGCTGACTGATTGATTGAGTTACATGTTCCTTCATTTGTCTCAGGCCTTTGAGCCTCTTCTTGGTGCCAGGCACTGATCTAAGCACTGGGAAACAGGGGTGAACTCCGGCGATGTGCGCCTGATCTCGTGGAGCTTATATTCAATTGCGGGAACTAGACAGGATAGAAGCAAGTTAACAGCATGCAGTTCAGATAACAAGTGCCCTGATGAAAACAAAGCAGGAGGATCTAATAGTGAGGAACCAGGGATCGACTTCTGCCTGGTGGCCAGGGAGGGCTTCTGTGAGAGGTGACTGGCGAGGTGGGGTCTGAGATTCAGAGGGCAGACTGTACTGGGCAGGGAGACAGCAAATGCATAAGCAGGAAGGAGCTGGCAGCTTGAGCAGTAGAAAGGCCAGGGGCTAGAGCTTAGCAAGTGAGGGAAGGGTGGTACGAAACGTGAGGCCTGATCACGTAGGGCTTTGCGCACCATGGTAAGGAGTTTGGGTGGATGCAATTAAAATGTTCAATGATATCACTTTTCACTGTAACAGAATCGCCACCACAGAAGGGGGCTACAGTGGGAAGGTTTGATCGTGTGAGTTTTGTAGCTCTGGGGAAGCCCTTCCACTGGGTCAAGCCAATAGAAAGAATTACAAGAATTTTCTTTTCTTCTTGAGTGTTAGGATGGGAGTTGGGGTGTTGGGCCAATTCATCTCTTCAAATATCACTTCCCCAAAGAGACCTGTCCTCACTACCACCCATCACTCTCAATGCCCTTCTCTTATTCTGGTGGTCTTTACAGGTCTGACCACTACTGATAGTATATATCTACTTGCTCATTTCACACTTCTCCCTCCCCACCAGAATATAAGCCCCTGAGGTCACGGACTTCATTTATTTTGTTTTCTGCTGTATTCCCAACACTCAGCCCAATCCCTGGCACAACAAACACTTGGAGAACGAATTTCTTGGAATAAATGCCATTGGATTTTGCTGCATTTATTTGGGCACAAGGGATTTGGGAGAGTCCTAGTGTTCTTGGGCTTCTATTTCCTAAGCACATTCGTGTCCCTGCTAATATTTCTGCTTTAATCACTTTAAATATACTGACAAGCACAATTGACCAATTAATAGCACTTATGCTCTTGTTACATCATTTGTAATCCACCATGCTCTTTCTATTTGTAACGGCCTTTCAATTTTTCATGACTCAAAATGGAAGACATACATAATGAATACAAATAGCAAATTGATTAAATGTAATGTATATTCTACTGCTTGCTGGGTTTATGCCTGTTATTAATGACAGAAATCCAGCAAATTCTCATGAAAACAGCGATGACATACAACCTTTAATGCAAGATGTTGGAGCACTAGGGGTCCTAAATTTTCCTAATTACTGAGCAACAGACATTAATTTCCCAGACGGCAACCTCTGTAAATAAGAACATCAGCGTGGCTGCTTTGTCCAAGTTCTTTTTGCTGAGCACAAAACCCATCACGCAACCCATTTTTACTCCACCAGACTATTCGTGTTGTGTTTCAGAAAAACAGATACACTTGAGAGATTGCCTTATGAGCAAAGTATAAAGGACACCACTTGTGCAAAATCAAATTTATTGTCTACTGAGGGATTGCATGTTTTCTGGAATGCTAATATGCTGTGATATGGATTTCACATAGCTTCAGCTGGTGGGCTGAGCATTAAAGCATCACAAAGGTGATAAAGCAAAACAAGAAAGCAGATAGGGATCAGAGTCTGAAATGGAGACTATGGTAAAGGAGATGCTTTTAAGAGATCCACCTGGCTAAATGTGCAGTCTTGGTCTCAGATTGCCAAAGAATGAGCTGGTTTGCAATGAGAGGCCATGTGGACCAATCTTTTCTTTCCCATCAGACAGAAAACCTTCTGGGAAGCAGGTGTTTTCTTTGATACACTGGTGGGTAAGGTGACTGGTTTAGCTAGATTGGTACTGGGAAAACAGTAAAGCACTCGTCTGATAGGTCTGTAAAGAGAGTGGATGAAGTGGATAGGAGCATTTGTAGAGGTCCACTTATGCTTAGCAGCCAGCATTCACAGCATGCTAGATGCTAGAAGCCTGACCACTGCTACTAAAATCTCCCTCCTCCAATACAAATTGGCTGTGCTGCAGAAGGAAAGCTGAGTGAGTGAATGGCTGGCTACGGTCCTTGCCCACTTCCCCAACAGTCTAAGCCTTGACAGGTCTGCACCCATGACGAGCTGAGCTCTGAGTGGGTAGAATTCCAAACCCAGGGGAAGCAGTGGTCTGCCAAAGTGTGCCCAGCCAACTTAAGGCCCAACTTTAAGCCTAAACCAGGCTTAGCAGATTCCCTTCTGCATTTTAAGTGTATGCACCATCTTAGGTTGGAAACCCCAGAAAAGACGCAGAGCCAAGGATGTGAGAACCAAGTGGTTTATTGGGAAGTAGAGGGAGCCTGGGAAGGTGAAGGGAGAGGGGAGACAAGGAAGGGAAGGTGGTTGGACAAGAAGTGGGGGGGCATTACTAAGTCAGCTACCACGGTGGGTGACTGTAGTTGAACCTCAGAGGGAAACTGGAAAACTGTGCAAAACACATGCCCTGGAATTAGCTTGATCAAGGGGGCGAGGCAGCTGGGATATTTATCCCCATATACTCCACAGCCATTGGTTAAGGATGCCTCCAGGGAGACGTTAATTCCCAGGTACTTTCAGCTTCCCATGCTATGGACAAAGTGGGTTCCAGTAGCCGAAGGGCAGCCTGTCTGACAAAGATGCAGCAAATATGGGTGGAGCACCTGCAGAGCCATCTTCAAAAGTCACCCCAAGGGCTAAGGATTCCCTCTGGTAGATACAAAATCCACACCCACCCCAAACTCCTGAAGCTTCACTCTTACTCATGATGAAAATGTCTGATAGACTTCCGCCAGGCATTGAGTACACTGTTGAATGTGACTTGAAAGGGGGATGAAACTAACAGACTCTCCTTGCTGAATTTTCCACTCTATGGAGATGGCAAGACGGATTTCTTGCTAAAATTTAGGAAATACACATGCCCTCCTCCCCCACTGTCATATGTCTATGTGAGAGAATAAAGAATTCACAACTAGTTCTAAAAAAAGGCCAAACTCAGAAGAGGAATACAGTCACAGACCACAGAGTAAGAGACAGTGCTAAGGGACAGGAGGACAGAGGGGAATGAAGAGTTCATTTGTTATAATTTGAAAAAAAAACCAAAATAATTTTTGGCACCTTTATACATTTCCCTCAGATAAAGCCTGAGGTAATATATCTGTGCTGGAACATTTTGATTGCCATACTGGATCTGGTTGTCAGGACCTCATTTTGTACTGGAATTTATCTTTTAAAGCCAAAGAATTCCTCAGCATCTCCACTTCTTTTAATATCTTAGTTGTGAAAATCCTTTCTTAATACATAATAATAAAAATCACAATAATTAGCATTTATTTAGCGCTTATTATCTGTGAATTGTTTTTTATGTATTAACTCATTAAATACTCACAACAAACATATGGTTAGCTTTTATTTCTCCCTATTTTACACAGAAAGAAACTGAGGCTCAGAGAGGTTAACTGACTAGCCCAAGATCACTCAGCAAGTGGAGCTAGGATTTGAAACCAGGTTTTCTAACTCCAGAACCCACATCTCTGCACTATCTTTCTTCCATGTGCCCTATTTAATTACCTTAATAACCAAACATTTTTATAAACATAAATCCTGTCCTAGTTGCTTATAGCCCAAGGATGTGATGGTTTTGACATTTTACTCCATGGTAAGTACAATATCTTCACATGAAATATCTTAGAACAAAGCCCATTCAAAGAGGAGAGAAGTTTTAGCTTCCCAAGGGCCACTTTTGGTTTCTCCAGCAGCATGCCCAGGTCACTGTACTAGCAAAACCTTTTTAGTTTTATCTCACACAATAAACGCTGCTCTCTAAATCTACAGAGACCATGTGAGATGCAGGAAATCAACTTTTTTCGCCTCTCTTGGCTCCCAAGTGAGACTATTCAACTACTCGTCTCCATACTGAGTAAAAATATGAAACATGCAAATGACATTGCTTTCTTATTAGCTTTTATTGGCATTTACTAAATAAAAGAAGGATATTGTGTGATTATAGATGGAACAATTGCTTAGATTCACATTTATTATAGTGTGATCCTGACTCTAAAAAAGAATTGACATTTTTTCTGGTGCAGCTTATAAACACAGAGGCAGAGAGGCCTCTCATTCTTCCAAACATCCTTCAGTAGGAGATGAGAGGGAAAAAGCTCATGCCTGACAGTGTTAAAAGCTTATGGTTTGCTTTTCCATGGTATTTCTATTACAGTGTAAGTGTGTAGACGGCATAAGCACATATGCACATAAATGCTATTTGCTAAATTTAAAAGAAAGATGGTTTTCCCACTTCTAACACTTATGAATTTATAAAAGATAATGCTTTAAGAGCCAGCAAAATCAACTACTACACACACATAAAAGACCCTCTTATTTCTCGAAATATTTAGAGAATTAGTCTAGAGAAGGACCACAGCAGGATCTACCAAAGTTAGACTGGATGAAATGGTAAAAGTGCACCTAAGGAACAGTTAACGTATGCAAGAATGGATGTGGATGTGGGGTGTGTGTGTGTGTGTGTGTGTGTGTATCTATACACACACACAAGGGAATAAATACTTTTAAGCAAACCATTCAAGAATTTCATCATTCTGTCGTGACTTATTCTTTCCATATGTTCGTGTTTAGTGATAACAGGAGATTTGGAAGTGTTGGACCCAATCAGTCAGGAGGATTTGTTTAGGGATTGTGACTGGTCACAATGTGACTATTTAATCTACACGTTTTCTGACCCTCATAATAAGTAACTGCTCTTGCACGGGGCTGCTGTGTGATGAAGGGCAGCCCACTCTCTAGCCAGACACCCCCAGCGCCTTTGCTCTTAACGCATGACAACAGCGACTGCCCCTGTGTGGGCAGGCAGGCAGAGGTACGCACAGTGTGGTGTGAGATGCCCTTGTCAGGTCTCCTGATGTTGAACAGGACTGGGCAGCATTGACAACAACTCTAATTAGGCGATTTGGATTTTAGACTCATCTTTGTTTCTGTAAACTCCTGTGAGTCTCCCTCCCTTGCCTCAAATATCCAGCCAGAAACAAATATAAGAATACGACATTGTGCACAGAAGTCCCCAGAGACGGCATTATATGGACTGAGACCATGGAATAAAAAAAATAAGTCAATATAAATTTCAAAAAGCCATTAGTTAAAGTCATATATTTACAAAATAAAGTCAAGCATTTACTGTTGCTTTAGCTTTCTTGACAGCTTCTTGGTAATCTGGACATAAGATGCTAGGACAATAATGATGTGGGCAGATGAAGCTAAATAATAAAACAATATTGAGTGTTATTAAATTAAATAAGTACTAAAATAATAAATCTTATATCATTATATAAATAATATAAATATAATATAAATGTAAATTACAAATTAAATAATGCAACAGCTAAGTAACTTAAAAATGGAAAAGAAATGATAAATCAAAAGTATCTCTCTAACAACTAGAGATAATTCTGCAAGCCTTAGATAGCTGTGAAATTGGAACACTATAGAAAATAAAGATGTTAAATTAGGAAGGAACTCAACGAGGCTGGAAAACATATTTATGGTGTTAAAGTGTCCCAGGTAATAGCTACATAACAAAGGTGAGAGTAGATACTGAATGATGGAAAATTCCTAGTATCAACTTGTTGATGAGAGGCGGGCAGTTCAGAAGCAGAATTTAAAGTAGAATTGAGGAAAACTGAAGGTTGCTACTAAAGGAAAGATGAAGGTGTCAAGGAAAAGTCCTGCTAAACATGACCCAGTGAAACAGGCAGGGGGACAGGAATCATTGCTGCATAAAAGATCTAGAAAAGGAAATCAGGAAAGGTTCTTTTTCCCTCAATATTCAACTGGTTTCCAAAAATGCAGCCTGTTGAAGTAGGAAATATTTTGATAAAACAGAGAGTAGAATTTTTACTTCTTGGGAAAGGCAGATTAGATAAAATGCTGAAAGATGGAGTAAACATTTATCTTTATTTTATTCTATTTCATTTCATTTTATCTTATTTTTAACTTATGAATGCTTATATAGTACTTACCATATATCAGGCACCATTTAAAGTACTCCATAAGCAATAACCAATTTAATTTTCAAAACAACCTGAGAAAATATTCTTGTTATCCCATTTTACAGATGAGAAAACTGAGGCTTGGAGGAGTTGAGTGACTTGCCCAAGGTCACACCGTTAGTAAGAGGTGAGGCTGTACACAGTCAATCAGGCTCCACAGTATAAGAGACCACTATGCTATGCTGCTTTTATAAGCCAAGGAATTGGTAAGTGACATATTTTGATTAACTCACTCAAATTTCTCGGCTTCTGAATCTTTGAAAGATTTCATGAATATATGATACAGCTCCACATGCTAGATAAAGAAAAAATTGAGGAAATTTGGCCTTATAATATGTCCATTTGTCTTTTTAATTATACGTTGAACCTGAAGGATCCTTTAAAGGATTAAATTGATATTACAAAAAAATAAAACAAGAGACTAGATGAATTGGAAAGATATATTTTTCTGTTATTCCACAATAATTTTCACAGTGAGATCAGATTAGAAAACGACCAGGTAAATGGCCATGAATAAAATTCTCCCAAGTGTGCAGACACATTCTACCAGAACACCGTGTGACAGCATTTTTAAGAAGTGTTTCCTACCACAAAGGTGCTAATGTTAACAGACCCAAAAAAGCTGCAGCCTAAAAGAATAATGTCTTGAAGGGTAAACTGCATTTCCCTATAAAGGTCTTAACTATAAGCACCCTCACCTTCAGCTTTGACTCCTTATATTTGTAACCTTACCAATAAGAATGTCATCCTCTCACTCATTCATTCATCAAACATCTATAGGGCTCCAATTGAGATAATCCCAAAACGAGTGAGACACAGTCTCTACTCCTTAAGAAATTCATTTAGAGATTATGAATTTAAATAAATAATTACAAGGCCATGAGCTCCTGTTAACAAAGATTCCAATACCACAAGAAGCAGCATCTTTTTAAAAATGTGCAATGTGCTTCTGGGTCAATATGGTGGAATGAGGACATGTATTATTTCCTCCCATGACTAAAACCCCACTAATGAGAGTAAATGCCAAATTCCTACTTCTGGCCAAAATGGAGTAACAGGGACTTGACTTACCCTCACATCTAAAACAACCAAAAAGTGGACAAAATATATGAAACAACAGGATGCGAGACACTGGACATCAGTCAACAAAAACAGTGGTCCTTGGGAATTCCCTGGTGGTCCAGTGGTGTAGGACTCCGTGCTTCCACTGCAGGAGGCATGGGTTCAATCTCTGGTCAGGGAACTAAGATCCCACATGCCAAGCAGTGTGGCCAGAAAAAAAGCAAAAAACAAAACCAAAAAACAAACAAACAAAAAAACCAGTGGTCCTTGAGATAAGGGAAACAAATGAGGTGAGCCCGAAGCCAAATGATACATGAGGGAGGCTCCAGGCCATGGCACAAAAAGGACAACTCAGGTGGAGCCTGGTGGACTCCTGGAGTTGAGTGGCTTAAGCTGAGTGCTGGAGGACATGTAGACAGCTAGAGTTTACAGAGAAGAGTCCTGGAGAGGAGTGAGTTGTACAGCGAGAGAACTCCAGAGACCGGAAGATGGTCCTCCTTGAGTATTCAGCTGAGGACTGAAAAGTGCATGCTGGGGAGGAAATTACCCAAGGCCAGGTAAAAAAGCATTAAAAAAGGACTAGAGAACAGTGCTGCTTGATCACACAGACTTGGGAAAAGTCCCTATTCCAAACCAGATTGGAAACCTCAAGATTTACTGGGCTGTGTGTACATACACAGAACAGTTTGCCTCAATTGTGGGGAATAATTACCCCCAAACCAACCATTTCTTTGGTCCTACCAAACACATCTTTAAAGCAAACTATAACATCTAAGATAAGAACCACATTGGATAGGATTAATGGTAGATTAGACCTTGCAGAAGTAAAGATTATTGAACTTAAAGACATGGCAATAGACAGCATTCAGAACAAAAGACCAGGAGAAGGAGAATTTTATAAAATGAGCAGAGCATCAGTGAGCTGTGGGATAACTTCAAGTGGCCAAATACATAGGAAATTGGAGTTCCTGAAATGCAGGAGAGAGAGAGGGCAGGACAGAAAAAAATTCGAAGAACTAACAGGTAAAAATTTTCAAATTTGATAAAAAACAATAAGACCACAGATCCACGAAGCTCAATGAGTCCCAAGCACAAGAAACATGAAGAAAATGACAGCAAAGTACATCATAATTAACTTGCTCAAAACCAGTGATGAGAAGAAAATCTTAAAAGCAGCTTCAGACAAACAGACATATCACATAGAGAGGATCAAAGTAAGATTACTGCAGCTCTCTAGACAGAAATAATGCATTCAAGAAGATAGTGGAGTCACATTTTTTTACTGAAGGAAAAGAACTGTCAACCTAGAATTCTATATTTAGCAAAACTATCTTTTAAAAATGAAAGAGAAAGCAGAGGAGCTGAATGGGCTGGGCATGTGCAGCCGAGCGGCCTGAGTCCAAGCACACAGGTGTGGCCTCTAGAGGTGGAGAATGGAGGATGGGCCCAGTCATGCACCTCTTCCCCTGCAGAGGTCTCTCTAACACCCATGCTGTGACCCCTATAGCTGACTGGCACTGGGAGACAGAACCAACTACTGCAAGATGTTCAGTAGCCTGGTGCCTGCCCAGAGCAGGAATCTGGTGGGAAGCCTCCAGCTGTTAACAAGAAAATTGCTTTAATAAAACTTCTTCACAAAATTCAGAAATATTTTATCTTGAAGGAAATGAAACTAAGTAGCACTGAAACAAATGCCATCGCAGTCAACATCACCAAATCAGGCAGTACCAAAGCCAAGGATTTAACATGCAAAATGGCAATTAGATTGGCATACTTTGTACCCTTACACATGAAAATTCTCATATTTAATACCCCACTCTTCACCACGTAAAGTGGTTTCCAAAATATGTCCAGACCTTCTTCTTCAAGTGAGTATTCGTGAACAAATAATACTAACAGTAGGTATCACTTCTGTCTGTTTAGTACATACCAGGCTCTGTTTAAAGCCTTCACATATCATTTAATCCTCACAAGAACTCTATGAAGTGGATTCTATTATTGTCCCCATTTTATATGCGGCAATACTGAAGCACGAATTAAGCTACTTGCCCAAAAGTTCAAAGTTTTTAAGTGGCAAGGTCAGGATTTGAACCCAGAGTTATTTAACAGTTATACTATAAAACTACTATGAATATTGCTTCACTCAGTTTTTAAAAAATTAATTGACTTTTAAAATTAGTTTTAGGTTTACAGAAAAATTGAGTAAGGTACAGAGAGTTCCCATACACCCTTGTCACTCCTTACACCAGTTTACTCTATTATTCGTGTGGTATACTTGTTGCAATTGATGAACCATTATTGATACATTATTATTAACTAAAGTCCACAGTTTGCATTCGAGTTCACTCTTTGTGTTGTGCATTCTATGGGTTTTGACAAATGTATAATGACATGTGTCCACTGTTACAGTATCACACAGAATAGTTTCACTGCCCTAAAAATACTCTGTGTTCTGCCTATTCATTCCTCCCTCCCCGCTAACGCTTGGCAACCAGTGATCTTTTTATTGCCTCCATAGCTTTGCCTTTTCCAGAATTTTATACAGTTGTAATCATACCATATGTAACCCTTTCAGATTGGTTTCTTTCACTTAGTAGTATGCATTTAAGGTTCCTCCATGTCTTTTTGTGGTTTGATAGCTCATTTCTTTTTATTCCTGAATAATATTCCATTGTATGAATGTACCACAGTCCGTCTATTCACTACTGAAAGACATCTTGGTTGCCCTCACGTTTTAGCAATTATGAGTAAAGCTGCTAAAACACTCACGTGCAGGGTTTTGTGTGTACATAGTTTTCAACTCATTTGGACACCTCATTCAGTTTTACAGCAAGAAAATCTGACATTATAATTTTTTTTAAAAAGGTAAATAGAGACTTTTTCAGACATACAAAAGCTAAAAGAATTCATTACCAGCAGACTGCACTGCAAGAAATATTAAAGAAAATCCTTTAAGCAGAAGGGAATGATATCAGATGGAAATCGGAATCTACACAAATGAATGAAGAACACTGAAATGGGTACATAAATAAATTTTGCCCCTAATTAAAACCTCTTTAAAAGATAACTGTTGTAACAAAAATAATAACATAATGTGGGATTTGTAACATCTGTAGAGGTTAAATGTATGGCAATAATGGCAAAAAAAAGGTTGGAGGGGGAGAAACAGAAATATACTATTGCAAGATTGTTACACTGTATGTGAAATAGCATAAAATCACTTGAAGGCAGACTGATAAACTACACACACACACATGCTCTGAAGTACTAACTAAAATAACAAAGAGTTATAGCTGATAAGCCAATGACCGACACAAAATGGAATTGTAGAAAATATTCAAGTAATCCAAAATAAAGCAAGAAAAGAGAAAAAAGGAACAAAGAGAGGATGGAACAAACAGAAAACAAATAGCACTTAAGCCTTATCACATTAAATATACATGGTCTAAATGCCACAATTAACAGGCAGAGATTGAATAAAAAAAGAAAGAGCCAACTATATGTTGTCTATAAGTAACACACCCCAAATATAATGGCACGAGTAAGTTAAAAGTTTGAAGGATTAAAAAAAATACCACGCTAACACCAATCAAAAGAGAGCTATATTAATGTCAAACAAAGGAGAATTCAGAGCAAAGACTATTACCTGGGATGAAGAATGTCCTTTCCTAATGATAAGGGGATCAATTCATCAAAAGGACATAAAAATCGTGAGTTATAAATGTTTATGTACCTAGTAACAGAGCTTCAAAATACAAGAAACAAAAACTGGAATAATTACAAGAAGATAGATATAGACTACTCCACAAACATAGTAAGGTATTTTGATACTCCTGTCTTGATATATAGACCAAATAGACAGAAAAATCAATAAGGAAATAGAATATTTAACCAACACTATCAAACAACTTATCTAATTGATATTATAGAACATTTTACTCAACAGTAGCAGAATAAACATTCTTTTCATGAGCACACGGACATTTACAAGGATAGACCATATTGTAGGCTATAAAACAAGACTCAGTAAATTAGAAAGGATTCCAGTCACACAAAGTATATTCTCTGATCATAATGGAATTAAATAAAAAATCAACAACAGAAAGATCTCTAGAAAATACTCAAATATTTGGAAACAAAATAATATGCTTTTCAGTAACTCATGGGCCATGGATGAATTCAAAAATGAATTTAGAAAGTATTTTTAACTGAATGAAAATCAAAATAGCAACATATCAGAATTTGAGATGCCACTAAAGAAGTACACAGGGAGAAATTTATAGTACACAGCTGCCTGTGCTAGAAAGGAAGAAAAATCTCAGCTTCCTACTTAAAAAACTTAAAAAGAAAGATCAAGTTAAACTTTAAGTATGTAGAAGGAAGGAAATAATAAAGATAGGAACAGAAAACAATGACATAAAAAAAGAAAAACAATAGGAAAAAACCCCAATGAGACCAAAAGCTGGTTCTTTAAAAAGATCAATAAAATTGATTAACCTGTAGCCAGTCTTTTCAGGAAAAAAAAAAAAAACAACGAGAAGACGGAATTTCCGATAATAGGTCTGAGAGAAGTGACATCACTATATACTCTACAGATGCTAAAAAGATAATAAGGGGGGATATTGTGAAGAACTTTATGCCAACGAATCTGACAAGTTAGATGAAATGGACAAATTCCCTTAAAGACACAAATTATCAAAACACACTCAAGAAGAAATGGATAATCTAACAGTCCTGTATCTATTAAAGAATTTTTAAATAAAAAAGTCTTCCCATGAAGAAAACTCCAGGCCATATGGCTTCTTCAGTGGTTAATTATATAAACTATTAAGGAAGAAATCATATCAACTCTACACAACTCTTCCAGGAAATTGGAAAGAGTTGGGGAATATTTTCCAATTTATTCTATGAGATCAGCATTGCCCCAATACCAAAACTAGACAAAGACATTACAAGCAAAGAAAACAGAAAAACATCCTTCACAAATGTAGAAAAATTCTAAACAAAATTTTAGCAAATCAAAGCAATAATATATAAAAAGTATAATACATCATGACAAAGTAGAGTTTTTCCCAGGAATACAAAGTTGTTTAACATTCAAAAATTGATCAATATAATTCACTATGTTAACAAGCTGTAAAGAAAAAAAAATATTGTCATCTTAATAGATACAGAAAAGGCTTTGACAAAATCTAACATACATTTCTGATAAGAGCTCTCAGTAAAGTAGGAATTAAAGGGAGCTTCCCCAATATGATAAAGGGCACCTACAAAAAATATACGCTAACATGATACTTAACACTAACAGAGTGATTGTTTCCCCCTAAAATCAGAAACAAGACAAAGATGTCCATTCTCACTTCTGTTCAATAGCACGCCAGGGTTTCTAGCCAATAGAATAAGTAAAAGAAATAAAAGGCTAGATTGGAAAGAAGAAGTAAAACTGTCTTTATTTACAGATAACATGATTGTCAATGTAGAGAATCCAATATAATGTACAAAAATGCTTCTGTAACTAATAAGTGAGTTTAACAAGGTTGCAAGATATGAGATCACTATGCAAATGGCAATTTTATTTGTATAAGCTAACGATGAATCATCGGAAATTGAAATTTAAAAAAATTTATAACACCATTAAAAGATGAAATACTGAGAAATTACTGAAGATAAGTGAATTGACATCTTTACAAAAATCTGAAACACTTAGGCGTAAAATCTTGTACATCATTTTGAAATGTCAGAACCATAAAAATAATGAGAGAATCCTAAAAGTTTCCACAGGGAATAAACAGATCACCCATAAAGGACTGAAAATCACACTGGCATTAGACTTCTCAACAGTCAAAACATAATGAAGCAAGAGGAAGAGGGAAGTGGTGATGGCGTTAATTAATTTCTCATCTAACACAGCAAGAAACTGATAGACATTGTTTAAAGGCGGTAAATTACCAAATAAATGTATGAGCATATTACATAGAAATGTGGAGCTTTCCATCAGAAGGCCTATAAATAGAATGGGTTAAAATCGGCTGCCTCGGGGAGTATGCTTGGAGGAAGAGGATGGTGGGATAGAAAATAAATGCAATCATTTAGAAGTCTTATTTGTATTACTTAATTTTTTAAACCACATGCGTGATTTCAAAGTACTACTTTAAAAATACATTGGGTACATATTGACATCAGAGCCCAAAGCAAGTTAAGTGGATTCTAGAGTAACATGGCTGCACTTTTCAAAATATGGCCATTATGTCCTATGTTACTGCCAGTAGGCAGTTGTTTTCTTCCTAAAATATGCATGGATTCCACTGAATGTATTTCTTCTCTCCCTCTCTGTCTCTCTCTCCCCTCACCCCCCTCTCATGCTCCCTTGACAAACAGCCTTTCTGGATGGAACAGTGCTTATATATGAAGCCAACTGGTCTAGGACTAAGCTAAATCCACTAGAGTATATGATCTGGATACACAGAGCAGTGACCTCACACCCAAGCTCTGTACATCAGTCAACTCATCCTGAGATGATGCGTTCAATCAAATGCACTCTCAGGGGAGATGGTACAAAGGCAGTGTTTTGGAGGAAGAGACAACTTGACCTCAGAATTACTAGGGAAGTGGGTGGTAGAGAATGTCATACACTCTCTCCCGAACTAAAGAAATTTATTCCGTTTTCAATTCTTAATTCTATTGATATCAAGGAGAAAATCTTAGTTTGTACTGTTATGTATTTAACACCTTTCTCTCTGTAATAGTTACTAAATCTCCCTTTTAATCGAGAGATAGCAGACCTCAGACTCAGAGTATTTCACTACTACAAAATTATTGTTTGTATTTATTTCCATGGTTACTGTCTATCTTATATATGACAAGTGAAACATTTGTGGTAGGGACAAAGGTTAAATTTATCCTTTTAAATAAACTTATTTACAATTAAAAATTAGGTGATTGAAGAAGAATGTTAAGTAAATAATAGCACAGGAGGAAAGTTATGGCAATCTTTGAAAAGGTGTTTTCCAAATCACTGAGGTTTGGGGAACTCCAGACTACCAAAGCTCTACCTGGTTTACCTTCTGAATATGGCTACTTGCGGGACAGAGAAACAGGAAGGGAAGAATGGTCTCATTTAGGCTGAACATGGACAGCATTTTCTGGGTGAAAAACTCTGAATTTGCTCATGCTTTTTAATAATCTCCCAATTAAATGCAGCTGTTGTGACATATATCCCAATTTGAAGTGTACAATAAAACCTAGAATATGGCCTTGGGAGTTGTGGGCCCATAGTTTCTGAAAAGTAGATGGCAGATAAACTGCTGAGCTGGGTTTTTTTTTTCCCTTTCCAATTATACTTAAAAAAAAAAAACCAACTCCCATATATGATTGCACTCACTAGGCTCCACATATATGTTCCCTCAAACTTCAAGCCCTCAACCCAGATAAACATGTGGAAGAGAAGTTTCACATCAAAGCTAAGCGGCTGCAAATGGATTTTAGTACCAGTCACAATTCTTTCCCCCATGAGCCTCTCCTACAGCTGTGGACGGTAGATGGCAGCAAGGTCACCATGGAAGTCTCAGCTCTAAATCTCATCTGAATACGATTATTTGTAAATGTAACCAGCATACAATAAGCTCAGGATGATAATCACTGCATGTTTACGAAGAAGTCTGAGGAAAAGAAAAAGAAGATTGAGAAAAATAAGTTACAAAAACAATGATGACAAAAAGATATTATAAACAAATTGAAACATAGGCCATGTTCTGGGAGACTGCAACATGTCTAACAGATAAAAGATTACAACAGAGTATCTATATTGCTTATATATATGTGTGTACACACACATATACAGACATAAAACTCCTACAAATCAATAAGACAAATAACCCAATAGAAAAATGGTCAAAGTGTATGAATAAGCAAATTATAGGGAGGAAATGCCAATAGCCAATAAACATAAAACAAGTGGTTCAACCTTATCAGTAATAAGAGAAACGTACATTAAAATAACAAGACACCATTTTGCACCCATTAAAGCAGCACACGTTTTAATGTCTGACAATATATATATATATTTTTTCACACACACACACTGTATTTTATTTTTACAAGAGATAAATAAACTGACACCAAGCATTGTAAGTGGATGACCACAACAAAAGCAACAATGATTGCAATTACCAATGTCTGACAATATTAAGAGTTGGTGAGGATGCAGAAGACACCAACCCTCGTCCCTTGCTCGTCGACTGGTATCTCCAGTGTGAAGAGCAAGTTGGCCCAGTCTGTTAAACTGTAAAATGTGCATATTCTGTGGCCCAGCATTTCCACCTGTAGGTATAAACCTAGAGAAGCACTTCTGTGCCCAAGAAGTCACATACTACTGCAGCATTTTTAATAGTGGAAAACTGGAAAAACAATTAAATGCCCCTGTACGGGAGAAAAGCTAAATAACTATAGCACAGGCATACCATGAGATGTTATGAAGCAATTAAAACAAATGAAGTCGATCTATATGGATTAACATGAAAAGGTCTCCAAGAAATATTAATGAGTGAAAAAGCTATTTGCAGAAAGAGACATACAATATTATACTGACATAGAGGAAAAATCTTTTAAAAACAATGCTGTCTAGTTGCTTAATGCTATTGAATCACAGGTACCATGCTTAAAAGTATGAAAACCATTTCAGAGGATACAGACTAAACCAATCATGGTTACTGGGAGAGTGGAGGGCAATAGGAACCTGTATTGGTGGTAGGGGTCCAAAGCGACTTTAACTTATCTGTAATGTTTTAATTTTTTTAAGGAGTTGATTTTTATGTATTACTTGAATAATTTAGATAATACCAAAAAAAAAAAGTTTAAAAGAATAGCAGTAATGCCCTAAGAAGGACTGAGAGAAAAGACAGGGAAGTGAGGCCAGCAGTGTAGGGAGTGTCTATTATTTTATTGAAATTCATGAGAGAATCAATTGTCTTAATTCATTATGTGGAAGGCTGTCCACATGGGGGTCCCCTCCCTTCGTAAAGGAATCTGTGAACTTGCCAGGCTCTCAGGCTCCTGGGGCCCATGTCTCCCTCATTCAATACGACAAAAGGTTGAGACCTCACTGACAAGACCCAAAGAACCCTTGACTGGAGAAAATTCAAAAAGGAAATACACATTCAGTGTAAAGGAATCCCCCGGCTTCTTTATTAAATTGTTATATCCACACATAGCACTTCAGCAGCCAAAATAAAGTCCCCTAATGTGGTCTCCTGGTAACAATGCTATAAAACAATACAAAATGGCAATAACTCTACAAGGTGGAGGTCTGAAATCTGCAGCGTTTTCCTCATGAAGCACAACTTGGTAAAATGCAGAGCTATTAGAAAGCAGATCCTCTTCCTAAATGTCTTAAAATTCATGTCCTTTTTAATTGCCCAGAATTCATGTCACTTGTGTGAAGAAGCTATAAACATACACAATCATAAAAATGCATTTAGACACCCTGAACAAAATCAATGCCATATTATTTTAGTTTATTATTCCTTGTAGAGTTCACACTGGTCTTCCTACTTTGATATTTATTTATACCAAAGAAGAGAAAGAACATAAATGCCACACTTGGGATAACTCTAATGCTAGAATTGAGTAGAACACATATAGCTTCTGCCTTAATTTAAAAAACTAAAGCCGTCTTTACAAATCAACCTCACATAATATAGGACAAAGCTGAAGGTCACTGTATTATTCATTTAAAAAGGTACTGATAAGGATTAAAATTAAGGTTCATGAGATTTGAAGAACTGTTAGCTTGCATAAATGGCTTCTTCCTTCTTAACAGGGCAGACGGGGTTGGGGGAGGATGATAAATAGTATAAGAAAGAATATACTTTTTCTTTTTCCCCTGGGCTTTGTTATTTGTCTCTCTTTGGAACCTCTAAGCTCTTTATTCAAGAGGTCCTCTGCTATTCACAACTTTGCTGCTCTTATGAAAAATTAATGATTGCTTTCTCTTCGACAGAAAACTGCCTTATTTTGCAAAAGATTAACAAAGAGGACTCGGTGCAGAAGTGATTCCCTCAGCAGGAGAAGCTTATCTCACACCAACCCATTTATGGCTGGGGGAAAATACCCCGTTAGTTCAAGGATAGCAAGTAAATAGATGATGTGCAGCCCGGTACAGACTGTAGAACAAGGACTACATCCTTCACAAAAGGGACGTGCCAGCAAAAACCAGCCTGCCCCCAACAGCAGGCTGACCCCACGCCCTGCCCACTGACTCCTTTATGCCTCACACACCGAGTGCTGTGCTGTGTTTGCAAGCTATTGTTCGGCAGGCAGATTTTCTGCTAGGGGGTTAACAGGTGAGAGCAGTTAGCCCATATGCAATAGCAAGAACAAAATAGAGAGGAGGCTTCTAGTTAAGCTAGCAATGCTCAGAAAACACTTCTGAAAACATCACAGCTCAGTGATGTGAATGCAGGAGCTGGGGAGGGTGGGGAGGGGCGAACTTGTTTCAGAATGATTTACCAAGGTAACGAGAGAGTGTAAATTGCAAAAATAAAATATTTCAAGTTCATATTTTGTCATGTGTATACATCAGTCTTCATTTTAATATCCAGTGCTGTCCTCAAAGGAATTTCTGATGAAATTCCACTTTCAACATTTAAAAGCCCTACATTTTCACATCACATCTCCCCTATAGTTGAAAAAACTGAAGTGTTGGGAAGTTATGTCAATTACTGGTCAATTTGTGTGTGTGTGTGTGTGGGGGGGCAGGTCTCAAATTCAGCTCCTCTCACTCAAACCAGCACTCTCTGGTAAGCTGGTGGAAGGGCGTTTGGCCAGGAACTGCGGGCAGAACCAATTACAAAACATTTGATGAGAACAAAGGGTCCACCAACCTGACTCTAAATACATATTAATAAGTGAATTTAACCAATATGCATTCGGCATCTACATTGCCTTGGACTTCATGGGGCTTACAGACTAGCGGGGGAGGAATAAGTGAACAAATATTTACACAGATAACTGTACAATTGCACTTGTAAAGAGCCAGACTTTTGGAGATGTGGTACAAGGTTATACCTTTCGTTTTTTTGTTTTTAAATTGTTGATTTGTAAGTGTTTGGAGTAGGCAAGCACTGAGCTTGGGTGGTTAAAAGTGTGTCATGGGGGGCTTCCCTGGTGGTGCAGTGGTTAAGAATCTGTCTGCCAATGCAGGCGACACGGGTTCGAGCCCTGGTCCGGGAAGATCCCACATGCCGCGGAGCAACTAAGCCCGTGCGCCACAACTATTGAGCCTGCGCTCTAGAGCCCGCGTGCCACAACTACTGAAGTCCACGCGCTTAGAGCCCGTGCTCCGCAACAAGAGAAGCCACTGCAATGAGAAGCCCGGGCACCGCAGTGAACGGTAGCCCCCACTCGCCGCAACCAGAGAAAGCCTGTGCGCAAGCAACAAAGACTCAACGCAACCAAAAAAAAAAAAAAAAAAGTGTGTCATGGAGAATCTATAAAAGATAGTTCTGCATTGATCAGTTGTTCTCAGCAGTGTTTGTATTTGTCCGTTTTTCTGTAGCACTAATGGAATATAACATGACAATTAGAGAAATTAGCGGCTCTTTAACTTCAGCATACTTTTCAGAGAGCACTGAAATTACAGTGCTTTTCCTCATTATAAGAATCTTGAAATATTTGAGAGACAATGACTGTCCTCATCTGTAGTGCACTTTCTCTGTGCCAACCACTGCTCGAGGATGTTCTGACGTGTTACGACTCAGTCTTCACACTGGTCGCAAGAGGCTTGTGCTATTATGACCCATTTTACAGTTGCGGAAACTGAGAAACAAAGAATGGAAGTGATTTGCCTAAGGTTTCTAGGTAATAGGTGGTAGAGCTGGGATTCAAACCTGGTAGACTAGTTCCAGTCTGCATGATTTCTGTCTGAAAAGGTATGTTATTTAAAATAATTTTTAAACATCTAAAATCACTTGCAGCATAATTATAGATAGCAGAACCTAATAAGTTGAAAAGGAAAAGAGGAAAAGAGCCCGGAAAAAACACTCTAATTTTAGAGTATACAATGAAAGGCAAAATCAACTCTTGCTTTAAAATCTATTACAAGGATTTTACCACTGTCAACATTTTATTATTAGATATCAAAAGATCATTACCACAACAACATAACATTCACGATGACATAAAAATGAACTTTGTCCCTTAAGGAAAATGCTATAAATATGCACAAGAAAATATTTTTTTCCTAGAAATTGCAGTCAGCCAATAAATCACCAAGTCATATATGTCAGCTTTTGTTTCTTTTCCTAGAACTTAACACGTGAAGATCCAGTAAGACTTGCAAACCGTTCAACAAGAATGAGTAAAGCCTGTTAGAAGCCACAGTTAGAGTCTAAAACGTAAAATGTCTGTATGACAAAATAAATCATAAAAAGGGTAAAAGACAAGTTATAAATAGGGAGTAAATATTCACAACATATTTAGTAAACAAAAGATTGTTAAGCAGAAATTATAAAGAAATCCTACAAGTCAATAAGATAAACAACTCAATAGGAAGAAACCATAAATGATAAAGTCAAGACTGTCACAGAAAAGGAATTTCAAGTGGATAATAAACATGGATGAGAAACCTCACTAGTAATTAGGGGAACACAAATTGAAACCACAAGGAGCTACTACCTATTTTAGATGAGCAAAACTTGAAGTTGGTCAATATCAGATGTTGGCGTAAGTGTAGGAAAATGAATGCTTTCATTCACCTGGTGGGAGTTATAAATGGCACAGCCAATTTGGAGGTATTAAGTACCTAGTGAAAGGGAAAATAAGCAAATCCTATGATCTTAAAATTGTTTGCCCTAGAGAAGCACTTGTGTAGACACACTAGAGAATATGAACAAGGACAGTCGTTGCAGCATTATTTGAAATAAACCGGATGTAACTTAAATATCCATCAGCAAGAGAATGGGTAACTAAAACTGTGGTATGTTCATTTGATTTAATAGTTAGGGACACTAATATAGATTTAAACGTAGCAAAAATGCATGAAGCTGAAAAACAACGATAAAAGTGAAAAAAGTTGCAGAACAAAATACAGTGTGATATTATTTATATAAATGTCCAAAAAATCCATGCAAACAATATTATGTGTCTCTAAGTATATGCATACATACATACATATATATATGTAAAACTATATGAAATGGCTGGAAGGATACACACCAAGTTCAGAGAGTAAGGGAAGGAGACTATGGCTGGATGGATAGGCAAAGGGAGATTTAAACTCAATAAGATGCTATTTTTTTTAAAGGGAGAATTCACTCATATATAATTTGTATAATTAAAAAATATATTATATACATAGAAAGAAGACTGGATCAAATATGCCAGTGATTAATTCCAGGTGGTGGGAATATTGCTGGTTGCTCCTTCCCCCCTTTAAAAAAAATAGTTTTACGTTTTTTCAAGTTTCCAAAATAAAAAAATACAATTCAAAAATCAATAGAAATGCAACTGTGATTTTTAGCTGAACCTGCAGTGTCACACTTTACCTCTTGTCATTAGCTTTTCTTTATTTTTATCTTATACAATTATGCTCTTAAATAAGAAAAAAATTAGAGTCAGAACATTTTGATCCTCCATTTTTTTTTCAACAAAAAAGAACATAATGCATTTGGACAACATACCCTTTTTTTTTTTTTTTTTGTCTGAGAGAACTTTGAAATCAGAGAGGCGTACATTCCATAAGTTATGGATGGCATTGTTTGAAAGACATCAAGTTTGTGGGTTGCATCATTTCAGGGAATCTCACAAAGATGCATCTTTAAATAACAGTTATAACAGAGAGTTAAAGAACTCTTTGCCACTCTGACAGTTACATCTAAGATGCACTATTAGTTAGTGGTTTAGAGCTCAGCTGTCCAGTAAAGTAACAACATGCTTTTATTTAAATTTAGATTAATTAAAAGTAAATACAAAACCCAAAGTTAGTAGAAAGGAAGAAATCATAAAGATTAGAGCAGAAATAAATAAAAAAGAGACTAAAAAAACAATAGAAAAGATCAACAAAACTAAGAGCTGGTTCTTTGAAAAGATAAACAAAATTGATAAATCTTTAGCCAGATTCATCAAGAAAAAAGACAGAAGGCCCAAATCAATAAAATCAGAAGTGAAAAAGAAGATGTTATAATCAACACCACAGAAATACAAAGGATCATAAGAGATTACTATAAAAAAGTATACATCAATAAAATGGACAACCTAGAAGAAATGGACAAATTCCTAGAAATGTACAATCTTCCAAGACTGAACAAGGAAGAAATAGAAAATATGAACAGACCAAATTATCAGTAATGAACTTGAATCAGTAATCAATAAACACCTAACAAACAAAAGTCCAGGACCAGATGGCTTCACAGGTGAGTTCTACCAAACATTTAGAGAAGAGTTATCACCTATCTTTCTTAAACTATTTCAAAAAATTGCAGAGAAAGGAACATTTCTAAACTCATTCTACGAGGTCAGCATCATCCTGATACCAAAAACAGTATGTCGCTGAATGTTTATGTAACATTGAGTCATAGTTTGGTAACTTTTTCCATTGAAATTCAGAATGTGCTCATTCATTCAACATTTACTGAGTGCCTATTATGTGTCAGGCATTGTTCTAGGAACTGCAGATATGTCCATGAACAAAAAAGATAAGGATCCCTACCCTTGTGGAACTTATATTCTAATGGAGAACACAAGCAAGAAGCATGATATACAAGTAAATTACACAGCATGACTGAAGGTAATAAGTACTGTGGAAAAAACAGAGGAGCTACAGGAAATCTGAATTTGGGGAGAGGTCAGATTACAATTTTAAAAGCAGGTAGGGTAGGGCTCACCGAGAAGGTGCCATTGGAGCAATTACTTGAAAGAGGTGAGAGAGTGAACATTGCAGATTTGAGAAGAGCTGGAGAGGCAGAGGTAACAGCCTGTGCAAGGGCCCTGAAGCAAGAGCACAGCAAAGAGGCCAGAGTGAGTAAGTAAGAAGGAGAGGAGGAGGAGAGAGCTCAGAGATAAGGAGGGTGGGGAAGCAATAGTGCAAAGACCTGTCAGCCATCGTTAGGACCTGGGCTTCCACTCAGATCGAGATGGGATCCTCTGGGTAGTTTTGAGCAGAAGAGTGACAGGATCTGACTTACATTGCAAAGGGTCATGATGGCTACTGTACTGAGAAGAGACTGTAGGGGATGGAGGGTGGGAGCAGGGACAACAGGAGGAGGCCACAGCAAACAATCTCTGGGACAGATGATGGTCTTTGGGCCATGGTGGTAGAAGTGGGGGTGGTGTGAGAAGTGGTTAGATTTTGGATGTTGATATTGTAGTCTGACAGATTAGAGAAGAGAAGGACCAGGGAGCGCCAGGTCAGAGAGTTCTTTCTACAGGATGAGGGACATGAGCAGCTTTCAAAGTCCTCCTGACACATCCCTAAAATCCATGTGGAAAACTCAATATATTTGGTGTAATACTGGAAACGAGCATTCTTACACTCACATTAAGTATCAACCATACTCATTTCTTGGACACCTCCGTCTAACAAAAGTGTAAATATTCTGCTCTTGGCAAGCAAATGCTCTTGGTATTTGATGTCTACAAATGCCAAAAACCACACCTAGGGATTTCAAGTATTCATTAGCAGTAGAGTCCTTCATCCAAACTTAAAAAAACAAAAAACAAAAAACAAAGCAAATCCCTATTTTGGTAGGTAAGTGGCAAGTCAGAAATGTACATTAGCACTTAAAATAAATAAGTGGATAGAAGGATCTCAGGAACCCCTTGTAAGTGGGTGCCGTGTGACACAGCCCAGGTTTGCAGCTTTGCAAACGGTTTTTGTACTCACAGAGTGAGATGCAGATCCTGTGTTCTGTCAAGGCTGCTGGGCCTTGACAGAACAGCAGAGTAAATACTGCTTCAAGACCCCAACTTCAACAACCTATGAGGACATAACTTGTAATAACGTGATTAGAAAAAAATCTTTTTATTTTCTGCCATACTGCTAATGCTGTTAGGGGGATAAGTGGAGACAAGGGTGGGGGAAGTGGACACATAAAGGTGATATCTTCTGCCCTTAACTCTGTATATTTCTCTATCATTTGCATTTTAAATAAGAATTATATTAATGTAATTCTTTTAAGTAAAACAATAATATTCTTCTTTCACCTACATATCTCATGATATACCTCAATTCCCCTAGTAGGGGTTTCCGGGAGGATGAAAAACAATTGGTTTCCATACTCTGTGAAGGAACCCATAATATACTCAAAGACAACGATCAAGCTTTCCCCTCGACATTCTTTTCCAGAGTAAACAGCGAAGAACTGGTTATTTTTGCACAAGTCACCATGTACTTCAAAAGGATTAGGGGTTACACTGCATAAATCCTTGAGGGGCTTATAACTGCTGGTAATGGCATGGGACTCATATTAATGACAACTCTTGCACCTGCTTCCTTTAGAAGGCTAGATGCTGATGAGGAGGAGACAGAGATGGAAGAACGGCAGGGACTCTGTGCTGAGACAACACAGAAGGAGGACATGTGCATGAAGATTTGGAAAGGGATGTTCTTGACATTGTGTGTGCACAGGTCACAAGTCCCCCCTTTTTTCCCCAAGCCTGGGAAGGAAAAAAAGTGGAGTGGTTGGCATTTGCTAAACTTTAATGGTGAAGATTACTGAACCATACGGTAGAGTATTCTAAATAGCAAACAAGGGGAAAACAGAATCTCGTTAAACTCAAGATGAGAAGGACACTTTAAGATCATCGATCTTGTAGGCTGGGGTACTGAAAATGTAAAGTGACATCCCCAAAGGAGATACTGAATAACACGAAAAGAAAAATGTTGGTGACGTATTGATTAAGCCTCATGTGCTGCATATCCTCTGTGTGTTCCTCCAGACCCACTCTCACCCTTCTCCAACATGCTCTGTGCCCTCTAGACTGATGAGTGTGAACAGCCTGAATGGGCTCCCTGGGGCTCTGGTTTCTGGTTGGGGCCAGTGGGAGCCTCAGCGGGGGTTCACAGGAAAGGAAGGGGGAGAGTTGGGGCATTTACAACTCCGGTTCTCTCCCTGAGGGGTTGCCCAGGGCTGACTGTGTCTGTTTTATGTGGTCTTGGCTCCTGTCAGGTTACTCTCTGTCTCTGCGTGCCTGGTAATTGCTCCTTCCCCTGGCTTCTTCAGGCCTGGAGTGGTAACAACTGTTATTACTCCTGAAGTACTGCACTGTCCCTTGTGATTTCACTACACCCCGTCCATCCTTTGTAAATATCCCCTTTACTCATTTCTCCTCCAATCACCCGATTTGATCATGCCATTTTTGTTGTTGTTGTTGTTAAGAATCAGAAATACCAACAAAGGAAGCTCTTAATTAGGTCCTTGGTGTCTTGAAAATTTTAGTGGACATTTGTCACTCTTTTTGCACCTTCCCTAAATCCCTACCCCCCAACCCCCCAACATCTGAGCTAACTTTCTTGTCTGGGGATTTCCCTACCTCATAGCCCTTGATGAGAGATGGAGACCAACAACCACTTGGAAGACACATCCTCACTTTCCCAGCCTCCCTTGCAGCTAGGGCTCAGACATGTGATCCAGGCTCAACCAATCAGATGGAGTTTGACTCTTGACATGACATGGGACAAGGGGGACTGCAGAGAACCCATTCTGGTTGGGGTGGCAGCAGTACTGGGTGCTACATCAGTTCCCAGAGGGAGCAGCTGAGTCTAGTGTCAGGCTCGAGGTACAGGGGGTGCATCTGAAGGAATCTGCACCCAGCATTGGTGGCAAGAAATTGGTGCAGAAATTTTATGTATTGCTCCTGCTTCTGGGGTACCCAACACTTGTCTCTATGGATCTCCCAGGACCTTCAAGTAACCCAACAGCCTTCAATTCATCCCTTTCCTGCTTCAGTGAGCTAGAGTTGTTATACTGCTTGAAACTAAGAACTCTGCCTGATATAAAAATCAAGCTAATTTTTTGACCCAGAGATTTCTGGCATCCTAAAATCCTCATCTCATTTTAAATAAATAAATATTAAATAAATATTTTGAAATAATAAATAAATCCATGTTTGAGTATCTACTCTGTCTCAATTACTGTGCTAGGTGTTACAAAGCTAATTAAGATGGAAAAGTAAATAACCATAATCAACACAATAAACACTGTAATGGATCCTTCACTTTTGGAGTACAGATGCAGAAGTGATTAATTCTGCCTGGGAGGGTTTTGGAAAGTTTCAGAAAGGTAGTGAGCTGAATAGAGGGATGAGTACAGGTAAGGAACAGTGTGAAATGTTTGGCATGTCCAGAGAATGTAGGTGAGCTCAGAGGGGCTGGAGTAGAGCACAGCAAAGGGTCACTGGAGGTGAGGCTGGGAAAGTGAGCCAAGGACCAGTGGCAAACCATCTGCACTTCATTCTCTAGGCAAGCAGGAGAAGCCACAGCCATGGGTTCTGGAAGATGGGTTGAAGAGGGGGAAGAATAGAAGCAAGAAACCCATTTATTCTCACAAAGGGCTATGACTACAGCAGAGGCTATGGTATTGAGAGGCAGGTAGAGACTTGAGAAACATTTAAAAAGATGCAAGTGAGAGTTCCACTCCTGTTGGGTGTGGAGAGCCAGGGAGGATTCCAAGAGGGTCTTGAAGCTCTAGCTTGCAGGAGTAGGTGGGTGGCAAAGTTTCCTACTAATATGGGACACTTGTCAATTAGCACAGCTTTGGTGTAGAGGGAGAAATTGACATGCCCATACCCTTTCTTATCTTAAGAATGTACTAATACATGCATTTTTATACACTGGGATTTTGCTTCTAATCATTGCTACAAACAAAGGAAGGATGGAGTTGTTTCAAATCTGGTTGCTATTATTCCCTGCTATTTATGGGGCTATTCTAATTGCTATGGGTATACCATAGCCTTAAAGTGCATGATCATCTGGAATGTTCCTGGGTCGGCATTTAGGAAAATACAATTCTTTAGAAGGGCTAAAAGTAAGCTATTTAAATTCTTTCCACACTAACCTCTTTCTCAGCTCTGGTATGAACGTGACCTAGATCCACTTACCTAGTCCACTGCCAGATCCACGCTAGAACATTTGGGAGGTCACTGGACCCCAGGACCAACACTAGTCCTCTCTCTGGTCCATCTGCTGTTGACTGTCTCCATTCCATTCCTGACCCTGGCTTCTCCTGTCAAGTACAATTTTGAGAGCTGACAGTGGCAAGCTTGGCTTCCCAATATGTCCTTTTTATGTAAACTTACAAACTTCAAGAATGTATTTGGCTCTGCCCCCTGTGGTACTAAGCCTCATTGCTGACAGCATTTTGCCTTTGTTGTGAACAGTAAAGTTCTTCTAGTTGGCTTTTTGTTAAGAAGTGTGTGGACCTGGGGTTTGATGACATCTTTAGACTTGGATTCTAAAAAGGTGCTACCACTGTGCACTTAGCTAAAGGAATCACTTACATTTTACCAGTGAATGGCTTTCATTTATCAAATTCTCAGTCAGCACAAAAAGCTAAGGCCATGCAATGAGTACTATCCTACAACACTCCTCACTTCTGAAAGCACAAAGCGATGACTGGTAGCTTTAGAGATGTCATTTGGAAACCAAATACAGAAACAGCTCTGTTATCCCACACCTAGAGAAACAGAAGATGCATGGTCATTTATTCATTTTTTGCTCCCTTTTTGAACAATCATCTATCAGGTGGTGTGATTCTCTACTAGACCATGAGCTCTCTGAGGACAGGATAAGCTTCTAATCCAAATCTAAATTCACATCATCTGGCACAATGAATGTTACATGGCTGGGGGCAAATAAAAGTTCACTGAATTAATCTGTAATGCATAGCAAGAGAACTCACAGCAAGAGGGGAGTTACTCTCAGTCACAGTAACTGGGCAACTGAAACTGCTTTGCCACCAGCAGCACTAGAGGCAGAGTCAGTGACTATCACCATGAGTAATAGATACTATGAGTCTAGTCTAGAAACTAGACTCATAGATAAGCAATACAGTCATCAAAGCAACAGTGTCTTAGAGATTTTTTTAAAAGTCATAACCATGCCACATAAGCAGTAAATTATGAAGGCTGAGCATGTGAATAAAACTTAATATGGTCATAAATTTTATGACAAAGTTAATTTGACACATAGTTAATGACATGCATAATCATTATTATGCAGCACTGTAATCAGACATTAATAAGTAATACACAACGACTGTAAGAGTCTTCACTTGTGTTCAGACAAACCAAATGCTTAGCATTTTCCCCCCTTCTTAGTTATTAATTCTTCACACCTACTCTATCCATCCGTGGTGATGGGCTTCTCTGATGCTGTGAATAACTTAATCCTCAATGCACAGATACAGAAACCCTTACTAAGACAGTCTCAAGCAGGTAAGGCTCTCTGCATTCCCTCTGCCACCTAAGACACCTAAAGCAGAAGTCTATGGATGCTCTGTCCACAGCCCTGGGACCACCTTCAATGTATTCCAACTCTGATAGCTGGATGTCTGCTGTTGGGAGGTGGATCACTGGGAAAATGGAGAATGTTCTCTGGCTTCCTGACAACTTGGAAGAGGGTGGAGGGCAAGAGTACACCTGGCTCGAGCAGCAAGGGGAGAAGAGAGAGTCCCATTGCTCAGGAAAAGCTGCTCCAGATGCCTGATCTGCAACAATTACACAGTCCAAGTATCTCTGGGCAATAGGTCTCTGGTGGTCCTGATGTCTAGACCAACTCCCAGCTCATTCTTCTCAGGGAGGAAACCAGGATATTTCAGAGACTTTCATTTTATAGTTAGAGAAAAAGTTAGGCACAAACAGCCAGGCTAAGATGTAAATGACTCACAGCTTCTTTTCTATTTTTATGGTGGGGAGGTGCTTTAGAACATAAAGGCACTAACAACTAAAAAAAGAGGAAGGAACGTCCCTGTCAAACAAAAGATAGAGAAGGGGGAGGGCAGCAGTGCCCAAGGCCAAGCCCCTCTCCTATGTTCGGCCAACAGCTATGCCTATTACAGCTCTGGGGCTGGGGCAGGAACAGAGATGCTGCATATGGAGGTATCCTGTGCCATCCCTGCTGATCAACACAGAGACCCACAGAGTGTTAAATTCCAAGCCAGAAACACAAATGTAGAGAATACACCTTCAGTAGTGTCAGAAGAAATCTAAGCAGTGGTAGTGGTATAGGAAAGGATCACACATAGAGTTCACGGCCCAGCGCCACTGCCCATTACCCTGTGCTCTGAGTAGGTCACCTGCAGTGTATAGACCTCGATTTTGCCATCTGTGAAACAGGGGTAATACTCTTCATCCTGCACACGTCATAGTTGGTTATGAGGCTCATGTGATGCGTCCCTGGGGAAGACGTGTTGTTTAACTGTCTGACTGAATAGGTTGAATCCCTGTTCAACACATTGCAGCTCAACCTGGGCAATCTATTTACCATTGGTTCCCTCATCTGAAAGTGAGATTGAAAAAAAAAAATCATAAGATTATCCCAATGATTAATTGCAACAATGCATGTAGAGAATTTAGCCTGGTCCTTGGTACTTATTATATTGGCTATTAAAAGCAATATGTATAAAATACAGAGTATTTTATAGATGTTTAAGGCACTGAAAATAAACTCGTTGCTTACTGCAATAGTCCTGAGCCCTTTCAGAGGGCTAAAGTCAGAACATAAAAGGTTAATGATTTGGCTGTGTAAACGTGGTATGCTTCTCTTTGCTCTGGATACTGTGGGCTTACCCTGTTATTAAAACCTGTTTAGTGGATATTGAGCTGCCATGAGGCCTAACATTTAGTTCCAGTTATTAGGTTAAATATTTGCTCAGAACGGTATTTGAATTGTCAGGTTCTAGATTTTTCTGGTTGGTAAGGACTCCTTTGTATTTTGTACAGAGGCTAAAAGTGGTAGACTGACTACAGAACAGATGTACCATTTCTCAAAGGATATTAAAACCATGGTTCACTATAACATTGTACCTGGTGGCACAGAATTCAATGAGTAAACTGAACTTTACTTGATGAGGAAACATTGAGTGGAAGAGACAGGACTTTATTTTGGGTATTTTTCATGATCAAATCATTCTGATTTAAACATCTAAGACTTTGTTGCCATGCTCTTTTCCCCTTACTTTCAGTCTGCTTAATGCACGGTTAAGTACATTTCTGATTTAGAGTTTGTTAACAAAAAAAGATATTATATGATAGCCAAATTGATATTAAGCATTATAAACAAAAAACTTATAAAATTATAAACTAAACATGTATGTGACTACACTAACTTTTGTTAACGTATGCTTACCTTTCCTCACGGGCACATTCCTTCATGCTAAAGTTCTAACATAGTATGAAAATAAGGCAGATGCACTTTGGAAAACAAAACAGGAGTAAAACGAAAACACACTTTAAGCAAAATCTTACACATCTCAAACTCATGATTAACTAAATTTTAGAATTTAATAAGTTCATTAGGTTAGTTTGGATGCCTGGGTGCTTCTACCCCAAATCATGATCTTTGAGGGACTTCTGGGTCCATGTTACACAATGATCACATGACACTTTCCAAAGTTACTCATCTCAACACACCACAGGAAGAAAGGTCATATTCCATGTACGTTTCTATATATCTATACCATGTGCTCAAAACATCTAGGAAAAATAAGCTTGGTATTTATAAGATGAAGCTCTCTGAGTGGTGTCATAGATGTGTCAGGCCAATCAGCTTGCAACGGTAAAAAGAACACTGGTACGTACAGAAATGGGGTGGGAAAGGAGCAACAGAATAAAGGATTTCTTGTTAAGGGATGAGAAAGAAACATTAATAGCATATCACAATAAAATGAACTTTAAAAAATATTTGAAACTTAAATCTTCAAACTGACAAGAAAATACAAATGATTCACAAATAAACCCAATGGGTCAAATCCTGTTAAATGCCTGACCGGGAAGAGCAGTGAGTTCAGTCTATACACTTAAACCCACTGGCTCACTTTGCACAGTGTCCACTTCTCAGTATGTTACTAAAATGTTTTGCAAAAGGACATATTGGTCAATTGGACACATCTACTTCTAGGTACCATCATGTAACCTGGTACAAAGCAAGCAATCTTCCTACAGGTAAAAAATTTGGATGGTGTGAAAATTAGAAAAAGAAATGTCCTATCATTATGTTGTGACCAGGTTTATGGCACGTGAGTTTCGCCTTCACCCAGTAAAAGGTTAAAACCTGGATATTAAAAGGTAATGCTGTATCAGTAACACGTTACCCCTCATTTCCCAAAATGTCAGATCACAAAAGTATCACTTATGTAATTGCTTGTAGTTTATTCCTTTGCTGTTGTCTTTTCTCTGCACATCTTTCTAACAATTTTTTAAAAGTGGATATGTAATTGTCATGTGAACAGCTGTAAAAATGATTAAAAGGTATGGAAAAGCATAACACGAATGCCAATAATCTGTTTCTAACAGTAATATATATGGAACTCTATTTAGGGGCAAAAGAGAAAAAGGAAGACAAAAAGAGAGGTTTATCATCTTTGAAATTTTGAAAACTGAACTTCATTGCTTAATAGGAAAAAAAATTCACATTTAAAGTTAATAGCGCTAACTCCTAGCTAGAAGCACTATGTCACCATCACTGGATTCAGCGGGAGTGCCTTTTTAGACGGGCAATGTTGCAGAGAAATGGACAGGTTTTTAGAACGGGGGACAGAAAATAATTGCACCTCTGCCAGCTGAATGAGTTTGGGCAAATTAGTTTATCTCTGCCAGACTACATTTTGACATCCCAAAATTGGATGTAATAACTATCTGAAAGCCTCATGTTGAGGTGCGTCTATCAAAGGTTTACTGGTTTTTAAATAGATAGCACTGTGCAAATGAAGGCTATGGTTTTCTATTGCCAATTGTCAAATATACTATTCAATTCTATCCAACTTACATACGTATAAGCGCCTAACGGTCTTTTAAATGGTTAAAGGTTTATGAATAAGATGATTTTCCTACTGGGATTCACCTGATGCTTTTCTTAAACATGTAACCTTGAGTCCACCACACAAAATAATGCTTTGATTAGAGCAATGCACATAATAAAGGTTATCCTCATTTCTAAGACATCAAACATCATTCACAAAAGAGAACTACTTTTCAAAGAGATGTATTTGTGCTGGGAAGAGAAGATTTCTACTTCTAGTTACAGATGATTTATTGATGAACGCATATCAGAGCCTGTCTGAGAGGAACCGCTATGAGCATCTTCATGTGTGGTTTGCAGGTCAAGGAAGAGGGGAAAATGCCTTGGTGGTGCCAATGGACGTTGCGTGGACTTTAATATTCTTAAAAGGAAGTTCTCTTTTAGGCATTTTAAAAAACTGTATTAAAATACATTTACTGAAGTTTATGGAAGGCTAAAAACATCATAATCCTAACCAAAGACAATTATCAATTAATATGCTGATTAATATACTCTACCAGTCATCTTCTATAAATAGTTTAGATAAATTTTATAATTCCTGTACATATGTCCTATAAATATAATTTTTTATTTTGCTGTCTTCCCATTTAATATCAACAGACTTTAAAGAGCAATAATTTGGAAACTGTCTCGGATACGTGGGAGAATCTGTTTCAACTGAAATAATTTAGTGGACAATGGAAATGTCATGAAGAGCCCCTAATTTTTCCCATCTTGTTGAATAGAAACAAAAGTTCTTATTTAGAATGAGTGGAAATAACCAAACTGATTTAGGCCTCTATTTATCCTCTAGTTAAAAAATGTAGCCCCACCTAGCAACAATATTACGGGGAACAAAAGAAAAAAAAACAACTCTGTAAATTTGCAGTAGGGTCATTTCCTCAGACTACCAAAGCCCATCTATTGACCAGCTCTATGCTTTAGGCTTAAAATGGATCTCTCTGAAGCAATGACAGAATTTTTGCCAAGTGACTAGGATATAAACACCATTTTGGTCACACAGTGAGACATATGCTATAAAGAAAACAGGTTCAAAATAGGCAAGCGGGTTTCTCTAGAATAAATGAGAGCTCATGTAAACAGCTTCAGCTTCAGAGCTTCATGTCTGCGCTGGGGTGGAAGCTCTTTGTTTCTTCCACGGGGGATGGCGGCACACTGTTTTCCTGATTCCTTACACTAATGAACTGCTATAAATTTGTTTGTGATGTTCCAGAGAGCCCTAACTTCAGCTTTTAGGCAATGCTGAGGATGCACCCTATATGCCAGAGTCACCTTTTGCAAGGTGTTCTCTCAGCACTGTGGGTGATTTTCATGGGAGAATATTCTATTTAAAGAACTACTGTCCCAGCATAATACAAAAAATCACTTATGAAGATGCAAGAGACAGGGAAAGCTTTCAATGATGTTTACACAAGCACAATGTCAGGGCCTCCCTTTCCTGTTCCCCAAGAGGGTGGGGAGGAGAGTCTTCCTTTGTGAGGAAAGGCAAACGAAAAGTATTCATGTAGTCATAGGACTGGGAAAATTGAAGCTCTTCCAAAGGGGATATGCACATACACTCCCTGAGCCCCAGAGTGTGCTGTGAGACCAGACAGGCATTCACATCAAGGAGGGAGGGAAGGAAGGAGTCTAAAGCAGAAACACAGGCTCTGTGTACCCTGTCTTTTTTACCTCAAGCACAGACATCAAATTCTTCTCCAGCATGTTTTAAAATGGAATATCTTTAAAACAATATATATTGAAAGGGCACATTAAAATTTATTTTAAAAACTTCATAGATGAAAACCAAGCAAGCCATTCTCCATCGACAAAAATGTGCCAAGGCAACATAATAATTACCTTCAACTTTCACTTACAGGCAGTCAGATTCACAGTCCTCGAATTCACTTACATTTAAAAATGGAAATGACAACATAAAATTTATAATGTTGATGATTTTCCAATTAAATCTCAAGATAGAAAAAAATTTTGATGTCATAAAAAAAAAAAAAGATAGCCAACTCCCGAGTCGTGAGATGTTTCAGCAGAAAAAACTGTGGTCTCATAATTGTGTGGTCCAATGAGGTGAGGATGATTTAGCTTTAATATCAAAGTGTTAAAATTCATAATGAGAAGAATACGGTTGTCACAAAATCAAATGTCTCCCTCAGATAACTTACATAGATGGCAGGAAGTGTTGCCGGTTTTGTTCCCTGATGTATCCCCGGTGCCCACAACAAATACTTGTCACACTGTAGGTGGTCAATACACATTAGTTGAATGAATAAATAAATACAGAAAGAGGAGAGCATGATGTGTTTGTGAAACTGTGCCAACTGTGTGTGTACTATTATCGAGGTACATTAAATAGTCTTTGCTTTAAATTTGCGAATGAGGACTTTCAATGGAATATATCTACTGAAATCAAACAAAGACATTCTGGCCTGGACTTTTGTGCAGAAACAGAAGAGAAAACACTGGCAGAGAGCCAGGGGAGTGGCTGGCCAACCTCAAGATGAGTCTGGAACAAGCATGGGGCAGTGGGGAATGCACCTGGGCTTCTAATTCTAGCACTCCGACCACCTGGGCACCCGAGGAGGCGAGCAGAAGCGCTCATGCATGGGCAGCCTGGGCCAAGTGTAGGCTAATCACATAGATGGATTAGCTCATTGCATCCTGAAAACCAGCCTTTAAGGTAAATGCTTACTGTTATTCCTACTTTGTGGATGAGGGAACTAAAAGCAGAGAGATTACATACCTTATCAAAGGGTTCCTGCCTACGAGGCACCAGCATGGGATTTTGGCCCTTGCATTCTGATTCTGGAGCCTGCACAAGAACCACTGTCTCAGAGGAACTTACCCTCCCTGGGCTTCCGTCTGCAAAATGCAGGCAGTTGACTTGCTAAGAATTAGGGTTCAACATCTAAGGTTCAAGATACTCCAGGTTGAAGATCCAAAATCCTGGTCTTTATTTATCTAAAAAGACCATAGAGGTCTCACTGCATTAATACCCTACCATCTTGATATTGTTGGTGCATTAAATATTGGGACCAATTTCATCATGAGGACAGAAGAATGTATTCACCAAATTTTATAATATACTGACAAAACCATAGATAAATCTCAATACATCTGTAATCACTTAAAACACTTACAGAATGCAGCATGTTACCACAACAACCGGAAGAAACAGGAATTTAACCAGCCTGTTCTTCTAGACCAGTGAACACGAGAATTGAATACGTATTTTAATTGAATTTATCTTAACGTTTGTTGCCATTTGTGGATAGCCTACTGATCAAATCTTACTTCCCAACTGCTTTCTATTTCCTAACTAGCCTTTAATATTGTTTTGGTAAGGACCTCAAACAATACTAGGCAGTAGGTGTGAAATGGATAGTTAAGTTGAATGGATGACTAAAAGGATTCCCTCATAAGTACCAATATATTGACATACTTTATTGTGGCTTGCTTTCAAACTGTTGTTTTAAGATCTAAAACATTACCTGTTTTAGAGGATAATAGTAAAGCCCTTATTTGTTGAGAACATGCACAGATAAAAGTTTACAAGTTTAAAAAATTGAATAGCAGTAATTATCATGCTCTTCAATAAGAAAAACACATTTTCATATTTTAAAAGGTTTTTATATTTTAAAAACTCAAAATAGTTTTATGAACTCACAAAGTAATATTGTATTTTTCTCAAGATATTAATATATCCTTGTATTGCAAGCATAGGATGTATTTTACTTGGAGTATTTGCTATTTTAAAATATGCTTCTTTTGATTTTTTTCACTTTAATATTCTGAAAACACCACAATTACATTTACCAGCAGTTAATTTGTAAAACTCATGATGAATAGTTTTGTTTGAAATATATAACTTTGGTAACATCATGCACCTAATCTGAATGTGAAATGTATTAGGGTTTAATTCATAGTGATTTTTTCTATGACACAACTAGTGATTAAACAACTAATGGTTCCACAAGAGGATAAAATATATCGAATCCGTTGGTTCTGAAGGTGAAGCAAGATTTTGTACTGATACAGTCTATCACTGAGATCCCAGGAGGAAATAGAATTAAACTCAGATAGTTTGAATGGAGGGATTTTAATGAAGGGACAACCTACAGAGGTGTTGGCAGGGTCTGGGGAATCAGCACAAGATGCTGAGAACCCAGAGATTGGCAAACCTCCCATCCTCATGCTGAAGATACAGAGGGAGGAAAGAGTATTACTGGAGTGAGAGCTGGAGCCCAGGAAGGGAGGAGGGGTGCTGGGCAGGAGCTACAATCTTGAAAAGGGGAAGCACCGCCAGAGATTTTTCAGGGTCACTGGTTCACACCACCTGCACTGTAGCAGAGAGAGAGCTGGAAGAAATACCCCAGCTTCTCTCTGACCCCCTGCTTGTGCCTTCCTTCTGTTGGCCAAAACCAGAAGCCAGCTGGAAGGAGTCAGCCTTCAGGGGCAAGAACAGCAAAGAGGAAAGGGAATGGCTCTGGGGCAGGGGCGGAGGGGGTGTTAGAAGCACTAAGCAGCTAATCACGTCACCGCCCCTGAGGCCTGACACAGGGTGGCAGGATGAAATGTGTTTCTCTGATCTCATTTCTCAGAAGTCTACTGGGAAATATCATTTTGGGAAAATAATTTTTTAAAAATACAAAACCCTCTTTTTTCTTCAACATTTTTTCCCCTTCAAGTTTTATTTAAATCCTTCCTTTCATTTACCTCCTAGTAACACAGAGGTATTTGGTTCAAGCAGCCCTCCAGTTGGCAGACTTTTTTCTAAGACCTCATCCTGAGAGCTCTCTGAACTGTGGGAAGTCTTTACACAACTGTCAACGAATGCAAGATCCAGTAAATTTCCCTAAGATCCCTATTAAAGTTGGTGATAACTTTTCCACAATCTCAGTCCAGCCACCCACAGATGATATCATTCACCATTTCTTTGATAAATGTCAAATGTATTTGAAGTAACACCTGAAATATTTGTTTGAATGTTCTCTCATCTATTAATTTTGCATGTGTGCATAATTTTTGTGTCACTTCTGATTATAGGGCAGTTGTGAACAAATACAGAGAATAATCAAAGCTACCATGTAAGAACTTATGTAGCACCACTACTAAGAAGCCTTCTCAGTAGAACCAGAAGGATCTTAAATGGAGGTTCCCAAGGATGCATCCCTGACCACCCTCAAACATAAAGTCTGGGGTGGTGGGTGCGGGGATCAGGTGTGATTCATCTTTTCAGTAGCCAAGGCCCTAAAACAGTGTCTTGCACATTTCATGCACTCAATAAATATTTGCTGAATTGGCCAAACCTTGGTTTGTCCCCATAATCACCACCCCAAAAGCACACAGATAATTACTTCTTGGAAAAATTCCAACTAGTGTTTGATGTCACCTATGTGGTTTCTCTCTCAGGAGCAGCTCTGTAGGATTACATTATTTTATGTTTTTTTTCCTCTCACTTTAATGTCATATACTTGAATAACAGCTTTATACAAGATTCCTACCAGCACAACCACAGCAGATTCAAGGCATCATTTTAAAAATGGTGCCAGCATCTTTCAATTTAGCACTGTCAAGTGGCTAGGAAAATGCATAATTTGGTATTAAGAGCTAAAGATATTTTGAATATATTCTTTAATTTTTTTAAGATCAAAGTTTTTTTTTAAGAATTAAAATGTTACCATAAACTTGGCCTTCATTGAAAAATAATCCTGCATTTCTTTGCATTTAATGAAAGTGTCCAATTACAAAGTTAATTCTTTTTATGTTAAAAAGTAACATACTTTTTAAACTTAAACAGCAAAAATATATCCAAAGTGAATCTGAATAGGCAAAAAAAGACATATACAGGAAGACCAAGGTTTTGGTGAAAGTTAAAATATTATTTCATACTTTGCACAACTTAGAATTATTCCCAAATTTTATAGTCTAGAGCCAAACGTTAATTTGAAATGACGTTGACCATTGAAATCCTAAATTTAACACTCTTCAGAACAAAATAGCCTTTCTCTTCTGCTTCATGGGCAAATGAACTAAATACTAGAGAATGGTACTGCCTGGGCCTTTGAACCAAGGCTAAAATAGATGAAATACTATTTGATGTGTATAAACATTAGAGAATCCATTTTGAGTTATCAAAGGATGAGTTTTTTTCATATCCCGTGACAAAATATTCCTCTTTTCCTGAAAATGCTCTCATTCCTACAATAGGGGGTTGTTATTTTTTTTCCAGGGTGGAGGTGGAGGGATCAAGATAGCTGTTATGTTTATTTCTCAAAATGCATTGTGGTGAGAAATTCAGAGTGCAGTGTGGGGAAATAAACCTTGACTTCACCAAAATATAAAGCTGCATTTAAGGTAGCAGGTAAAGGATACAACAGCAACAGTACAAGTTCATTATTTGCAATCTTGCAGTTCCTGAAATCTCTATAACACATTACTTTAAAAGCCTCAGACAGATGATTTTATAATACTTTACCAACATTTCAACACCTGAAAAGCCTCAGCAAGTTAAACCCTCTAGTTTTAAATTTCAGACATGACCTCACTCAATCCTTTTATTTTTCAGACTTTCTCTCTCAAATTTTCATTTGTTTTCAATAATCAACAAATAATGATGAATTTTAGGTACCTATCCACAAAGAAAGTAGATTTTCACTTTTTTTAGGAGCCTAAGAAGTGAAAAGGAAAAAAAATCAACTCCAACAAAATGTTGCCATAGAAATCTTTTAGAACAGAATGTTAAATTACTTAATTATTTATAATCATCTGGCTCTACCATTCGAAGTGCATTCAGACTTCAAAGCTAACCCTTCGGTAGCATCAATGTTGACAGTACCTGACTGCATGTTTAGCTGAGATCTTGGAGATCCCATAGGACCAAAACAAACACATATCTACTGTTCTGGCTACTGCATCACTCTTCATCACCATTCTTTTCGGGTGAAATATATTGCAGTTGACCCTTTGAGAGGGACTAAAATAGACATGTGTTGTTTCTGCCTACCCAGCATCCTTCCTCTAATTTTCCTTTGGAGAACTCCCCTACTCCAGATAATGTGGAGCTAACATCAAACCCCTTTCTGGAGGAAGACATCTGAATCCAAGCTTAGTCAGCAGAACGGTCCATTCTCCATGTTCAGAGAGGGGCAAGTGACTCTGATGCCCCTGTAAGAACAGTTCTGGGACTTTTGCAGCAAATATTGAAGAAAAAGTGCTCTCCTTTCCTTGCTCTGAGTTGGCAGTAGCTTCTAAGGGGCTATCGTATAGAAACAACTTGTCTGAAAATGAAGCCAAAACCAGGAAACAGATCCTGATAACCCTGACTGATGGCTCCATCCATACTTTAACTGGCAAGACCTACCTATAGGCTTTTTCATCAATTAAATGAAATCCTTTATACTTAAGCCAGTTTGAATTGGTTTTGTCACTTGCAGCTAAAAGAATCCTGAGTGTAACAATGTGACAACTTTAAAAATAAACATGACTGCTTCTGAGGTTTCTAATGAATTTACCTCCTCATATGCATTACTTTATTTAATCCTCCCAATTCAGGAAAGCACATCTCCATTAACATTAAATTCATTATTTTTTAAACACATACTCTGTGGAAGAGGGACAGGCAATGCCAGGGGAGTAATCATTCTGAAGTATGGTGGCCAGGGAAGTCTCCCTTACATGGGAGAAAAGTGGGGGTTACATATTTCAGGGCACTCAATAGATATCCACTAAATGAAAGAATAAACACTATATAGCAGAGCCAGGAGGTGATCCCTATACGAATCCCTGACTGATAAAACTAGGAGGCTTTTGCAGTATCCCAGGTGAGAGATGATGAACCCCAAACAGGCAGCCCTACAAGAATGGCTCAAACAAATAGGAGGTAAAGATAGAGGCAAGTTAGATGTGGGGATCCCTAGGTGGGTGTACCTATTGTCACTGGGATAGGGAAAGAAGGAAGAGACAGAGTTTGGGTGACAAAGGGAAGGAGACAAATTATGGGTCAGTTAAAGATGCCTGCAGGATATATAAACAAAAGAGGTCCAGCAGGCCCTTAGAATGACTGGTCTGGGATGCAGGGAGGCTGCGGCGACTGCCCATACAAGATCCCCATCACTGGCATACAGATGGCAGTTCAGGCTTGGGCACTGCCTGCCAGAGCCTCCCCAGGAACAGAAGAGGAGGGGGCTGGAGGGGGTCCCTCCAGGTAACCTCAGTCCTGTTTGTGAGCTCCATGAAAACAGGTTTCCCCACCAGACGGGGTTGGCAACCAGTAAATATCTGTGGAATGCCTGTGTAGAGCCAGGGCACTGAGTGCATGCCATTGGTTCTACATGGGTATTTCGCCAGGTACCCTCCACCTCTGGAGCTGCCAGCCTCTGCGGCTATACTGGGTGCAGTCTCATTACACAGCTCTCCCCTCTTCAATTAGTTCATGCTCTCACATTAAGTGTAATCACAGCTGGCAACGTTTTCTGGGGATGTCTCAAAAAGATCTGAGCTGAAAGAATAGTTTTGTGTCAATTTATTTTAAAGTAAAATTGTTGCCTCTTCCCCGCTCCTTCCCTTTCTCCTGGCGAACTCAGTGACCCCGGCAGGCAGGCGTCCCAACGGAAGCGAGGGTCGGCCATGGGGTACCTCCAGGTGATTCTAAACAGCTAGCTAAGTCACAAAGACACAAAAGAGGCTGCGAAGCCGAAAGGTGTGGCTGTTAGCGGTTCCAAGGCAGGCTCCCGCGTAGGGAAGAGCGTACCCTAGGCGGCTGCACACCCCGCCAGCGGCGAGCCCGGAAGCCGAAAGGAGGTGCTGTCAGCCCGCGACCCAAGTCTCTCCAGATCCCCGGGCTCGCACCAGGCCGCCGCCGCCGGCCGCACGTCTGCTCTGGCTCGGCAGAGCACGCAGGCTCAAGGTCGCCCGGCAGGGACCAAAGCTCCAGGTATCCCTGTGGGCAGCATCCCCACCCGCTTCTGCTTGGCGTCCGAAGCCCGCGCTCTTGCTTTGGACTTGACGGAGAGGTCCGCTCGCCCTCCAGCCTCCGCCGGGTTAACCGCCGGCGTTCATCTTCAGGTCTCTTGCCTTCTCGCACCCAGGCTGGAACGCGCCTTTCCTCTTACCATCTCCGCTGCTCCTCTCTCTCTGCCACTTATCAAAGCTGTATTTTCACTTTCACGTTTGTGACTACTTGTGTGTAAAGTTCTAAGTTAATAAGTGAGGCGAAAATTCACTCGCCTTGAAATTTCAAAATCACCCTTGAAAAATCACCCATAAATCACAAGATTTGGTGTCTATACTCAAGGCAATAATATGCAAGTACACGTGGATAAAACATGCCGCAAAGGTGCATAGTAAATAAAAAAATACGGATGCAAAATATAACTTTTAAGTGCAAAAGATAAAAATGATATCAGGAAAATGAGCCTGCCTGCGACGCCACTGGACTTGTCACTGCCTCCTGCACTAGGCTGTAAGAAGCACGAAGACAGGCCTCGTCTGTTTTTGCTCATCACTACATCCTTGGTGCGTGGCCCTGTGCCTGGCACTTCGTAAGTGTTCAATGATCTATCTCGAATAAATGAACGAACGAATGAATGAGTGAACGCTAGATCCGACTCCGCAGGCACATAGAGAAGCGAGAGAGAGCTGCCGGCCCAGCGCTACGCTCTTAGTCGCGAGGCCGGGATGCTGACAGTGGCCTCCAGGCCCCGCCGCGCCAGCTCCCGGCGGCTTCACGTGCGCCTCCTCCCACCGAGGCCTTCGCGCACGCCCCGCCCCGTCGCGCACGCACGCGCCCTGCGGCCCGACAGCCCAGTCAGCCGGCACGCCACGGCTCACCCGCGCGCCCGCTGCCCCTCGCGCCTTTGCCCGCTGGAGGGCGCACCCCTCCCGCCCCACGCGCCCACACGCGGGCGTCTCTCGGCCCCCTGCGACTCAGCTCCGGACCCTGGGCGCGCGCCGCCCCCTACCTGAGGGCCGGCGAGGGAGGTGCGCGGAAGGGCTGAGGGGCTGAACAAGACCATAGCGGGAGGCGGGAGGCGGGAAACGAGAGAGCGAGCGGCCGCTGCAGACGGTCTGGGCGCGGGCGCGCGCGCGCTCCCGACCCTCGCTCTCTCCGTCGACTCCCGGCCAGAGCCCAACCCTGCTGCCGCGCGCCGCTGGCCTCGCCGGGCCTAATAACAACAGCGCCCAGGGTCAGGTGGCCGCGCGCGGACAGCGCCGCCATTGGCTCGGCGGGGAGCGCGGCGCGCCAGGATTGGCCAGGGGGCGGAGCCTCTGCCGGTGCGGGGGCGGGGCTGGAGAGGGAGGTGGCAGGGGCGGGGCCAGGCCTCGGTCCGCGCCTTTGTGCCCGGCGCGCGCTCTCCGCCCGCTCCGGCTGCATCGCCGGCTGCATCAATAATTCAGATCGGCGGCGGCGGCGGGAGCGGCCGGTGCGGGCAGGAGGCGGCGGAAGCAGCGGGGATCAAGCGGCAGCGGATATGCATCCAAGTGCGGCTGGGCAGCCGCGGTACCCCTGAGACCCGGGCAGGGCTCCGGGAGCATCGCGCGGGGGGCACGCTTGCCCAGGAGTGCAAGGAAGACCTGAAGTGTCCAGAGCGGCGTCGGTGGAGCTGCTCACGGAGCTGAGGAGGGAGTTTCGGAGCGGGGCTGGGGCGGGGGGGGGCGGCTGGCGCAGGCAGCCCCCGGGGTGGGGGGCGGGGTGGGCGCCGGCGCCGCGATGCTGGGCGTCGTGGAGCTGCTGCTGCTGGGGGCAGCATGGCTGGCGGGCCCGGCCCGCGGGCAGAATGAGACGGAGCCCATCGTGCTGGAGGGCAAGTGCCTGGTGGTTTGCGACTCCAACCCTACGTCCGATCCCACGGGCACAGCTCTGGGCATCTCTGTGCGCTCCGGCAGCGCTAAGGTGGCTTTCTCTGCCATCAGAAGCACCAACCACGAGCCGTCCGAGATGAGTAATCGCACCATGATCATCTACTTCGACCAGGTGAGTGCTCCGGGAAGATTGGATTGGTGGAGGTTAGGGGAGAGGTGGTAGGTAGATGTTCGATCCTCTCCGAGGTCTCTGCGGAAACGCAGGGACAAGAGTTCTGGACAGATTCTTGCCTACTCCCCTTCGTTCCCGTCTCGTTATAGGTACTAGTGAACATCGGGAACAACTTTGATTCAGAACGCAGCACTTTCATCGCCCCGCGCAAAGGGATCTACAGTTTTAACTTCCACGTGGTAAAAGTCTACAACAGACAGACCATCCAGGTCAGCTGCCGCCTCAGGGCCAGGCCCCAGCCCCGGTAGGGGGCTACTAGCCGCGGGATTGAGCGAGCCCTGTGGGGGTGGGAGATGGAAGGGGCAGCTGCATGTGTCTGGGCTGCTTGGAGGGACGGGTAGCAGGGCCTCACGGTTCTGTGGCTTGGACTCTCCCTTGCCTTCCTTGTCATTGGTTCTTGGAACCTATTCCCATCCCCAGGCACAGTTTTCTGCGTCTGCCTTCTGGGACCCTCCAAAGAGGTTCTCCCGCTATGAGACTCCAGGGATTTCCCTTAGAGGTTTCTGTTAGCATCAGGGACAGTTCCCGCTTCGGGAAGCTTTCCGCGATCGTCGCCCTCAGCACCACGGACAGTATCTCCAACCCCGTCCCAGCTCTGAAGCCCGCGAGACGCCTGTGCGCTTGCGTTCAGCGCCACGCTCAGGGGGGGTCTCCTGGCGTCTTTATGGGGGCCGACTCCGGATTTCTGACCAAGCAGCGCCGAGCCTTAACAGTTTAAGGGTGGAGACAGAAGGGAGGGGCATAGTGCCACTCCCTCCCGGCTCCTGCCTCTCCTTAGCCAGCACTCACCGGCTCTCCAGGTTCCCAAATGTGTCCAGGATTCCTTTGGGCGGACACAGAAGGCGGAACGCGCGGTTGGGGAGAGGGCGCAGGGCCTTTGGCTTCTGGTGCCACCGCAAGGGCAAAACCAGGCGGTGGCGGGCGAGGCTGGATCTGGGACGGGAACTGAGCCCGGGGTTTGGGGATGAAGCACAGAGTGCAGCTCTGCGCGAGATTTCTCATCAGCCGAAGCCTTGCCTGGCTCCTCCATTGCGTCTCTGCTGTGTCCTGGCAGCCGGGTCCGGGAGGAACCAGGCGTTTTGTTTGTTTGTTTCTATTTGTTTGTGTTCCCGGAAGCGCCAGTTGCCTGAGTTTCTCTTTGAGGCTGGGGGGAGGGCGAGGCTGAAGGTCTCTGGGCGCTTGAGCCACCTACGGGTTCATTAAACTGGATAAAAGAGCGAATCAGGATTCTATTGGCGCGTCCAAGAAATGAAAGTGACTCCTGTTTGGGGGGCAGACCCTTCCTGTCACCCAGATGGGCCGTCTTTCGCCTCATTGGACCCTCAGCAGTAAACTGCAAAGCGCCTTTTCTTTCCGCTCTCCCGCCCCACCCCCGCCCCCTGCTTCCAGGCCTTAGGGCTGTTAGCCAAGCGGCGAAGGTTCGCGGCTTTATCGCCGCTTCGGTACCCGCCTAGGTTGCGCCTCTGAAGCGGGCCTGTCTCTTTCTCAGGTGAGCCTCATGTTAAACGGGTGGCCGGTGATTTCAGCCTTCGCTGGTGACCAGGACGTGACCCGGGAAGCCGCCAGCAACGGAGTTCTAATCCAGATGGAGAAAGGCGACCGAGCATACCTCAAGCTGGAGCGGGGAAACTTGATGGGGGGCTGGAAGTACTCGACCTTCTCGGGATTCCTCGTATTTCCCCTCTGACTGGCTCATCGCGGGAATGGAGGCAGGGAGAGGGCGAAGGCAGGAGGGGAAAATGATAAAGAGGCAGAACTTTAGAGGACGAGAAAGCGGTACGACTTGAAACTTCCGACATGTTCCGCAGCTGTATCCGGGTAAAAGGTGCGCACCCGGCGGTCGGACAACTTTGTCCGTTTCCTCTAGGAGAAGTAAATTCCGCTTAGCTCTGCGCACTCCCATTTCCAAAAATAAACTCGCCTCCCGCATTCCAGTGGCAGTAATCAAGAGGGACTCCTTGTCATTGTTTCTTACCCTCATGTTCACGTTCCCTACAATTTATATAAAAGAAACTTTGCATTTCACTGTATAATGTGAAATATCTTCCTCCTCTGAGTCGCCATCTGAATCTTTACACCCGCTGAAATCTAATATGTCCCTCCCCCCTTTTTTATTTTGGAGAGGGGGGAAGGTGTTTTTTGGTTTTTTTGTTTGTTTTTGTTTTTTTTGTTTTTGTTTTTTTGATGGGGAGGTAGTTTTAATTTGGCAAGTATTGCTCGGAAAACACCCGCTCGAATTAATTAGCTGAAGATACTTTGTATCCTCGGCTGCTTGTTAGCAGAGAAAGGACTCACCTTAGCGGTGACTGGTTTAAAAAAAATATATATATATATAAATATATATCATTTGTACACGAAGAACTCTTCCCAGTGGAAACTAACTGTATTTCCGTATTTCTATGTCCTATTCGGAGTGATCGTGAAATCTAAGGCTGCTTGATGTTCCGATGCTTGTTAATGCCCTCGTGTTCTGTGGCTCCACTAAACGCCAGGAGGTTCTTCCGGACGCTTCCTCGTCCTCTGTAACATACCTGTGAATAGCCAAGATTTAATTTTGCTTTAATCCAATAAAGTTGAAGTGGGACTTTTATTTTTCTGAAACTGCTTCCTAAACTCCGCACCTTCCCCAGTTACAAGGTCTGGAGGCAGGGGTGCGGAAGGGCGAGATTCAGAGTGGTAGGGGACTTGGTGGGATGCAACCCAAGAAAGGCCGGGGCAGGAGGGCTTCCTCGCCAAATCGGCCTGCGCTCCTTCCTGCGCAGGCCTAGGGCCAACCCTGCATTCGCCCCGTGCTCCCTGCTTTAGTGCAAACGTAAGAAATTTGGCTGAAATCTTGCTAGGCCAGGCCCGGCTGCCGGCCTGGAAGCGAAGTTTGGGCTTTTCGCAGTCCAAATGCACCAGGAGTAATCCCAATTGAAGGAGCCGGAACCTTTCTGCCCTAAGCGTCACGCTTCCCACGCCTCTGCCTCTGGACTCTCTGCTCACAGATCCCGAAGCAGCGTATGTTTTATTCCGCCGCCTCTAAATCCCGAGTCCTCCCTGCCGTATTACCCAGCTCCCGGGACCTGTGATCGCGCTCATCGCAGGACTTTTATTCAAGAGGTTCGTCCAGGAGTTTTGATTGTATCGGAACATAATGTGAAAGCAAAATTGAAATAAACGACTTCGTTTTAAGTCTGGAAGTCTGACCAAGTCGCTTCGGCCGAGGGGAGGTCGGGCGTGGGAAAAGAGGCGGGCAGTCCAGGGGCGGGAGCCGCGGCATGGGCCCCTCTGGCTCTGTTCGTTTTGGAGGCTTTTTCCTGGTCCGAGATTCAGAGATGAATTTAATTAGCTCCTGGAGGCTGGAGAGAAGGGGGGTGTGAGGGATTAATAATAGCATAATAAACAATGTTTCTCTATTTGTTCCCGCGGCTCCTCCGATTTTGAGACTCAACAAGCACGCGGCCTGCGCTGAAACTCACACCGGGTTATTCCTCAGCTCGCGGTCCAGGGGTCCGCATCTCTAGCAGGCGCCATCCACAGCCCCAGCGGCCCCGGATCCTTCGGGAGTGAGGAGGGGACCGGGTGCTTTTCTGTTCCTGCGCCACAGTTCTCCACGCTAGTCACTCCCCAGGGAAGTGAGGACGAGGAGTCCTAGAGGAATTTTTTTTAAAAAAACTATTCTTTAAAAAAGGAGACACTTAAAAAAAAAATCCTTTCTCTGCATTCTTCCGGTTGGGAGGTAGAAATCCGGGAGAGCTGGAGCCTTGGGCAGCGGAACCAGCTCGACCCAGTCGCTCAGCCGGAGCAGAGCCCGCCCGCCAGGCACACACAGATACCGCCCAGGCCAGGACTCACGGCCGCGGGGCTGCGGTAGCCACCGCCCAAGGGAGCTGAGCCCCAAACGCGCTTGAAGCTTACTTGGCTGTGAGTGGGTGGTCACCCCTCTTCCTGAGGAGCAGACCACCAGGGTGGACGTCCAAGCTGTGGGACCACCAGGCTGTGCTCTGCTGGGAGACTTTGGCAAGTCCCCTTGCTTGGCCTCAGTTTGCCCATCTGTACAAAGACAGAGAGGAATCTAAACATCTCCAAGAGCCCTCTTGCCCTGAGGTTCCAGCGGTTCTCTGGTTCTCTCTTCCCCCCAGTTCTTTTGCCTGGGTTTAGTGAGTCCTGGCTGCAGCCGAGCTGATCTGGCTCCTGAAGGCTAGGCCTGAGGCTGGGCTGGAGGCCAAGGGGAAGCCTCCAGGAACTCAGGCTCACTTTGAACCCCTGCTCTGGGGCCTGAAAGGTGAACACAGAGGGGGAGCAAAGGGGGCCCCAAGTGGGACAAGAGTGAGAAGTTATCCCTTGATTCTGCTGTGGCTCCAGCTGGCCCCTTCCTGGGGGAGCTCTTCCTCTCCAAATTCTGACCTTGGCATTGGAGATCCTTCTCAGTCTGGTTCCAGCCACTTCTTCCACCTGCTGATCTCTTCTCTCGACCATTTGATGAACCCATGTCCCACTACTGTCTTCATACCTCTGCACCTGCTGTTTCTTTGCTTCCAGTTGAAGTACCCTTTTTCTTCTTCCCTACTTTTCAAAATCCTATCTTTCTGGGGATCTAAGCAGTTCATCTAAAAGGCTTGTCCTCCGAGAAGTGGTCCTGTCCATACAGCACAGACCCTACCTTCCCAAGGCTCACAACCACCTCCTTACCCTCCCACCAGGCCTTATTTGGAGCTGGCAGGGAGGAGACATTGGGGACTGGGCCTGTCTCCCCTCTGCAGTGGGCTCCAGGGGTTAGTGGTGAGCCACACCAGCAAGCACTGGGAAGTGCTAAGCTGGTACTCCTGCCCTAGGGGCTCTGAGGAAATGTGGGGTTCTCCACCCCTCAAACTGCCCTCCTCCTCAGGCCTGAGCTTCCCATTAGCCTGGATGGGGCTGTCGACAGCTCTCTCTCTACGAGGCCCAGCTGAGGCCTGCACTTGGCCTTTGGGCCACCTCCCTCACCTCTGGGGCAAAGGTGGTTGTTACCTCTGCCAGAGACAGGTGAATGACCTTCATGTGAAAATTTTGCTCCAGCTTCAAGGGTGGTGTGTTGGAGATTCAGAGGGATAGAGAAAAAAGGGGTCATTAGCTCAGTAGGGACTACCTCCCTGCCCCCAACCAGAAGCTAGGAAGGGGGGGGTGATTCTAACCTACACCTCACAATGGCTTCCTTTAGTGTTTAGAATCCTCTAGGCTTCTAGATCTGGGCCCTGCTTCTTACTTTTATCTCATATAAACCTGATCAGAATCAAGCCTGTAGGGGTTCCAGGACCACCCCCTCATTCAGCCTCACCCTCTGTCCGAAAGACTCCTCCGCTGCCCAGGTCACCTTGGTCACTTCCGTCTTTCTTGCCTCAATGGTAACCTCCTCTGGGAAGCCTTCCCCACCGCAGACATGCAGAGTGGTTACCGCTTCCCGGCCTTCTTTGGAGTGTGGTCTCTCCTACCACACTGCCTCCTCCCTCACCCAGTTCCCTGAGAGCAGAGATTGAGTTAGGGGTCTGGTGCAGGGCAGCTGCGGAGCGAGGACGGGGGGCTGAAGCTGGGGTGGAGGTAGGGGGTATGTAGTGGTGGTGATTTCTAGGACCCAACGAGCCCAGACCAGACTCCCAGGCCTCGGTTTTCCAGGCAGTGCCCTGAGCTTCTGGGTGCCTCCGGGCCAGCGCTGGATCCCCGGCCAGGTGCCGGGGTCACTGTGGGCTTTGTTGTCTGCTGAGCCTCAGAGCTCGCTCCCCTCGCCACGGCTTCCACTGTTAGCAGAGCTGGGGGCGCGCCCTCCAAGCAGCACCTGGCCCAGGCGGACGGGCTCCTAATGGGAACATAATTACCCAGATGGAGCTGGAGCCTCACCTCGCTCCTTAGTTGTTACCCTAACGGGGTGGTGGAGGTGGAGAGAGTGCTGGGCGGAGCGACGGGGCTGGACGTTTCCTCGCGTGCAGGGCGGGGTCCTGGGACCCCGCGGGAGTGTGAAGACCGCGCGCCCTGCGCTCGACCTCTGGCGTGCTGTGCGACTTCCTTCCCAGCCTGAACCACATTTTCCTCAACTCCCAAATGCAAGGGGTGGGCTAGATGTCTGGGGTTTCCTCCAGGTGATCTAACATTTCTGATCAACCCATCCGTGAGCCTGTCTTCCCCTCCCCCCACCCCGCCCCCCCAATTCCCAGCTGCGTTTGGCCGAGTCCGTGTCATCCCTGCTAGCTTTCAAACAAAACAGTGAAACTTCTTACGGAGTCTGGGGAGGTCAGCGGTGTCCTTGAACTGGAAGGTCAAGCTGGGAGGAAAAGTGCAGGTACACTCCCTTTGAGCCAATTCAGTGGGAAAGAAAAGCTTTCCCGGGGTGATGACGAAGGTCCCTTGGCCTCTTTGCACGGGGCTTCTCATTGAAAATACACCCACACTCTATCTGAGCCTCAGTTTGCTCATATTTCAAATGGGGACAATAATGCCTTTCACAGCGGGGTGGTTGCTAAAAGGCATAAAAAATACTCAGCACTGCCTGACACACAGTAGGTGCTGAATAAATGCTAGCAACGATGAGAAGCGATGGACACTGGGGGCATCACACTATCACGGAAGCAAGACTTAAAGGAACATCAAGCAGATAGGAAAATTGAAACCAGAGAGGAGAAGGGACACAGAACACGTGAATTAGGATCCTGTGTCCTTTGTTTTCCCTGCACATTCATCTCCCCACCCATCTCCAGTTACTCATGAGAACAGGGGAATTTGACCCTGTAAGTGTCTTTCATCTCCATCCCTGTTGCTCATATATTTGCATCAACCACTGTGGATGAATACTCAGTTTGCATGCTTCTCCATTGGTTACGAGCACTATTTACATATCTGTGTCCATTTAGAGGGTGAGCCCCTGGCATCCCGCTCATCTTGCTTGGCCCAGTGCCTTCTGCGGTGTCAGGCCCAGAGCAGGGCTCCTGTGATTGTGTCAGGAGTGAAAGCAAACTGTGCCTGGCACAATTGCAGGATATGGACCCAACCAGTGAAACTGCCCTTCAGGGAACCTCTCAGTCCTGCATGCACCCCCATCACTGAAAGGAATGCTGATGTGGAAGTTCTTCCAGACCCTGTGCTGTCAGGGAAACCTTCCCGGGCACCTGCACTTACTCTCAGCTCTTCCTATTTCACTCTGCACTCAGCCTGTCCCCAGGAAGTCCCAGCTTTGACCCTGGGATAGCAGTGAGCAGGGGCAGCGAGGAAGAGGCCACGGTTAGATGCATGGGTTGGTGTTTGGATTTGTTGCTAGGTCTTCACACTGGGCAAACATTTTCTGGCAGCAGTGAGGAGACACTGTGCAGCTGAAGTCAGGAAGGAGAACTTTATGATTATAAAGAAAGAAGTACCAGGTGTGTGGCCATAGCCCAGAGCCTAGGGAGGTCTTTGCTCATCTTGCTAAACTCTGAAGAGGTCAGGGAGGAGATGCAGAGGGAGGGAGCAGGGGAAGGCTCCAATCTGACCTTGAGCTCCACCTCATCGGCAAAGTCCTCTCTGAACCCCACCCATAAGGCCCTGGCCCTCTGCTGACCACCTGAACTCTCCTATTCAGGTCACACCCTCACCACAATTCTGTTGGACTCTAAGCTCTGTGGGCATCAGTCCTCATCTGCGGTTTCCCACAAGGCATCCAGAGCCTGGCACAGTGTCAGGGCTGGTAGATGCGCTATAAATACTCCCTGAATGCATGAGTGAGTGAACACATGAATGGGTGGGCAGAAGCAGGGAGGGATTACTGGTTGCATGACGAGTGCATTTGTCTGGTCCACCGGAACGTGAACTCCATGAAAGTATCTACCTTGTTATTGGCCTTAGTTACAGTTACATTCTCAGTGCCTAGCACAGTGTCTGGAATAGAGTCAGCATGAACAGTATTTCCTGAACAAATGAATAAAGAATTACGGTACTTTGGACTGTGGGATTCTGGATTGCAGGCTTGACCTTGTACACTTCTTGAGATCCCCACTATCCCCATGAACAGCCACATTTATTTATTTATTTTTAAAACATCTTTATTGGAGTATAATTGCTTTACAATGGTGTGTTAGTTTCTGCTTTATAACAAAGTGAATCAGCTATACATATACATATATCCCCATATCTCCTCCCTCTTGCGTCTCCCTCCCACCCTCCCTATCCCACCCCTCTAGGTGGACACAAAGCACCGAGCTGATCTCCCTGTGCTACACGGCTGCTTCCCACTAGCTATCTATTTTACGTTTGGTAGTGTATATACGTCAATGCTACTCTCTCACTTCGTCCCACCTTACCCTTCCGCCTCCCTGTGTCCTCAAGTCCATTCTCTACGTCTACATCTTTATTCCTATCCTGCCGCGAGGTTCTTCAGAATCTTTTTTTTTTAGATTCCATATATGTGTTAGCACACGGTATTTGTTTTTCTCTTTCTGACTTACTTCACTTTGTAGGACAGACTCTAGGTCCATCCACCTCACTACAAATAACTCAATTTCGTTTCTTTTTTTTTTTTTTTAAACATCTTTATTGAAGTATAATTGCTTTACAATGGTGTGTTAGCTTCTGCTTTATAACAAAGTGAATCAGTTATACATACACATATGTTCCCATATCGCTTCCCTCTTGCATCTCCCTCCCTCCCACCCTGTCTATCCCATCCCTCTCGGTGGTCACAAAGCACCGAGCTGATCTCCCTGTGCTATGCGGCTGCTTCCCACTAGCTATCTATTTTACATTTGGTAGTGTATATATGTCCATGACACTCTCTCACCCTGTCACATCTCACCCCTCCCCCTCCCCATATCCTCAAGTCCATTCTCTAGTAGGTCTGTGTCTTTATTCCCGTCTTGCCCCTAGGTTCTTCATGAGCTTTTTTTTTTTTTTTCCTTAGATTCCATATATATGTGTTAGCATACTGTATTTCTTTTTCTCTTTCTGACTTACTTCACTCTGTATGACAGACTCTAACTCCATCCACCTCATTACAAACACCTCCATTTCATTTCTTTTTATGGCTGAGTAATATTCCATTGTATATATGTGCCACATCTTCTTTATCCATTCATCCGATGATGGACACCTAGGTTGCTTCCATGTCCTGGCTATTGTAAACAGAGCTGCAATGAATATTTTGGTACATGACTCTTTCTGAATTATGGTTTTCTCAGGGTATATGCCCAGTAGTGGGATTGCTGGGTCATATGGTAGTTCTATTTTTAGTTTTTTAAGGAACCTCCATACTGTTCTCCATAGTGGCTGTATCAATTTACATTCCCACCAACAGTGCAAGAGTGTTCCCTTTTCTCCACACCCTCTCCAGCATTTATTGTTTCTAGATTTTTTGATGATGGCCATTCTGACCGGTGTGAGATGATACCTCATTGTAGTTTTGATTTGCATTTCTCTAATGATTAATGATGTTGAGCATTCTTTCATGTGTCTGTTGGCAATCTGTATATCTTCTTTGGAGAAATGTCTATTTAGGTCTTCTGCCCATTTTTGGATTGGGTTGTTTGTTTTTTTGTTATTGAGCTGCATGAGCGGCTTGTAAATCTTCGAGATTAATCCTTTGTCAGTTGCTTCATTTGCAAATATTTTCTCCCATTCTGAGGGTTGTCTTTTGGTCTTGTTTATGGTTTCCTTTGCTGTGCAAAAGCTTTTAAGTTTCATTAGGTCCCATTTTTTTATTTGTGTTTTTATTTCCATTTCTCTAGGACCTGGGTCAAAAAGGATCTTGCTGTGATTTATGTCATAGAGTGTTCTGCCTATGTTTTCCTCTAAGAGTTTGATAGTGTCTGGCCTTACACTTAGGTCTTTAATCCATTTTGAGTTTATTTTTGTGTATGGTGTCAGGGAGTGTTCTAATTTCATACTTTTACATGTACCTGTCCAATTTTCCCAGCACCACTTATTGAAGAGGCTGTCTTTTCTCCACTGTATATGCTTCCCTCCTTTATCAAAGATAAGGTGACCATATGTGCGTGGGCTTATCTCTGGGCTTTCTATCCTGTTCCATTGATCTATATTTCTGTTTTGGTGCCAGTACCAAACTGTCTTGATTACTGTAGCTTTGTAATATAGCCTGAAGTCAGGGAGCCTGATTCCTCCGGCTCCATTTTTCGTTCTCAAGATTGCTTTGGCTATTCGGGGTCTTCTGTGTTTCCATACAAATTGTGAAATTTTTTGTTCTAGTTCTGTGAAAAATGCCAGTGGTAGTTTGATAGGGATTGCACTGAATCTGTAGATTGCTTTGGGTAGCAGAGTCATTTTCACAATGTTGAGTCTTCCAATCCAAGAACATGGTATATCTCTCCATCTATTTGTATCATCTTTAATTTCTTTCATCACTGTCCTATAATTTTCTGCATACAGGTCTTTTGTCTCCTTAGGTAGGTTTATTCCTAGATATTTTATTCTTTTTGTTGCAATGGTAAACGGGAGTGTTTTCTTAATTTCATTTTCAGATTTTTCATCATTAGTATATAGGAATGCAAGAGATTTCTGTGCATTAATTTTGTATCCTGCTACTTTACCAAATTCATTGATTAGCTCTAGTAGTTTTCTGGTAGCATCTTTAGGATTCTCTATGTATAGTATTATGTCATCTGCAAACAGTGACAGCTTTACTTCTTCTTTTCCGATTTGGATTCCTTTTATTTCTTTTTCTTCTCTGATTGCTGTGGCTAACACTTCCAAAACTATGTTGAATAATAGTGGTGAGAGTGGGCAACCTTGTCTTGTTCCTGATCTTAGTGGAAATGGTTTCAGTTTTTCACCATTGAGGACAATGTTGGCTGTGGGTTTGTCGTTTCTTTTTATGGCTGGGTAATATTCCATTGTGTATATGTGCCACATCTTCTTTATCCATTCATCTGTCGATGGACACTTAGGTTGCTTCCATGTCCTGGCTATTGTAAATAGAGCTGCAATGAACATTGTGGTACATGACTCTTTTTGAATTATGGTTTTCTCAGGGTATATGCCCAGTAGTGGGGTTGCTGGGTCGTATGGTAGTTCTATTTTTAGTCTTTTAAGGAACCTCCATACTGTTCTCCATAGTGGCTGTATCAATTGACATTCCCACCAACAGTGCAGGAGGGTTCCCTTTTCTCCACACCCTCTCCAGCATTTACTGTCTGTAGGTTTTTGATGATGGCCGCCACATTTATTTTAGAGTGAAATTGGATTGTACCAGCTGTCCGGAGTTGACCTTACAACACGAGTCTTTCTTGCATGCTGCTTGCCCCACCCCACCCCCAACATATGGGCCATTCCTTCGAGGGTAGGGACCATATTTTATTTTCCTTAAAGGGCAACACCTAATAACATGATTCAGTATTGGTCGATTGGTTGCTTAATCCAGGATCAAGCCATTAGGTCTGTGGCAATGGGTTGGGTTGAAGCCCCTGGTGATGGTGCCAAGCAGCTGGTGAAGCCCAGCAGGATTTTCCATGGTGCCAGCAGAGAGGTCAGGTGTAAGCAGTAGCTGCACAGTGCATTGGTCAGTGAGGGAGCTGGTATTTCCCCAGCAGGCCCTGGCTTGTGGCTGGGCATGGGCTCTCTGGGGTTTTGCTCTAGCTAAATGCAGAATGACCCCTGAAATCCCCTGACAGTTTTGGATTCTGCTGCAGACCATGGAGGTGGAGTGGGCTCAGTTGGTTTCCTCTAAAGAACGTGAAGGATTCCCCCAAATCCCCCTCCTTCCTCAGACCCAGTGTCCGGCTGGGTGTTCAGGCCAACAAAGAGTTCTCTGGAATGCTCTGCTAGCCAGCGGTAACCTACTTCCTCAGGTGAGGCTCCAAGAGCCTTTTCTTCTATCATCAGAAATTACTGCATGCTTCCAGGGAAACTTGCACAGAGCGGAGAGGGAATTAAATGGAGAGGCAACTGGGCATCGTGTCGTCCTCATTTAAAAGGGAGCTGTGTGCTCTGCCCAGATCCTGTATTGGACAGACTCTCCTTGGTATTCTGAGAGGCTCAGAAATAAACTCCCCAATGTGTACTTCCACTGAGAAGTCCAGATGATTTTATAATGACTGAATGGCTCCAAATATGGACTTAAAATGCAGCTGATGAGGAGCCTGCAATTTTACTTAACTCATCTTGATCAAAGTTGGTCATTTTAAGTCTCAGCAATGTTCCAAATGCTCACTCACTCTCTCTTTCTTTCTTTTTGGAGGAGTTCATTTCAGGTAGACAGATTATTTACTTATTCTGAAGATGCCAAGGGAGAGGGCATGTTAGCAATACCAACTGAGCTGTGGGTGTGGGCTCGAAGCTCAGCCTTCATGTGGCATCTGTGTGTCTGTTGCTTTTCCTTTCTTTCCCTCGGGGCTCTCTGTGCTTCCCAAGTGGGACCTTGCCTGCCAGGTCCACCTAAATCATCTCCGGCATCAGTTTGAGTGACAGCGGTGCTCTTTGAGGCTGTGAAGTTTTGCAGCTGTTTCCCTTGATTGCCTAAATGTGTCCCTGTCTCTGTCATAAGAAGTTGGGGTCCAGGCTGAGGGCAGAAACAAGCCTGTTCCCCCAGGAGTGAGACCACAGGACCTCCAGATGCGACCTCTATAGGATCCCGTTTCAACCAGAAGTCTATGAGATGCAAGATTCTCTGGGCGGCAGCTGGGGTCTTCATGTCTGAGTTTCTAGCCTAAATCTGTCACCAGCATCCCGCCTTCCAGCCCCAGCCTTCAGAGAAAGCCACCTGGTGACTAGCTTTCAGAGCCGTGACATGGGTTTTCTTTGGGCCCCTCATAGTTCATTCTTCCCTCAGTAGCCAGAGTGAGCTTCTCAAAACATAAACCAAACCACACCGCATGAAACTACCTAGTGCCTCCACAGTGCGCTGTGACTTTTTACTGTGGCTGGCTGGGCCTCCCTCATCTGGCCCCAGCTGACCTCTACAAGCTTCTATTGCTTTCCTCTACTGCATACAAGCTCATTCTGGCTTTCCGTCAGCTCCTAGAATATGCCAAGCTCTCTCCTGTCTCAGAACCTCTGCACAGGTTGATCTTCTGGGGCTATTTCCTTCTCTCTCAGGTCTCAGCAGGCCACCTCCGACTACTCTCTCTGATACCAAGGCACTTCCTTTATTACCAGCTGAGCTCTATTTCATTGCCCTGAAATGCTCATTTATCTGTTTGCTTGTTTGCTGTATCTCTCCTTCCCTGGGGACAGGGACCTGGTCTGTCCTGGGTGTTGCTTTGTCCCCGGAGTTTGGAACAGAACCTAGAATGGTAGGGGTGGGATTAATATACAAAACAACTGAATAGCAAATGAGCCATTCAATCATGATCCATCAGAGCAGAGTCATCTTCTCATTGGTCCCTCTCCTCAGAAACTCAGGGGAGCCATTAAACATTTCACCCACCAGAAGGCATATCCATCCAGAGGGGAAGCAGGCTGGAAGTCATGGGGTCAAGGATGGGGGCTGGAAAATTGGTCTCTTATCTACAGGCCCAATGAATGGTTTTTGTTTTTTTTTTTGCTTATTAATGTCTATTGTTAAAATTGCTTAATTCAGCTAACCATGTGGTGGGCTAGGGAGAACTGAAGTGAGCTGTGAATTATTGAATTTTTCCCACTGAAGTTATCCTGCAACAGACAAGCACGAACAAGAGAACAAGGAGAAAAGAGACCTTGGTCTAGGGCAGAGGTGGGAAGCAGCCAGGGTGCCGTTCCTGTAACTGTAACTCTGCTTGGAGCAGAGGTGGGCAGTGATTGGGGACTAAGAAAGGAGAAGGAAGGCTGGAGAATCACATGCACAAGAGAGAAGGCAGCTTCTCGACTCTCTCCAAGACAGGAGGAGGCAGCACTGTGGGCAGAAATGGCAGCAACGTGGATCTAAGGCTGTAGAAAAAAAGACATGTATCTTCAGACTGCAAAATATCCACCGCAGAAATACCCAGCTAGCCTGGAGTTGTCAATCACACATTTATTCAACAACATTTACCTCGCAATGCTGCCTGCATGCCCAGCACCAGCTCTGTTCTAGAGGTCCAGTAGAAAAACCCAGGCAGGGGGCCAGCCTTGCCTGCAGTCCAGCTGAAGGGAGCATAGTACAACAGAGAAGGATAGGAAATTAGGGCAAGGAGCTCAGCTGTCTGTTCTACTTGATTTAATCCTCTCCCTCCTGCACCACTGTGAACTCCTCATGGTCCAAGTCAATTTTCGTGACCTTTGGGTTTCACCCTCCTTTATATGGCAGAGTAGGGGGCACTGGTTAAGAGAACGAGCTTTGAGTTAAGCAGAGCTGGTTTTGAGGGCTGCCTTTGTTGCTATATTCATCAGGACCCTTACGGTTTCAAATTATAGAAACCCAACTCAAACTGGCCTTAGTACCTTCCACCCAAAAGAATTTATTGGATTGCATTCAAAAAAAGAAAAAAAAATCCAAGGATAATTAAATTGAGGTGTGGCTGATCCAGGCACTTAAGCAATGTCATTAGAAATCTGCCTCTTTTTACATCTGGATTCACTTCCAGGTCCCCAACTGTGGCAGCAATAACAGATCCACATTTTGTCTAGTTTCCCCATTAGAAAGAGAGCATTTGTTTCTCCACAGTTCCAGAAAAAATTCCAGAGCTGATGAATATTGGACTGACTTGTCAGGTGCATTCCCAGAACCAGTCTCCTTGAGCAGAGGAATAAAATGAGCTAACTGGCCAGGCATGGAGCCAGGTTGAGGGTGGGGTGGGGATGGGGAGAAGCAGCCCTGTCTGGGGGCAGCTGGTACAAATGACGGGGGACTGGAGGTGAGGTGAACAAAAGCAAGAGATGTTCACCACCACAGCCACTTCCTGTAAGGGAAGTGTGACTTCAAGTAAGGGGTTAATAATGTCTAATTCTGTTAGCATTAATGAGGTAATGACTATGAAAGATTTAACAGAGCAAAGAACATAGTAAGTGCGTAGTAAATAACAGTTATTATTATTGCTCGGGAGGCAATTTTTGCCAATGCCCATGCACCTTGGCATTGTTATTGATTTATATCACAAAGATATCTTTTTTTCCCAGGAAGAGCACAAGCTCCTTTTGGCCTATGAATGCTTATTTGTGGATTCAGATCATCTGGAGATCTTGTTAAAATGCAGATTCTGATTCTTTAAATCTGGGTTGGGGATTGAGGTTTCCGATTTTAATAAGCTTTTTAGAATTGGCTTTTTAAAAGAATTTTTCAGTTCTAATAATCTTTGCAAAATTCTACATGACGAACTCACTACAGATGACACTTGAGAAGCAATGGTATAGGATCATGTATATCCCACAGCTAATTCCTAAATATCTGTCCACAGATGTGTTATATCAGAATCAAATGAGACTTTTTTGGAAAGAGAATTTACTGGCGGCTCACATAAGACAAGGTAAGCATGAGAGATAGAGCTTGCTTCAGGCATAATTTGATCACCGGTACCTGGTCTCTGTCTCCCTCTCTCTTGTTCTCAGCCCCTTTCACTCCTCACAGTCACCGTATAGCTGCAGAAGCTCCAACCCTTCAAATCCTCTACCCAGAAGTCTTTGCAAAATTCTCATGGCATCTCATTGGCCCTAAAGGAGTTGCATGCCAATCTCTAGATCAATTTCAATGGAAAGGCAATGCAGGCTCTGATTGGTCAGCTTAAGTCTTATCCCCCTTGTGAGGTCAGAGTGTGAAATGCACTTCATTGAAGCATCAAGGATAAAGAGAGTGTGTATGTGTGTGTAGGAGGATTTCCAAACTAAAACTGAAGGCTAGCACAGAAAGTCAAGGGTCACCCATCTCCAATCCCACCCCCAGGTTCTTATACCCAACTCACCACTCACATAGCTAACAGGCATCTCAGATGTACATGATCAAAGTGGGTCCCCTGATCTTTCCCCAAATCTGCTCCTGCCAGAGCCTTTTCCATCTCAGTTATGGCCACTCCATTCTTCTGGTAGTTCAGACCGGAAGCCCTGGCATCACCCTTGACTACTCCTTTCTTATACCCAACCTCTAATCCATCAGCAAGCCCTATCACTTTACCTTCAAAATAATCCAACAGTCAGCTGATCCAGACCACCAGCACCTCTCCCTGGAACAATTGCAGTCACCCAATTTGTCTCCCAGCTGGCCCTCTTGCTGCCCTACATCTACAAACACACATGATCACAGCAGCCACAGAATGGTCCTGCTAAGAGGTGAGTCAGATCATGGCATTTCTCTACTAAAACTTCCAAATGGGTTCCCTGCTCTTTTAGAATAAAATTTAAGCTATTTTTCTGTCCCCCACCCCAGCCCACACCTCCTGACTGCTTCTCTGACCTTATTTACCTTTCATCTGGGAGCTTATGTAAAGTTCACCTGCCACTTCCTGCCCCTGGAGATTCTAATTCAGTAGCTCTGGGCTGGGTCTGGGGGCTCTGTGTTGCTACAAGTCCCACGTGTGATTTTGATGTGCTGCCCAGGTTTGCAAACCATTGCTCCCAACACCTGGCCTGGGCTCTGGCATGGAGGTAGTGCATAACGTCTGCTGAATCAGCATCTCATCCTTCCCTCTGTGCTTGTGTGTGGTTTTTAGGGTGGCTTGGAAAGTGGGGGCGGAGCAGGGTTACTTATTATTTCCCAGAGTGAAATCTGATTATACAAAGGCTGCTACTTTTATAATACTGGGGGAGATGTTCTGAGGAGTGTAATTAGCATCAGCTCCCTTCGCAGGAGGAGGGATATCCTGCCCCTTTTGGCTAACACGCCCGCCTCTCAGCGGGATGCCTGCGAGGCTGTTTGGTGACCGCATCCTTCACTTTCACTTAGTGGTAACAATGCATAGCTCACACAGTGTTTCTGCCCAGCTTCTGCGCTGATAATGAAGGCAGCTTCACGAGAGCCCTTGTACAAACTGTACTCGCTGGAGAGCCTGCCCGACTGACTTGTGTCATTTTAACTTTGGCCCTGCCAAAGCCACCGTGTCTGCTGTCCCTTCTTGCCCACTGCCATCCTTGGGGCTGCCTGCCCCCTGAGGTGCAAGCATCAGCTTCTTCCCTCCCTCACCCTTACTCCCGGACCTGGTCCTGGAGGTCCCTGCCCACCTTCCAGCAGCTCCTTCAGCTGTCCCTGTGACAGGCTTTGAGCCTGGAGTTCTGGAGAGTGTCTATTAGGACACTTTAGTTGTAAGGAACAGAAATTGACTATTGTAAGCAGAAGAGGAATTTCTTCATATGCCTTATGGCAGCTCACAGAATGGAAGTGAAGCCTGGAGAACTAGACTCAGAAGAAGCCAGGAAGTGGGATGGTCCTGATGACAGTCCCTTTGGGAGCCCACCTCCAGGGTACATGGGTGGTAGTAGTTTCCACTCTCATGTCACTCAACCTTTAATGTCCCTGGAGAGAGGATTACCTCACAAGCTCACCCCTCATCTAGGGGAGCACCGAACATCATGACTGTCCACACCAAGCCTGCAGATGACGCAGCCTCGAGAGTTCTCGAGCAAGTTATTTATCTATTTTTGTCTGGACTTCAGTTTTCTCATCTGAAAAATGGGAATAATAATAATGCCTTCTTCATTAATTAAATGAACATATGTAAAGCACTTAAAATAGTGCCAGGCATACAGTAGGCACTCAGTTCAATCAATGTTAGTTATTGCCCGAAAGGAGGGGTGTGCGTGTGTGGGTGCTGTGAAAGCAGGGATTCACGTGCTCTCCCTCTCCCCAGGCCCCGACTTGGGAGAGGCCCTCTCCTCCAATGTGGGTAGTGCCTGGTCAGGAGGAAAGAAGCCTCAGGGACTTCCTGGCCCATAGGTCCCATAAACACAGAGGGACAGGTCAGGACAAAATATTGATCAAGAGCTTTAGGGGCAACTTGACCTTGTTTAAATTCTGGCTCTGTTGCAAGGAGCTGTATGACCTGGGTAAGTTGTAGAGTGTCTCTGAGCTATGCAGGAAGCAGGATAATAAAAACCTACTTCTTAGGGTCGTTGGGAGGGTCTACTCATTCAAGTAAAAAACAGTTATGGAGCCTGGTCGGAGTCTGACACTGCTCTAGTGTTGGGATTACAGCGTGAACCAAATAGATACCTCCTTGTTCCCGTGCAGCTGGGGATACCTTAGTCCAAGCATCATTCAGAGTTGCATGATTAGAGTGAAAAGGGCTCTGGAGGACCTGCCTGCCTGGGGAACTGTGAGCTATGAGGGTGTTTGACTTTGAGCTGAGACTTGAAGTTTGACTAGGAATGAGCTAGGCCAATGTTGGGGACGGGAGAAAGCATTCCAGGCAGGAGCAGCGTGTGTGAAACCGCCAGGTGGGAAACATCATGAATCTGAGGACTGAGGGAGGGCCCATGTCACGCCCATTTAGGGAGGAATGGGGGGTCAAGGTGAGGCTGGAGAGTTGCAGGGGCCGGATCCTGCGAGGCCTGGTAGGCCAGGGCAGGGATTCGGGTCTTCATTCCGAGAGCGATGGGTCCCCGTTCAAAGTTTTAACCACAATTGTCTTTACACTTTCGGAATGTCAGGGCGGCTACTGGGAGGAGAAGGTCTGGAGGGGGGCAGGAGAGGATGCAGCAGTCCAGTGACGAGGCTGTGACAGCCACAGGGCTTAGGGATAAAGGCAGCTGGGACTAGAGCAGGGACAGCAAAGTTGGAGACCAGTAGATGGATTTAAGAGGTATTTAGGAGTTAATGGTTTAGGATTTAGTGATGGATTAGGACACAGAGGTGAGGGATAGACCACCAAGTGTGGTTTCTGATTTCTCCAGAATTTCTGGTTATTCTATAGTGGGATGGGCAGCATTGCCACTCCTGGAGAGTGAGATCCAGGGGCAGGAGGGTTGTGAGCTCAGTGGGGGACGTGTTGTATTTGAGATATCATGTGTCAGTGCCAAATAGACAGCTAGATAGGAGGGTCTGAAGGCCAGAGGGCAAGTCTGAGTTGGAGGCATAAACTCAGGCCTCATAGGCATTAAGGTAGGTCAAGAGCCCTGAGATGAATAGGCTGATGGGGAAACATGCAGACAGTGCGGGGGAAAGCTCTTAGGAAGTGCCGCCATGTTACAAAGACTTAAACCGTTGCTCTGTGTGTGTGTGTGTGTGTGTGTGTGTGTGTGTGTTCCTGCAGCCAAATCTCCCCTCTCAAGGCTGCTGCTATGATTGGCTTCTGGTAGGGTGGGCTTCACCTCATACTGGGACTTGTTTGATTAGCTCCTACTGTCGCCTAATAAAGCTTAATATCCACAAGAGGCTACGTTATCATGGGGTGGGGGGGGAGGGGAGGGAGATGACTGAGGCACAGAAGGAAGTCCTGTTAAGCGCCTCTCACCTACGCCTACGCCTCTCAACATACACACAACTCAGACCTGAGACTTTGATAGAACTTAGTTTCTTTCTTTCTAAAGGCTTTCCTGGAAGAATTACAAGCCCAGCTTCCCCTGACAGCACCAGGGGGAGGACAGTATTGGTGATGGCATAAAAGTGAGGACAGAGGGGAGAGCGAAAGATAGAGCGTTTATCCCAAGCAGAGTCCTGGAGCACCAGCCACCTTCTAAGCAAGACAGAGAGAAACCAAGGGCTTTAAAAATAGAACTGCTCCATTGCTTCAGGCGGGGAAAACAACCCAGACTAAAGCCGACCTTCCTGATTCTAAGCAACTGATTCCCACTGAAGCAAAGAGGGCCCCCGAGCCCCAGAGAGGAGTGTCCTGGAGCTTTGTCCTGGAGTGATCAAAATGTCCCCTGCCTCTGAAGAGAGACCCCAGTCTACGGAACACAAGGAGCCCTTACTGAAGACAGCAGTCTCCAGAGGAAAGGCAATAGGCCATAGCACCAGGCTGTTTCTGGAACAGATCAGAACCTCTGCATGCAAGCATAGCTGGTTGTCTCCAAACAGTTCTCAGAAGATGCAATTCCCCTTTTCGGATGGTTGCAGGGTTACAAAGTTAAGGACGGCAGCGTTGGTGCTGTGGGAAGGCTTAGGGACTGGTGGGGGATAGGCCTGGAGAAATGCCCTCAGAGCCATGGTGTGGGGGCCAAGTCCCATGGGGTCTTGGAGGAAGCAGAGGGCTTCCGGGAGGAGGTAGTCTTGTTTTTATTAGATTTTATTTTTTAGAACAGCTTTAGATATACAGAAAATTGAGAAGTTGGTAAAGAATTCCCCTATACTCCCTTGCCCGGTTTCCCCTATTATTAACAGCTTACATTAGTGTGGTGCACTTATCACAGTTAACAAACTGATAGTAACACATTATTATTAACAAATGTCCATGTTTCATTCAGATTTCCTTAGCTTCTATCTAATGTCTTTTTCTGTTTCAAGATCTCATCCAGAATGCCAAATTATATTTAGTCATCATGTTTCCTTAAGCTCCTCCTGGCTGTGACAGTTTCTCAGAACTTTCCTCGTTTTGATGACAGTTTCAAGAAGTACTAGTCAGGTATTTTGTAGAACGTCCTTTTCCCAGAATTAGTCTAATATTTTTTTCATGATTGGAGTGGAGTTACTGGTTTGGGGGGGAAGACCACAGACATAAAATGACATTTTCATCATGTTATATCAAGGGTACATACCATCAACGTGATTTATCACTGTTGCTACTGACCTTAGTGATCTGGCTGAGGTAGTGTTTGTCAGGCATCTCCATGGTAAAGTTAATCTCCCTCCCCTTGCCATACTGTATTCTTTGGAAGGAAGTCAATGTGTGCAGCCCACATTGAAGTGGTGGGAAGTTCTTCTTCCTCTCCTTGAGAGCTAAGTATCTACATACAGTTTTTGGAATTCCTCTGAAAGGGAGATTTCCCTCATTTACTTATTCAATCATTTATGTATATCAGTATGGACTCATGGATTCTTATTTTATAGTTTGGGTTATAATCCAACGCTATTTTATTGACCAAATGGTTTCTGCTTTAGACATTAGGAGCTCTTTCGGTTGGCTCCTATCTCCTTGACATACCCCCTTCGATGTAGTTTTTTTTTTTTTTTTTTAACTTCCTCACTTTTTTGGAACTATAGGATTTCTTGCCCTAGTCCTAGAATCAGCCATTTCTTTAAGGAGCACTGGTTCCTTTTGTTGGAGAATGATATTAGAAACCAAGATCTGGGTATTCGGTGGGCTCACTGCTATCGGAGGCGGGGGTCATTTCTTCTAGGGCCTCTTGGCTGACAGAACAAGAAAATGTATGATGTATACGAAACTCAATATATACAGGCATCTGTAAGTATGTCTATATGTAACCATCTGTATCTATATTAAACTAAAGATGAGTTCATACTGACATCTCCAACTCTAACTCATTACCATATGGATCACTCCAGCCTCCTCCCCTTGCTTGTCTGTATATTCCCACTCTAACAGTGTAAAATCTGGCTCCCAACAACCAAGATCCATATACTTACTTGTTCAATTCCAGTATACATTTATAGTGACTTCAGAATTATTAATCTCCAGTACCCCTGTAGGAAATAACTTTATCAAGTAGAGTACAGTGCTTATGTGAAGTTCTTTCTGGCTTTAGTTTTACAGACTCCATTCATTTGCAAAGTTACTTAGGTCAGCACCTTTTCTCCCCACCCTCTTCCCTGAGGTTGTACCATACATTTATAATACAAGTAGATTCTCTTGTCACAGACTGTATTCTTTCCTGTGATCCCCTAACCTCCTGATTTAAAAACATTTGCATACATTAAGTTTCACTCTTTGTGCTGTAAACATCTATGGGTTTTTAAAAATGTGTAATGTCATGTATCCACTATTCAAGTATCATGCAGAATAGTGTCACTTCTCTAAAAATCTACTGTTCATTATATATTCATCCCTTCCCCCTACTCTCCCTTAAACCCTGACAAATATTGACCTTTTTACTATCTCTATAGTTTTGTCATTTACAAAATGTTATGTAATTGGAATCATACAGTATGTGGCCTTCTCAGACTGGCTTCTTTCACTTAGCAATATGTTTTTAAGATTCCATGTCTTTTCAGTTTGACAGCCCATTTCTTTTTATTGATGAATAATACTTCACTATATTGATGTACCAGTTTATCCATTCATCTATTGAAGGGCATCTTGGTTGCTTTTAGTTTTTGGCAATTATGAATAAAGCTGCTAAATACATTTGTATGCAGACTTTTGTGTCGACTTAAGTTTTCAGATTAGTTGGGTAGATACCAGGAAGGCAATTGCTGGATCATATGGTAAGATCATATTTAGTTTGGGAATTCCCTGGTTGTCCAGTAGTTAGGGCTCTGCACTTCCACTGCAGGGGACACAGGTTCCATCCCTGCTCTGGGAACTAAGATCCCACATGATGCAGGGTGTGGCCAAAAAACAAAAAAACTGCTTGGAGAGACTTATTTCTAGTGGACAAAGAAGGGTGTAAGAGAGGAGCAAGAAAGAGAAAGTCATACACTATGATAACAGTGACGATGAAATAAAATTCATATTAAAAAAAAAAGATCATGTTTAGTCTTGTAAGAAACTGCCAAGCTTTCTTCCAAAGTGGTTGTACCATTTTGCATTCCCACCAGCAATGAATGAGAGTTCCTATTGCTCTGCATCATTACCAGCATTTGGTACTGTTAGTTTTTTGGATTTTAACCATTCTAAGAATTGTGTAATGGTATTATGCTATTGTTTTAATTTGCAATTCCAAAATGGCAAATGATGTTGAACATTTTTTAATATGCTTATTTGTTATTTGTATATTTTCTTTAGTGAGGTATCTATTCAGATCATTTACCCGTTTCAAAATTGGGTTATTTGTTGCATTATTGTTGAGTTTTAAAAGTTCTTTGTATATTTTAGTTACAAGGTCTTTATCAGATATGTGCTTTGAAAATATTTTTTCCCAGTCTGTGGCTTGTCTTTTCATTCTTTTCACAGTGTCTTTTGCAGAGCATAAGTTTTAAACTTTAATAAAAGTCCAGCTTACTATTTTTTCTTTTATGGATTGTGCTTTGAGAGCTGTATTTAAAACTCATCACCAAACCTATGGTCACCTAGTTTTCTTCTCTGTGTGTTTTTTTTTAAAGACGTTTTATAGTTTTTGCACTTTATATTTAGGTCTATGATCCATTTTGGGTTAATTTTTGGAAAAGATGTAAGGTCTGTGTCTAGAATTTTTTTCTTTTTTCTTTTTTCTTTTTTTTTTGCATCAGAATGTCCAATTGTTCCAGGACCATTTGTTGAAAAAACTGTTCTTTACTGACTTGGCTTTGCAAAGATTGGTTGACTATATTTGTGTAGGTCTATTTCTGGGCTCTTTATTCTGTTCCATTAATGTGTCTATTCTTTCACCAATACCACATTGCCTTCATTATTCTAGCTTTATAGTAAGTCTTGAGGCTGGGTAGTGTCAGTTCTCCAACTTTGTTCTTTTCAGTATTATGTTGGCTATTCTGGGTCTTTTGCTTGTCTCCATATAAACTCTGGAAATAGTTTATCCATACCTACAAAGTAGCTTGCTGAAATTTTGATTGCGATTTCACTGAATCTATAGATTAGGTTGTAAAGAATTAACTTCCTAATAATACTGACTTTTTCAATCCACATACATGAAATATTCCTTTATTTATTTAGATCTTTGATTTCCTTCACCAGAATTTTGTATATGTATGGATGCTACATATATCTTGTTAGATTTATACTCGAGTATTTAATTTTTTGGTAATATTTTGAATGGTATTGTGTTTTTAACTTTAAATTCCAGTTGTTCATTGCTAGGGTATAGGAAAGCAATTGACTTTTGAATATTAACCTTGTAACCTCCAACCTTGCTTATGAGTTCCATGAGTTTTCATATTGATTTTCTGTGATTTTCTACATAGGAAATCATATCGGAAAACAAAGACTGTTTTATTTCTTTCCAATCTGCACTGCTTTTATTTTCTTTTCTTGTCTTATTTCATTACCTAGGACTTCCAGTACAATACTGAATAGGAGTGGTGAGAAGGAATATCCTTGCCTTGTTCCCATTCTTAGGAGGAAAGCATCCAGTTTTTCACCAGTATATATGATGTTAGCTGTAGGATTTTTGTAAATGTTCTCTATCAAATTGAGAAAGTTCCTCTGTATTCCCAGTGTGCTGAGAGGTGTTGCTTTTGTTTTTTTTTATCATGAATGGGTATTAGATTTTGTTAATTGCCTATTCTGGATCAATTGATATGAGCATAATATGAGCATATGGTTTTTCTTCTTTAACCTGTTGAAGCAGAGGATTATTTTAATTCATTTTTGAATGTGGAACCGGGCTTGCATACCTGGAATAAATGCCACTTGACTGTGGTCTATAATTCTTTTTGTACATTGTTGGATTCAATTTGCTAATATTTTGTTGAGGATTTTTGTATCTATGCTCCTGAGAGTTATTGTTCTGTGGTCTTTCTTGTAATGCCTTGTTGGGTTTGGGTATTAGCGTAATGCTGTCCCCATAGGATGAGTTATAAAGTGTTCCCCCTGCTTTTATTTTCTGGAGGAGATTATAGAGAATTGATATTTTTTTACTTAAACCTTTGGTAGAATTCACTGGTGAAACCATCTGGGCCTGGTGCTTTCTTTCTCAAAGGTTAATTATTGATTAAATTTATTTAGTAAATATAGGTGTATTCAAATTACCTGTTTTCTTCCTTATTAAATTTCTGCCTACCTGATCTATCACTTACTGAAAGAGTTGTTGAAGTGTTCAGCTTTAAGAGTGGGTTTTTCTATTTCTCCTTGCAGTTCTATCAGTTTTGTGTCATGTATTTTGATGCTCTGTTGTTAGGTGCATACATATTAAGGATTATGTCTTTTTGGAGGAATTAACCCCTTTATTATTACGTAATTCCCTTCTTTATCTCTGATGATTTTCCTTGTTCTGGAGTGTGCATTGTCTTTCTTTTGATGAGTATTAGCATGGTATATCTTTTTCAACCCATTTACTTTTAACCTATCAATGTCTTTATATTTAGAGTAGGTTTCTTTTAAACAATATACAGTTGAATCTTGTTTTTTAAATTCACTCTGACATCTGTCTTTTAATTGTGTACTTACACCATGCACATTTAAAGTATTATATCTATCATCTATCTATCTATCTATCTATCTATCTATCTATCTATCTATCTATCTATCTATCTATCTTGTTTGTAACTGTTTCTATTCATTGCATTTGTTCTTTTTTTCCCCCCATTTTCTTCTGACTTCTCTGGTTTTAACTGGGCATGTAATATAATTTTATTTTCTCACATCTCTTTGTATATTAATTATATTTCTTTTTAAAAATTTTTAGTAGTTTCCTTAGAGTTTGCAATATACATTTACCACTGATCTAAGTCTACTTTTGAATAACATGACTGCTTCCTAGAGCAGTTATTTTACAGCAGGGTATTTCCATTTCTGCCCACCCATTGCTATAACTGATTTCATTTGTCCATATGCTATAATCATACAGTACATTGTTACATTGTTAGTATTATTTGAACATTTATATATTAGATCCATTACAAATATGAAAAATAAAATATTTTATTTTACCTTTATTTTTTCTCTGGTGCTTTTCCTTTTATCATGTAAATCTAAGTTTCTCACCTATATAATTTTATTGCTTCTTGAGAACTTCTTTTAACATTTCTTACAGGGCAGGTCTGCTGGCAATGAATTCTCTTAGTTTTTGTTTGTCTGAGAAAGTCGTTATTTCCTCTTCAGTTTTGGAGATGATTTCACTGAATATAGAATTCTAGGTTGGTGATTCTTCAACACTTAAGTATTTTACTCTACTCTCAGGTTGCTTGCATGATTTCTGATGAAAACTCCACTGTAATTCTTATCCTTGCTCCTCTATAGATAAGATGTTTATTTTTCTATGGTTTCTTTCAAGATTTTCTCTTTTGTTTTCTGAAGTTTGAATGTGGTATTTCTAGGTGAAGAGTTTTTGGTATTTATCCCGCCTAACGTTCCTCTGAATGTCCCAGATCTGTAGTTTGGTGCCTGTCATTAATTTTGGAAAGTTCTCAACCATTTTTAGTTCAAGTATTTTTCTGCTCCATTCTTCTTTCTTTGGCTTCTAGTAGTCCAATACATGTATGTTAAATCTTTCAGAATCATTCCACAGCTCTTGGATATTCTGCTATGTTTTTTAAAAAAAATTCTTTTCATTCTTTGTATTTTAGTTTAAGTCTTTTTTTCTATTTTTTTAAAAAATTATTTATTATTTATTTTTGGCTGCGTTGGGTCTTCATTGCTGTGTGCAGTCTTTCTCTAGTTGAGGCGAACAGGGGCTTCTCTTGTTGTGGAGCATTGGCTCTAGGCACGCGGGCTTCAGTAGTTGTGGCACACGGGCTGTAGAGTGCAGGCTCAGTAGTTGTGGTGCACGGGCTTAGTTGCTCCGCAGCATGTGGGATCTTCCCAGACCAGAGCTCGAACCTGTGTCCCCTGCATTGGCAGGCAGATTCTTAACCACTGTGCCACCAGGAAAATCCTAGTTTAAGTCTTTATTGACTTATCTTTGAGTTCATTGATTCTTTCCTCATTTGTGTCCAATCTATTGATGAGCCCATAAAATGCACTCTTCATTTCCATTACAGTTTTTTTTTTAATTTCTAACATCTCTCTTTTTTTTTTTAAACATTTATTTATTTATTTATGGCTGTGTTGGGTCTTTCGTTTCTGTGCGAGGGCTTTCTCTAGTTGTGGCGAGTGGGGGCCACTCTTCATCGCGGTGCGCGGGCCTCCCACTATCGCAGCCTCTCTTGTTGCTGAGCACACGCTCCAGATGTGCAGGCTCAGTAGTTGTGGCTCACGGGCCTAGTTGCTCCGTGGCATGTGGGATCCTCCCAGACTAGGGCTTGAACCCGTGTCCCCTGCATTGGCAGGCAGACTCTCAACCACTGCGCCACCAGGGAAGCCCTAGCATCTCTTTTTGATTCTTTCTTAGAGTTTCCATCTTTCTGTTTACATTACCCCTTTGTTCTTGCACAGTGTCTACTTTTTTCCATTAGTGATCTTAACATATTAATTATAGTTATATTAAATTTCTTGTCTGATAATTCCCAGGTCTGTGTCACATCTGAGTCTGGTACTGATGCTTGCCTTGTTTCTTCAGACTGTGTTTCTTCTGCCTTTCATAATGTCTTGTAATTTTTTGTTGAAATCCAGACATGATATTTTGGGTAATAGGAACTGAGGTAAATAAGTCTTTAGCACCAGTGAGGTTTTGTATTAATCTGGCTAGGTGATGGTCCATATTTAATGTTTACATAGGTGTCAAGGACTTCAGATTCCTCTAGTATCATTTTTTGTGTCTCCTGTTGTCTTTGGGTTTTCCTAAAATCTCCTTTTTAATTAAAATCTGATTCTCGTAGGTCTTTCAGCTATAACCCACTATTATTACACTGGAGCCCTGTTATTGTGGTGGTAAGATATGGGGGAAGGGAGGCATTCTATAATTTTCTGATTAAATCCAGTGTTATGGTGGACCTGTGTTCCCGGGCTGTGACCTTCACAAGGACTTGTTACCTTTTTTTCTCTCCTTCTTTAGGTGAGATAGAGAGGCTATCGTGGGCAGCAGTTGGGTAATCACCTGCCTGCCTGTGTGAGACAAGGCTCTGGTAAAGTTCTTTTAACTGGAGAGTAGGCCTTTGTTATGAAGAATGTACTGGGCATATTTCAAAATGTTGCTTTCTCCCTCTCTTTGCCAGAAATAAGAGGGATTTGTCTTAGCTTTTCACAATGAAGAAATGGTGGAGTTCCTGCAGTTAAAACCCATGAAAATGCGAGGAACTCTGTAAGACCTTGGCTCCATGATTTTTTTACTCTCAAACTAGTCCACACTTATCTTCTAGCAAGTCACCAAAATTACCATTTAAATGTCCTACCGCCATATGGCTCCAATGGCTTGTGCTCCAAGGAAGCTGATTTTTGCTCTTTCACTGTGTTTACCTGTCCCCCCAGATTTTGGGACATCCATTTGCCCTGCAATCTTAAAAATATTCTCTAATGGATCCAAGAAAATATATTTATTTTCAGTTTGTTTAGCTTTTTCTTATTGTTAGGATGGGAATGATGATTTGTAAGATCTTTACATTGCAGACTTGAAACCAGAAGTTTCCTGATGACTTCTGAGCTGGATCCTGAAGGATAGAATGATTTTCCCAATAGTGCAGGTGATCGGTTACATGCAACTGAGAGCACATGGCCCATCCAGACCTGTCTTCCTCTACTTTTCCTCTTACTTTTTGGGAGCTGTCACCCAGAATTTACCTGTGAAAGTCATATCAGAGTGGACATTAGTTGTGTTTTGATCACCCACCATCCACTCTGCCTTCTGTGAAAGGAAGTATGTTCTGGAGCTACTAGCAGGCATTATGGGCTCAGAAGGGAGGAGCTTGAGACAACCACACTAACATAGAGGAATATGGATCTGAAAGGATAGCACAGAAGAAAACCATATCCTGGTGATATGGTTTAAGCTTCTGCTTCCAGCTCTGCCTGAAAACACTTAGACTTGTGAACAGGATCCTTTTGTTACAGGATTCTCATTTTGTTAAAGCCATGTGGGCAGAGTTTACTTCTGCCGCTTACCAAAAAAAAAGAAAAAATCCTAAGTGATACAGAAATCTTCAATCAACTGTATTAATGCCAGAGTACAATGCCTCACTAAGGAGATGGACCTTTAATTTCAGACACCATAGGGAGATACAACTTAAGTCCCACCAAAAACGTGCCCACATCCGGGTGACTACTCCCCAGTATGTGGTACTGGGGTAAATACTTGTTTGCTGAAGTATCATGTGTTGGGGCTTTTCACCTCTTTATTATCTGCTTTTTATCTACAGTTTACTGGGCAGTTTTCCCAATATCCTATTCATCCATGCATGAGATTTTGAGATGTCTAAGATACTTTCTTGAAGACAAGTCTGCTGCTCCCTGTCATTTTATATCCTCAGCCTCTGAAGTCACAGATCTCTATTCAGCGTGGGGTTAAGGTTACTGCTGCAGCTTTTACTCTGAGGGAGCCAACCACAGCCATAAGAAACTACCATAGACTGAGTGCCTTAAACAACAGAAATTTACTTTCTCACTATTCTGGAGGCTGCAAGTCCAAGATCAAGGTGTGTGCAGGTTTGGTTTCTCCTGAGGCCTCTCTCCTTGGCTTGCAGGTGACCACCTTCTGGCTGCGTCCTCACAGGTCTTCCCTCTGTGTGTGCCTCTCCAGCATCTCTCTCTTCTTACAAGAAAACCACTCGGGGGCTTCCCTGGTGGCGCAGTGGTTGAGAATCTGCCTGCCAATGCAGGGGACACGGGTTCAAGCCCTGGTCTGGGAAGAGCCCACATGCCGCGGAGCAACTGAGCCCATGAGCCACAACTACTGAGCCTGCGCGTCTGGAGCCTGTGCTCCGCAACAAGAGAGGCCGCGATAGTGAGAGGCCCGCGCACCGCGATGAAGAGTGATCCCCGCTTGCCGCAACTAGAGAAAGCCCTCGCACAGAAACGAAGACCAAACACAGCCAAAAAATAAATAAATAAATAAATAAAAATTAAAAAAAAAAAGCTCCACAAGGTTTAAAAAAAAATAAAATAAAAAAATAAAAGAAAACCACTCATATTGGATTAGAACCCTGTCTTTATGGCATCATTTTACCTTAATTACCTCTTTAAAGGCCCTACCGCCAAATATAATCACTTTGGGGGTTAGGGCTTCAACATATGAATTTGGGGGGATACAATTCAGTCCATAACACCACCTTTCAGCCAGTCCTAGCAATCTCTTTTAATTCCAGATAAATTTTAATTACCTTAGTTGAGTGATGATCAGGAGAAGTTGTTTTACTCAGCACCTTCTCTGTACCAGCTACTGAGCTGAGCCAATGGGACCTCCTCTCACCCTGAGAAGAGATCATGGCCTAGAGGGCAAATGAAAGGAGGACTGGCCTTTGACTGGGTGGTGTGTCCTCTCTCTCTCAAGCCCGTTCCACTCTTGATATTCTCTGGCCGTCTACTATCCCCCATTCAGGCCTCTGCTCCCCAAAAATGCCCCCATGTACTGAACTGATATACCATACTAACTGACGTAAAACACAACTGCCCACCCAAGCTTGCCCTTAACTATCTACTCCTGGGGAAAGTGATCCTGTAAACAAGTCCACTCTGAGAGGCTAGTGATGGATAACTGCTTAGGGAAACTACCTTTCCCAGGGACACAGAGCAGGAGCCAAATGAAGAAAGCCTCACTGGTGGAGTCCAAGGCATTGGTGAGGAGTTGCTTCAAGGATCCTTTCTGTCTTCCTTCTCACTGTACTAAGAAAGTGACACTTTTACAGATTCTGGAAGGGGTAGCCACTGGAGAGGTGGAGACATAGCTTAGTAGAAGGCCACCAATAAAGACCTGGGTTTTAATCCCAATGTTGGCCCTGGTGTGTTACATAACCTTCCTCTTTCCATGCCTCAGTTTCCCTACCTGCACGATGGAAAGAATAATTCCCGTCTGGCTCAGCTCTCCAGGGACACTGAGAATGACTGCCATAACAGACAGAAAAGTGTTTTAGATAGAAAATGCCATAAAATAAATTCAAGATGTTATTATTTTAAGGTGTAAAATCAGAACTCATAAAAGCAGGCATAAAAATGTCCTGGTGGATATATTTTCATTCTGCAGAAAATTAATGGCTACATCTTGGGCTTGAATCTTCCACAGAGTCCGTCCCAGAATGTTGGAGTTGGAAACACCCTTAGAGATATTTAGTCCCACCCCTCCCGATGGGGAACTGAGGCCCAGATAGGGAAGGCACTTGCTCAGGGTCACACAGCAGGTGAGTGGCTCAATTGGGACTGGGACCTGGTAGTACTGACAACTTTTCCTTCGTTCTATGCTTCCTTTTCAGGGGGATGGCAGAGAGTGGCAGGGCTAAAACCTATGAACCATCTCTAAGCAATACCTGAGGTTTGTGAGACCCACCTCAACATCCAGGCACATCTGTTCCTGATGGAGATCTCTGACTTGCAGGCCCAGTGAACTCTCAGAGGAAATTCCTGCCACAGTAGTTGACCTCATCTCCTTAGCACTACAGAATGGCTTGACCTGGAAACTCTACTACTGCTGGTCACATCTCTCCCACTGGGCTGGCTCCTGTATAGTGTGGCTTGGTCTGGTTGAGTGTAGAGGTAATTGCAATATACTGAGGTTTGGTATTGTAATAAAAATAGGAGCCATTACAGCTACCATTTATGTCATTAGTATTTAGTGGTGGTGTGTTGCAGCTTTTTTAGTGCTCATAAAACTGTCGCTGCTTGCAGATATGTCACGGTGCTGATATAAATTTAAAGGGTTGGAAATCCATAAGTCATAAAAACTAGATAGTAAATAGCAACAGAACAGGATGGACAAGAACTGTTGCATTAGGCATGCAAATGCTTATGGATTTGCATGTCTAGTGCTTACATTAGCATAATGAGAAGCACATTTACATTACAGATGGACATGATTAACTAGGCCCTTGTAAATAAGTCCACTCAGCCTAGATAAGGTGTGTTTGGACCCTAGAGGAGGGATTGTTACAGGACTCAAAGGGCAAGTAGAGTCACTTCTTGCTTCTCTTCTGGCATGGACTTAGTAGAGAGGTCTTCAGAATCATTGATAACGCTCAAATGGGGATGGATTTGGACTCAGGGCTGACACGAGTTGAATGCTTACTATGTACTAGCCACTATTTAAACATTTACATATGTTAAATCACTTAATCCTTACAACAGCTCTATTATTATACCCATTTTACAGGTGAGGAAGCTGAGGTATAGAGAAGATAAGTCTATTAATAAGTGGGAAAACCAGGATATGAACCCAGGCAGCCTGGCTCAAAGCCCAGGCTCCTAACTACTACACCAGCTGCCTCTTATTCACTGAATTCATGCGTGCATGCAGCGAACACTTATTAAGCATTTGCTACATACCAGGCTCCATGCTACTGTTAAGGGTATAAAAACAGCAAGATAAAGACTCACTCTTCTTAAAAAGCTCATGTAGTCTAGCTGGAGACATTGAGATGAAAGCAAAAATTCTCACATTGTGCTCAACGAGCTCAGAGAGGACACTTAATCTCCAGGAAAAGTGGGTAAAAGAAGGCTACTTGGAGGAGGTGCTCCGTAAACTGAGACTTGAATGATGGGTAGGAGTCCAGCAGGTGAGGAGTAGAGGATTAGAGCACTTGCTCAGGGAACAGTAAGTACAGAGCCATGGAAATGGGGAACACTGGCTGTGTTCTCAGACCCTTAAGTCATTCCACACTGGAGGTGGGGAACATATGAATGGGAGGCAGAAGGAGAAGCTGAGACTGGTCATGAGGACTTGCAGCACATGGGAAGACTTGGAGGGTTCAATTGATCAAACAATTCTCTGAACAAAATCCTCCCTTCAGATTAGGCACTAGGATTTGCATCTCAAATACCAACTCCCTATTACAAAGTCCTGGACCTCTTCCATTATTTCATAGATTCATTGCCCACCCCCAAGAGTTGGTTAAGACATCATGGCCATTCAGACCAGCCCTTTGATGACGCATGAATCCTGTTACAAACTCCTCATAACTGGTGGGTTGTTTAGGAATCTCCATCTGCAGTTGGGCAGGAGGGGAATTTGAGCTGGCTCATTTTTGGGAGCCCAGTTTAATGAGAGGTCTAAGGACTACACAATATTTTTGAATGCTCTCCATTAAAATTTATCTGTTCCACACGCTCTCCTTGTGGTAACAGCTCTTAATAGTAAATATACTCATTCAAAGTACATTTGAATGGAAGCCTCCAATAAATTATTTTTTATGGTGGCAGACAACTTGGGGAATTCCTGAGAGCTGACATTTCTCTTTGAATCACCCTAGGGAATCAAGGTGGGACAAATATACCTTTCTACCTTCAGATAATATGCAGCATAAATTATTTTAGGCTGAATCATCAGGGGGTCCAGTGATACTGGTCATCTTTGCCACTGCTTGGAACCTTCTGTTTCTCTTATTGGTGGCTCTGTGATCTTCACTCAGCAGGCAGAAGTTGTCATCTTGAAGTAGGTAATAGATACTGCGTGAGGATGTTGGTCCTGGGTCTGTAAGCCGTAAGTGGCCTCAAGAAGGCATCTGGGAAGAATGAGCGATGGGGGTTTCAGAATCAACAAAGCATCAGGGAGAAATATGGCAGAAATGTCCCAGACAGAACTTCTCACAGGAGCAGTGAAAGCTATGCTGGAGAAACCATAAGGTCATGGTCCTCCCCAGTCACCTTCCAGCCCACCTCTCAACCCCCGACTCCTGGTGAACTCTGGCCAAAGCCCATTCGTGTTTCTTCTTCCCCCAGTGAGTCCAATGAAGATAAAGTTTGTCACACTCGTGGCTGCTTCTGCCCTTTGGTCAGCCAGGAGCTTCTCAAAAATTCCTTTTCAACAGATGATGGAAAAGCTGGGTTTGGCTCCCAGAGACCTAAGTAACAGAATGCTCCTACCTAGCCCACTGGCTTGCAGCATCCACATCCATGGTCTCAAGGCCAACAAGTCTCTGACAGCTGGATCTCCCCAGAGCCTGTAGGACACTGTCTCCTCTGACCTGCCTCTGTCCTCCACCCTGGGCCATCAGCACAGCCCCAAAGTGGGTCTGTGTAGTGTTGACTTCAAGCTAGAACTAAGGCTGGGGACATGGTTTCCTAGTTTCTCAGTTTCTTGAAGGTGCTGTACATGTGGTCCAGTTCATGGATGTACAGTTTGTGACAGTGTAACCATATGCCAAGTGACATATTATTAGTGGATACATACATGTGCATATTTGTCTCTTTGTGATTATACATCAGTATATGTCTCTATGTATTACATATACATGTATGTATACCTTGTTCTGTCTAAGTGTATATGTGTAAGCGTATTTATATATTTCTCTCTCCATAGAGTTGTATAGGTGTGTACAGGTGCTTATGTCTGTGACCATGTGTTCCTATGTGTGTATGTGCATCTGTACAAACCTGTGTGTACTGGTACATCTGTGTATATACACATCTGGAAATGCCAAGGAGTGTTAGGCAGGTGCTTGGGGCAAGGCTAAGAGCTGACATTGTAATTTCTTCCCTGGAATTTCAGAGCCTCTAAGGACAAAATGCCTTCATAGGAGGCAGCAGCATGAGTTGCCAGCTGGTCTGTAAATCCCTTTTATGTTGCCCAAGGTCATTGTCTGAGGGATTAGCCCTGGTCTAGCGGTCTACACAATGACAGGATCTGCAGGAAGGCGTGGTAAGCGCTAAGGGGGCTGAAGCTTCCTCTCCCTGTACCTCCTCCTCCCCACTCACCATGAAATAGGATCACAGCGGCAGAGGCGAAATAGCAGTGACAGAAAACTTGCTGAGCTAAGTTTTACATATATGAACTCATTTGATTCTCATGACAGCTCTCCAAGGACTAATAGTCCCAACTTCCAGATGAATACATGAAGGTACAGTGAGTTTAAGTAACTTGTTGGGATTGGATGTCAAGCCATATTCCTCCAAATGCTGTCTGGCTCTTGTGTACTAAGTTCTTCTGGACTGAACCATACAGACCTGAGATGTCTTATTCCCAGTGACCAGAGGCCACTCTTGGCCAGAATGCCAACAAAGTGAGGGTTGTTTTTTTTTTTCTTTGTCATTCTTCCCTTCCTTCCTCATTCTTCTCTTTGCTCTGAAGATGTCCACATCTCATCCCTCAGTGAGCTTCCCACTGGGGTGTCATGCTAGAACTTGTCCTCCCATACTCCCCAATCTTTTGTTTTCATCAGAATTGCCTGTCTTGCAAATGGACACTCCCTTACTGCTCGGCTCTCTGATTTCCAGGGTGTTTCCATATTGAGCAAAGATGCTCAACCAGTGCTAGAATGATTATGGCTACTAATGAAATCAAATGTCTCACTTCCCTGGGACAGAATGCAGGAGCTGAAAGTTCATAAAATCCAATGTCTTCTTTTAGGTTCACAGGAGGGAAGGGACTCAAGGGGCCAACAGCTAGGAAGATGGTGTGTTAGCCTTGAATCAAGTCTTGTAGTTTCAAACCTAATATTTCTCTCACTTCACCAACTTCTGGTTTTACAGTTAATCCCAAAGAAACGTGATGATGGTGGGAACTACAGGCATTGAGACTGGTCAGTGGTGGAGACAGTTTGGCCATACTACAGGTCTCTATCTGTGAAGAGAGCTGGCTTTCTTGAAGTGTTGCAGTGGGAGCCTTCCTGAATGGATTCAACATGACAACTTGCTATCCGTCTCCTGGATATTTGTCTAAGATCATGAAAATCCCAACCTGAAATATGACCTCTTGCACAAATCCAAGATGACCACAAGTGTCAGCCACCCAAGCATCAACTTTCTTTTAAGAATAAGGTATAGGAAAGGGGGATAAAGGATAATTTTTATTGTGATATTTGGGCTAAATATTTGGTGCAGACCACCTATATGGAAAAATCTGGACAGAGGTCACCCTGTGAAGCTCCTCAGTAGCTGTTCTTGCAATGTTTTAAATAATCATGGACACTCAAATTACCTGGTTACAGTGTCTTTATTTACTTGGTGGAGCATTGAAAAATACATAGCAGAAGCAGCAAGAATCTACAAACCCCAATGTTGGGGAGAGGAAGCTGGGGGCATCTTCTAACAGTGGGTTCTCTGCTTTTCTTGAGCTAAGGCCCCAGGATCTCTACTGGGCTTTAAGGGACTCAAGGATACCAGATGTCCTGCAGCACATTTGGCCTCAAGGTTTTCCCATCTCCAAGAAACTCATGAGCTGCTTTAAATGAGTTTCCAAATGTGTGTTTAGGCTGGATTTACATCTGGGTTGCTGCATATTAAATGCTGATTATTAAAAACATTTGCATGGCGCTTTAACAACGCCATGTATCTGTTACCTAAGTCTCAGTGAAGGCTTTATTAATTCATTATTATTTTATCAACATACAATAAACTGTTCTATTAAATCTAAATTACACAGATATTTAGGGAGGGATCATCTAAAAGGACCTCAGCCGAGACTATCCCCAGGGAGGGACTTAATGAAGTTTCAAACAGTTAATAACCCTCAGTTCATAAATAAACCATGGGTATTTAAAGACCTGCAAAATACTAAAATAAGATGTTGAGACTCAACAAAGGAGGTATGAGAGAGCACTCTTGGAATTACCCTCCTTGTAACTCACAGGTAAAACCTCTACTTTTAGACAATATTTCTTGGATACCTGGTAATATGTGACACTCCTGGAGACTTCAGGATTAACTTTGCCCTTGGTTCCAAATTCACTAAGGAAATGGGTAGAGGCAGCTTTGAAATAATTGTTTCCTTCTCTCAAATAATCCACCTTTGACTTTAAAACATATTTTGGTCTAAGAGGTGAAGGGTGAGAAAGAGATTCTGCCCTGATGTAAGGTAATGTGGTAATTTCTTAAAAATCCTACAGGGTAAATTGAAAGTCAAATCTCATAACTCATACTCTGGAGGCAGGATTAGCTACATAATTTTCAGAGCTCAGAGCAGAATGAAATGCAAGGCCCCTTGTTCAAAAATAATTGAGAATTTTAAGATGGTAACAGTAGAACAATGAACCAAGAATGGGGGCCCTTCTTTGTGCGGGGCTCAGTGTGACTGCACGGGTTGAATGACCATGAAGCTGGCCTGTCTGGATGGCTCCTGAGCAAGGTGGATGGAGGCATAGGAGGCAAAGGCCTCAAGGTGGGGAAGTTCTGGTGTTCCACTGGAACATGGGGAGTATAGAGATTTGGAGGGACCATTGTAGGGAGAACAGTCAGGCTGTAGGGGTAAGTTGGAGCCAGATCATAAGAGGCTTATCTGCCAGGCTAAGGGAGGCAGGAAGTTATGGAAAGTTTTCGAGCAGAGTGTGATGACCTCAGAAGTTCAAGCTCACTGATGGTCAAAGGCCAAGGACTGACTTAGTTGGTAAGGTTTCTTTGCATTGCAGTGATCTGTCTTTCCAAACTTACTCATATTTGAGCACTGCTCTGAGCCAACACTTGGCTTTTTTTTTTTCTCTTTTCATCTTGAGTTCCCAGCAAACAGTGTGTGGTTTTTTGGGTGGTGACCAATTACAGAAGAATTGAATCTTTCTTAATTTAGGTTCTCCTGAAAGAAGAGCCTGAGATATAGAGTCGGGGGTAAGTAGTTTAATAGTGGGGTGATCCAAGTAAGCAGAATGAGGAAGCAGAGAGAAAAAGAGAGAAAGAAAGAGAAGGAAAAGCCAATTAAAGATGTATCGTGGCGTGATTTACCGCACTGGGCAATTGGCATTCAGTTTCCCTGGGATTCCTCTGTGGTTCAGAGTGCACCACGGGAATGTTGCTCTGAAGAACAGGAAGCTGAAGTATTTATCCACTGACTCTCATGCCCCACAGGTTGAGGATGCCCTTTGGAGGTATAATCCAGCGTGCACTTTGGGGCTATACCTGCCAGTATCTGAAGGGCATTCATGGGTTTAGGTAATATTTTGGGACAGAAAGAAATAGCGAGATGCTGAAACACTGTTGATGTAGGATGTCGGCTATGTGCTCAGAGGTGCCCCCATGGTTGCATAGAAATCAGGTGGGGCTACAGCATATGGCGTGGGATACATAAACTATTTGTAACAGGCTCCTTAGGCCACTGAAAAGTGTCTAAAAGTTTTCATGGCCCAACCTAATCAGGACTTAGTCTCTGCAGACCCACAGATGAGTGGAAAGGTTTTGGGAAAGCAGTTGGTTGTCCTTCCCAGTGCCAACCATAGAAGCACAGTATGTGTCCCAGATGGGGATAATATAGAATGTCAGTATATAGGTTAGACCAGAAAGCTGCCCTGGAGGGTATACTGAGTCCCCCCACATCTCTCTTCCTGTTGGGTGCCTAGAATTCTGCCTCTACCCCGAAAGCTTTAGTGGGAATGGCAGCATGGGAATGCTGGACTCCTGGCATCATGGAGTGAAAGGGAGACACATGACTTTGCCAATGACCAACTCTGAATCCAAAAACCATGAGTTAATCTTAAGAGCATGAACTATGGAGAGGGGCAGCCCTGGGTTTGAATCCTGGTACTTGTCAAATGTGAATTTGGGGCAAGTCAGTCATTCATCTATGTAGCTATTAATTAACTAAGTAGTTACTGAGCATTGATTCTGTTCCAGGCATGGAACAAGTCCACCTCAGGTTTCTAGGCTAGAGGAGAATATAGGCAATAAAGGATAGGGAAAAATGAATAAAAACAAACGGTTATAAGTCTATAAAGATGAATCATGTGAAATGGTAGAGTATGATTGGAATGGGAAAGGTGAATAAACTATGCAGATAGGGTAGGAAGGCTGGGTTCCTTACTGGAGTAAAAGGAGACAACCGTGGGAAAAGCAGAGGTAAGAGATTCCCAGGCAGATGGAACTACATGTGTTAAGGCCAGGAAGTATTAAAGAGCTTGCATAGTTGTGGAACGAAGAGGAGGCCAGGTTGACTAGACCACATTAAGTGACGGGAAGAGAGGCAGGAGATAAAGTTGCAGAGGAGGGCAGGAGTTACACCATGTTGGCATCGTAGCCCAAGTAAAGAACTTTAGCTTTTTATTTTAAATGCAGAGGGGAGCCATATAAATATTTTAATCAGAGGAGTAATGTGATACAATTTTTCATTTTAAAAACGATCACTCACAATAAAGTGAGGTGACTCATTTGGAAGAAGGACAAGAATAGCCATGGAGGGACCAACTAAGAGGATTTTGTGACATTTCAGGGATGACAATAGTATTGGGGAAGAACAGAGGTGGGTAGATTTGAGATGTATTTGGGAAGTAGAGTCAACCAGTCTTGCTAATGGGTTGGATGTCAGGGTGGAGAGAGGAGTTTCATAGATGAGTCCCTGGAGAAATCATGGTGTCATTTACTGAGGTGCATAAGACTAAGATAAAAACGTGTGTATATGCATGTGGGAGATCAAACGGTTGGACCTGTTGTGTTTGAGATGTCTATAAGGCATGCAGGTAGAGATGGCAACTCCGTATTGGCTGTTTGGGTCTAGAGTTTGGTGAGGACATTTTTGCTGGACACTAAACTTGGGAGTCATTGGCATAGAGATGCTCTTTTGAAAGCCTAGGAAAAGATGCAAACTGTAAAGTGGGGGCAAGAAGACCTTTCTTCAGAGTCAGACATTGCTCAGGAAGTGCAAGTTCCCTCTTCCCTTCTCCATGTCTCCTCTCCTTCCATATGGGGACAAGTGGGTGGGTCCTCTGAAGGCTTGCACAGAGGCTGGAGTGAGGGGCCCAGCCTCAGAGAAGAGGAACAGCACAATCTCGGCCCAGCCCTAATCACAGGCTAGTCTCATGTAGGCTCTTTATTTCTGAGCAACATGACACACTGGGTTGTGCTGGAGGACTGTCATAAACAAGATGGGACATGGGCCTTTGACACTGTACTCATTTCTAAGGTAGAGGCCACATTGATTCATCTTACTTTCAATGCTGTGAGCTGGAGAGGAGAGGCGGGCCTTGGTGTCAGGAACTTGAGTCCCACACGCAAAGCGAATGTGAGCCCATTTGAAGCTGTGATGACAAAAGGCCTTGGTTGCTAGGAAGAAGGCAGTGGAGAGGCCCCACATAGGCTGTTTCCCAAGGTGGATTAAACACACATTGAAATATGAATCACTGGAGGCATTTTAAAGACTGTCGCCTGACATAATAGAAATCACATTTCTCTTCCAGTGGAAAATGGCAGCAGGTATCAATTGTTAGGGGACACGGTGTGAATGGATGGCAGGCCTTGTGCAGTGCTTTGTTCCATGTGGAACAATTCTATTGCGCAGTGACAGTGTCTGCACAATGGCTGCAAACGTACACGGGCAAAACCACACACACACACACGTTATTCATTTATAGGTATTTTAGAGCTTCCTTTGAATTCTTATTCGGAGAGAGGATTCACATGGATTTAACTGCCTTCACCTAGCGCCCTAAAGTGTTTCTACGGCTGAAGAGTTTTCAAGCAACTATTATATCGGCTTCAACCATAATATTCCCTTATGTTAAGAATCCTAGTTCTGGTCTCAAATGGACTTGAGTCCAAAATTTGGCTCTGCCACTATGATCTTGAGCAAGTGACTTCATCTTTCTAGGTCTTATACATTTCCTATATGTAAAACGGGAATGATAATATACAGTCAGAGTGTACAGAGCTATTGGGAATGGTGAGGGGTTTAATGCCCAGAGAACACTTAGAACAGAGCCTGGGATGTGGTAGGTACTCAGTAAGTGCTGTCTGTTACTCCCATCCCAAGCCCTGACTTTCAGATGAGTTGACAGAGGTCACTAAGGCTAAATGAGTCAGCCAAGGTCATAGCTGCCATGGTGTTAGCGAATGAATGTTTGTGCCCCCTTCCCCAAACCAAATTCGTATGTTGAAGCCCTAACCCCCATTGTGATAGTATTTGGAGATGGGGCCTTTGGGTAGTAATCAGGGTTAGATTAGGTCACGAGGGTGGAAACTCATGATGGGATTAGTGGCCTTATTAGAAAAGGAAGAGAGAATGCTCTCTCTCTTTCTCTGAGCTCACACCTGGAAGAAAGAAATGTGAGGACATAGCAAGAAGTTGGCTATCTGCAAGCCAAGAAGAGAGGCTTTATCAGGAACTGAATCAGCCAGTACCTTGGTCTTGGACTTTCTAGCCTCCAGAACTGTGAGAAACAAATCTCTGATTGAAGCCACTCAGTCTGTGGTATTTTGTTATGGCAGCATAATCTGCCTAAGACATATGGGAAGTCCCAACTGGAGCTCATATTCTGTCCCCAAACTTAGGTACAAATCTCAGATAAGCCCTAGAAATAAGCTTAAAGCATCCACAGGCATAAAGGAAATTAGGAAGCGGGCCTACACTTTTCCTCCCTCTTGTCTTTCTTCTTGGTTTCCATGGGATTCTGAGTGGTAAAACACACATAGTTTCCTGACCCAATGTCAAAGTGTCCAGGTTGGGGACTTCCCTGGCGGTCCAGTGGTTAAGACTCTGCACTTCCGCTGCAGGGGGGCACGGATTCGAGCCCTGGTTGGGGAACTAAGATCCCGCATGCCGCGCGGCGCAGCCAAAAAAACAAAAACCAAAACCCCAAAGTGTCCAGGTTACCAAGCATGGGTACGGCGTTTTTACTCACAATCAATATTCATTTGATTCACATTTATTTTTTCATTCATTCATTCATTCATTCCTTTAGCACGTTTTCATTCAACCTTAAATCACTCAGCACTTATTGAGTACCTACTCTGTGCAGGGTCTTTGCTAAACAAGTGAAACTCAAGCTTGCAAACTCTGCGAGTCAGTGGCTTTGGAGATGCTATGCAGCGTGTTCCGGGCGTGAGGCCTTTCCTCTCCGCCTGCTCTCCTCCCAAGTCCTTGCACCATACACATACCAGATGACGTCATGGTGCTCGTGAGGTTCCCTTCCTGGCATCCGACTCCAGCCTGCAGCCTTTGGATGGTGAGGGTGAGTATTCCAGTGACTGCCCCTCTTGCCCGCGCTTGCCCAGATCCTTGTATTTGTTTCCTGTTGCTGCTGCTGCAACAAATTACCACAAACTTGGTGGCTTCAAAAACAACACAAATTTCTTATCTTTCATTTCTAGAGGTTAGCTAAAGTTTGACAAGGGTCTCACTATGCTAAATTCCAGATGTCATCAGGGCTGCATTCCCTTCTGGAGGCTCCAGTAGAAAATCCATTTCCTTGCCTTTTCCAGCTCCTAGAGGCCACCCACATTCCTTAGCTTGTAGCCTCTTCTTCCATCTCCAAAGCCAGCAACGTTGCCTGTTTCTGACTTTTCTGTCGTCATATCACTCTCTGACCTGGCCAGGAAAGGTTCTCTGCTTTTAAGAATTCATGTAGCTAGATTGGGTCCCCCTGGATAATCTGGGATACTCTCTCCTTTCAAGGCCCTTAACCTTAATCCTTATCTGCCAAATCCCCAAAGGTAACATATTCACAGCTTTCAGAGTTAGGGCCTGGGCGTCTTTAGGGGTGCATTATTCTGCCTACCATGGTCCCTCAGCAGATCTCTGGGTGCGGCCAGCACCATCTGACGGGCTCAGAGCATCTGCTGCTGGGCTCTGGCAGGTCTATAGGAGGGTTTCACGTCCCAAGCTAAGAAGGGCAGTGAGTGGAAGTTCAGTTTCAGCACAATGGATGGAGGCTCTCCAGTCAATCAAGTTATACTTCCATCAGTTCATTTTAATCGCTCCTCTGGAGAGAAGTAAAACCTTGTGCTGAGGAATACACAGCAATTTTATTGATGACAAGTTTAATTGTTTCACTTTTCCTTACTGTCTCCAACACAGTTGACTTTTAATCAGTGGGAGCTGAAGTTCTAATGAAGTAAAGTCCACTTCCCCGCAGTTCACAACTAGCTGGAAATAATTGGGCTGAGACTTCCATCTGGATACTGCAGAGCCACTGGCATTTTCCTGAAAACTGGGCTTAATTGCTTTGCTGGTGTTGTTAAGTAGTCCTGAGGGCATGGAAGTAGTGACGCTGCCCACATATGCCGGGAAACAAACCCCAAATGTCTTAAAGAGGTCTTCAAAGTCTGTCCAACTGTTCGCGAGGAAGAAGAAAATGAAGCTGAGTGCATTTTCCGCAGGCAGGGCCCCGGGGATGGTGTGCGGGAGCCGTGACACAGACTGCCACAGTTTGATCCAGAGCAACTTCCATATCAACATCTACCACTTTTTCCCTTCCTCTGAAAGCTAAGCAGGACTCCGAGTGCAGGTATGAGTGTGCGTGCCCACCTCTGTGTTCTGTGGGCAGTTTCCAAGGAAGGCATTAAGATCTTAGGAGCAGGTGCCTAGCTCTGGCCTCTGAAGGTGAGGGCTGGTGATGGCAGATCTGGAGAATACAAGTGGCTTGTGTCTCAGCCCTGAGCAGAGACAGAGGGATTGGCTGGGCTGGAGAAATTCTAGGATCACAGAGTCAAGGCTAGGAAGAAGCAGCGAGATTCCCTCCTTATTGTCCCCCCATCCCCACAATTTAACTTCACTTGATGAGAACGATGAGGATAATATTAACAATAGCTCTTAGTTTTTGCTCACTTACCATGTGGACAGATATTTGGGCTAAGTACTTTAAATATGCTCTCTTTTATTCTTCATCAAACCCAATAAATCAGTTGCAATTATTATCCTTTATTACAAAGCAAGAAATCAGAGCTTTCCCATTTACAAAATTTGCCCAAAGCCACCAACTTGTAGGATTTAAACCTAGATCTTCAGGACACCAGAACCAGTTCTCCTGGTCCCCCATACCATATTTTCAGCCACCAAAACATCATTAAAAATAGATAGAGGGAGGGGCAAGATGGCGGAAGAGTAAGACGCGGAGATCACCTTCCTCCCCACAGATACATGAGAAATACATCTACACGTGGAACTGCTCCTACAGAACACCCACTGAACGCTGGCAGAAGACGTCAGACCTCCCAAAAGGCAAGAAAATCCCCACGTACTTGGGTAGGGCAAAAGAAAAAAGAAATAACAGAGACAAAAGAATAGGGACGGGACCTGCACCAGTGGGAGGGAGCGGTGAAGGAGGAAAGGTTTCCACACACTAGGAAGCCCCTTCGTGGGCAGAGACTGCGGGTAGCAGAGGGGGGAAGCTTCGGAGCCACGGAGGAGAGCGCAGCCACATTGGTGCGGAGGGCAAAGCGGAGATTCCCGCACAGAGGAGCGGTGCCGACCAGCACTCACCAGCCCGAGAGGCTTGTCTGCTCAGCCGCCGGGGCGGGCGGGGCCTGGGAGCTGGGGCTCGGGCTTCGGTGCTAGCCGGGAGGGAGTCCGGGAAAAAGACTGCGGCTGCCAAAGAGGCAAGAGAATTTTTCTTGCCTCTTTGTTTCGCGGCGTGCAAGGAGAGGGGATTCAGAGCGCCGCCTAAACGAGCTCCAGAGACGGGCGCGAGCCGCGGCTATCAGCGCGGATCCCACAGCAACAGGGGCGCAGAGGGAAAAACGGAGAGATTCCCGCACAGAGGCTCGGCGCCGAGCAGCACTCACCAGCCCGAGAGGCTTGTCTGCTCACCCGCCGGGGCGGGCGGGGGCTGGGAGCTGAGGCGCGGGCTTCGGTCGGATCCCAGGGAGAGGACTGGGGTTGGCTGCGTGAACACAGCCTGAAGGGTCTAGCGCACCACAACTAGCCGGGAGGGTGCACGAGAAAAAGTCTGCAGCTGCCGAAGAGGCAGGAGACTTTTTCTTGCCTCTTTGTTTCGCGGCGTGCAAGGAGAGGGGATTCAGAGCGCCACTTAAACGAACTCCAGAGACGGGCGCAAGCCGCGGCTATCAGCGCGGACCCCAGAGACGGGCATGAGACGCTAAGGCTGCTGCTGCCGCCACCAAACAGCCTGTGGGCGAGCACAGGTCATTCTCCACACCGCCCCTCCCGGGAGCCTGTGCAGCCCGCCACGGCCAGGCTTCCGTAATCTGGGGACAACTTCCCCGGGAGAGCGCACGGCGCGCCTCAGGCTGCTGCAACGTCACGCCGGCTTCTGCCGCCGCAGGCTCGCCCCGCCTCCTCCGTACCGCTCCCTCCCCCCGGCCTGACTGAGCCAGAGCCCCCGAATCAGCTGCTCCTTTAACCCCGTTCTGTCTGGGCGGGGAACAGATGCCCTCAGGGGACCTACAAGCAGAGGCGGGTCCAAATCCAAAGCTGAACCCCGGGAGCTGTACGAACAAAGAAGAGAAAGGGAAATCTCTCCCAGCAGCCTCAGAAGCAGCGGATTAAAGCTCCACAAACAACTTGATGTGCCTGCATCTGTTGAATACCTGAATAGACAACGAATCATCCCAAATTTAGGAGATGGACTTTGGGAGCAGGATATATTAACTTTTCCCCTTTTCCTTTTTTTTGTGAGTGTAGATGTGTATGCTTCTGGGTGAGATTTTGTCTGTATAGCTTTGCTCTCACCGTTAGTCCTAGGGTTAGGTCCGTCCGTTTTTTTTTTTTTTTTTTTTTTTGGCTTAAAAAATTTTTTTTTTCCCTAATAAATGTTTTCTTAATAATTTTTTCCTTATTTTCTATTTTTAAAAAAATTTTTAATAAGTTTTTTCACATTTTTTATTTTAAAAAATTAAAAAATTTTTTTTCTTAATAAATTTTTTCTAAATAATTTTTTTCTTATTTTTAGTATAAAAAATTAATAAATCTATTTTTAAAAATTAAAAAAAATTTTTTTTCTTAATAAATTTACTCTTAATAATTTTTTTTCTTATTTTTTATTATAATTGCTTTATTTTATTTTATTTTATCCTCTTTTTTTCTTTCTTTCCATTTTTTCCTCCCTTTTATTCTGAGCCGTGTGGATGAAAGGCTCTTGGTGCTCCAGCCAGGCATCAGGGCTGTGCCTCTGAGGTGGGAGAGCCAACTTCAGGACACTGGTCCACAAGAGACCTCCCAGCTCCACGTAATACTAAACGGCGAAAATCTCTCACAGATCTCCATCTCAACATCAAGACCCAGCTTCACTCAACGACCAGCAAGCTACAGTGCTGGACACCCTATGCCAAACAACTAGCAAGACAGGAACACAGCCCCATCCATTAACAGAGAGGCTGCCTAAAATCATAATAAGGCCACAGACACCCCAAAACACACCACCAGACGTGGACGAACCCACCAGAAAGACAACATCCAGCTTCATCCACCAGAACACAGGCACTAGTTCCCTCCACCAGGAAACCTACACAACCCACTGAACCAACCTTAGCCACTGGGGACAGATACCAAAAACAACGGGAACTACGAACCTGCAGCCTGTGAAAAGGAGACCCCAAACACAGTAAGATAAGCAAAATGAGAAGACAGAAAAACACACAGCAGATGAAGGAGCAGGGTCAAAACACACCAGACCTAACAAATGAAGAGGAAATAGGTAGTCTACCTGAAAAAGAATTCAGAATAATGATAGTAAGGATGATCCAAAGTCTTGGAAATAGAATAGACAAAATGCAAGAAACATTTAACAAGGACGTAGAAGAACTAAAGAGGAACCAAGAAACGATGACAAGCACAATAAATGAAATTAAAAATACTCTAGATGGGATCAATAGCAGAATAACTGAGGCAGAAGAACGGATAAGTGACCTGGAAGATAAAATGGTGGAAATAACTACTGCAGACCAGAATAAAGAAAAAAGAATGAAAAGAACTGAGGACAGTCTCAGAGACCTCTGGGACAACATTAAACGCACCAACATTCGAATTATAGGGGTCCCAGAAGAAGAAGAGAAAAAGAAAGGGACTGAGAAAATATTTGAAGAGATTATAGTTGAAAACTTCCCTAATATGGGAAAGGAAATAGTTAATCAAGTCCTGGAAGCACAGAGAGTCCCATACAGGATAAATCCAAGGAGAAACACACCAAGACACATATTAATCAAACTATCAAAAATTAAATATAAAGAAAACATATTAAAAGCAGCAAGGGAAAAACAACAGATAACACACAAGGGCATCCCCATAAGGTTAACAGCTGATCTTTCAGCAGAAACGCTGCAAGCCAGAAGGGAGTGGCAGGATATACTTAAAGTGATGAAGGAGAAAAACCTACAACCAAGATTACTCTACCCAGCAAGGATCTCATTCAGATTTGATGGAGAAATTAAAACCTTTACAGACAAGCAAAAGCTGAGAGAGTTCAGCACCACCAAACCAGCTTTACAACAAATGCTAAAGGAACTTCTCTAGGCAAGAAACACAAGAGAAGGAAAACACCTACAATAACAAACCCAAAACATTTAAGAAAATGGGAATAGGAACATACATATCGATAATTACCTTAAATGTAAATGGATTAAATGCTCCCACCAAAAGACACAGACTGGCTGAATGGATACAAAAACAAGACCCATATATATGCTGTCTACAAGAGACCCACTTCAGACCTAGAGACACATACAGACTGAAAGTGAGGGGATGGAAAAAGATATTCCATGCAAATGGAAATCAAAAGAAAGCTGGAGTAGCAATTCTCATATCAGACAAAATAGACTTTAAAATAAAGACAATTACAAGAGACAAAGACGGACACTATATAATGATCAAGGGATCGATCCAAGAGGAAGGTATAACAATTGTAAATATTTATGCACCCAACATAGGAGCACCTCAATACATAAGGCAAATACTAACAGCCATAAAAGGGGAAATCGACAGTAACACAATCATAGTAGGGGACTTTAACACCCCACTTTCACCAATGGACAGATCATCCAAAATGAAAATAAATAAGGAAACACAAGCTTTAAATGATACATTAAACAAGATGGACTTAATTGATATTTATAGGACATTCCACCCAAAAACAACAGAATACACATTTTTCTCAAGTGCTCATGGAACATTCTCCAGGATAGATCATATCTTGGGTCACAAATCAAGCCTTGGTAAATTTAAAAAAATTGAAATCGTATCAAGTATCTTTTCCGACCACAACGCTATGAGACTAGATATCAATTACAGGAAAAGATCTGTAAAAAATACAAACACATGGAGGCTACACAATACACTACTTAATAACGAAGTGATCACTGAAGAAATCAAAGGGGAAATCAAAAAATACCTAGAAACAAATGACAATGGAGACACGACGATCCAAAACCTATGGGATGCAGCAAAAGCAGTTCTAAGAGGGAAGTTTATAGCAATACAAGCCTACATCAAGAAACAGGAAACATCTCGAATAAACAACCTAACCTTGCACCTAAAGCAATTAGAGAAAGAAGAACAAAAAAACCCCAAAGCTAGCAGAAGGAAAGAAATCATAAAGATCAGATCAGAAATAAATGAAAAAGAAATGAAGGAAACAATAGCAAAAATCAATGAAACTAAAAGCTGGTTCTTTGAGAAGATAAACAAAATTGATAAACCATTAACCAGACTCATCAAGAGAAAAAAGGAGAAGACTCAAATTAATAGAATTAGAAATGAAAAAGGAGAAGTAACCACTGACACTGCAGAAATACAAACGATCATAAGAGATTACTACAAGCAACTCTATGCTAATAAAATGGACAACCTGGAAGAAATGGACAGATTCTTAGAAATGCACAACCTGCCGAGACTGAACCAGGAAGAAATAGAAAATATGAACAGACCAATCACAAGCACTGAAATTGAAACTGTGATTAAAAATCTTCCAACACACAAAAGCCCAGGACCAGATGGCTTCACAGGCGAATTCTATCAAACATTTAGAGAAGAGCTAACACCTATCCTTCTCAAACTCTTCCAAAATATTGCAGAGGGAGGAACACTCCCCAACTCATTCTACGAGGCCACCATCACCCTGATACCAAAACCAGGCAAAGATGTCACAAAGAAAGAAAACTACAGGCCAATATCACTGATGAACATAGATGCAAAAATCCTCAACAAAATACTAGCAAACAGAATCCAACAGCACATTAAAAGGATCATACACCATGATCAAGTGGGGTTTATTCCAGGAATGCAAGGATTCTTCAATATACGCAAATCAATCAACGTGATACATCATATTAACAAATTGAAGGAGAAAAACCATATGATCATCTCAATAGATGCAGAGAAAGCCTTCGACAAAATTCAACACCCATTTATGATAAAAGTCCTGCAGAAAGTAGGCATAGAGGGAACTTTCCTCAACATAATAAAGGCCGTATATGACAAACCCACAGCCAACATTGTCCTCAATGGTGAAAAACTGAAACCATTTCCACTAAGATCAGGAACAAGACAAGGTTGCCCACTCTCACCACTATTATTCAACATAGTTTTGGAAGTGTTAGCCACAGCAATCAGAGATGAAAAAGAAATAAAAGGAATCCAAATCGGAAAAGAAGAAGTAAAGCTGTCACTGTTTGCAGATGACGTGATACTATACATAGAGAATCCTAAAGATGCTACCAGAAAACTACTAGAGCTAATCAATGAATTTGGTAAAGTAGCAGGATACAAAATTAATGCACAGAAATCTCTTGCATTCCTGTATACTAATGATGAAAAATCTGAAAGTGAAATTAAGAAAACACTCCCGTTTACCATTGCAACAAAAAGAATAAAATACCTAGGAATAAACCTACCTAAGGAGACAAAAGACCTGTATGCAGAAAATTATAGGACACTGATGAAAGAAATTAAAGATGATACAAATAGATGGAGAGATATACCATGTTCTTGGATTGGCAGAATCAACATTGTGAAAATGACTCTGCTACCCAAAGCAATCTACAGATTCAATGCAATCCCTATCAAACTACCACTGGCATTTTTCACAGAACTAGAACAAAAAATTTCACAATTTGTATGGAAACACAAAAGACCCCGAATAGCCAAAGCAATCTTGAGAACGAAAAATGGAGCTGGAGGAATCAGGCTCCCTGACTTCAGACTATATTACAAAGCTACAGTAATCAAGACAGTTTGGTACTGGCACAAAAACAGAAATATAGATCAATGGAACAGGATAGAAAGCCCAGAGATAAGCCCATGCACATATGGTCACCTTATCTTTGATAAAGGAGGCAAGCATATTCAGTGGAGAAAAGACAGCCTCTTCAATAAGTGGTGCTGGGAAAATTGGACAGGTACATGTAAAAGTATGAAATTAGAACACTCCCTGACACCATACACAAAAATAAACTCAAAATGGATTAAAGACCTAAGTGTAAGGCCAGACACTATCAAACTCTTAGAGGAAAACATAGGCAGAACACTGTATGACATAAGTCACAGCAAGATCCTTTTTGACCCAGGTCCTAGAGAAATGGAAATAAAAACACAAATAAACAAATGGGACCTAATGAAACTTAAAAGCTTTTGCACAGCAAAGGAAACCATAAACAAGACCAAAAGACAACCCTCAGAATGGGAGAAAATATTTGCAAATGAAGCAACGGACAAAGGATTAATCTCCAAGATTTACAAGCAGCTCATGCAGCTCAATAACAAAAAAACAAACAACCCAATCCAAAAATGGGCAGAAGACCTAAATAGACATTTCTCCAAAGAAGAGATACAGATTGCCAACAGACACATGAAAGAATGCTCAACATCTTTAATCATTAGAGAAATGCAAATCAAAACTACAATGAGGTATCATCTCACACCGGTCAGAATGGCCATCATCAAAAAATCTAGAAACAATAAATGCTGGAGAGGGTGTGGAGAAAAGGGAACACTCTTGCACTGTTGGTGGGAATGTAAATTGATACAGCCACTATGGAGAACAGTATGGAGGTTCCTTAAAAAACTAAAAATAGAACTACCATATGACCCAGCAATCCCACTACTGGGCATATACCCTGAGAAAACCATAATTCAGAAAGAGTCATGTACCAAAATATTCATTGCAGCTCTGTTTACAATAGCCAGGACATGGAAGCAACCTAGGTGTCCATCATCGGATGAATGGATAAAGAAGATGTGGCACATATATACAATGGAATATTACTCAGCCATAAAAAGAAATGAAATGGAGGTGTTTGTAATGAGGTGGATGGAGTTAGAGTCTGTCATACAGAGTGAAGTAAGTCAGAAAGAGAAAAACAAATACAGTATGCTAACACATATATATGGAATCTAAGGGAAAAAAAAAAAAGAGGTCATGAAGAACCTAGTGGCAAGATGGGAATAAAGACACAGACCTACTAGAGAATGGACTTGAGGATATGGGGAGGGGGAGGGGTGAGATGTGACAGGGTGAGAGAGTGTCATGGACATATATACACTACCAAATGTAAAATAGATAACTAGTGGGAAGCAGCCGCATAGCACAGGGAGATCAGCTCGGTGCTTTGTGACCACCTAGAGGGGTGGGATAGGGAGGGTGGGAGGGAGGGAGATGCAAGAGGGAAGAGATATGGCAACATATGTATATGTGTAACTGATTCACTTTGTTGTAAAGCAGAAGCTAGCACACCATTGTAAAGCAATTATACTTCAATAAAGATGTTTAAAAAAAAAAATAGATAATTTTTATTGAACATTTACTGTGTTCCAGGCCTAGTACTAAGTGCTTTCTGTATACTATCTCATTTAATCTCAAAAGCAACCCTAAGAGGCATGTTCCCATTTTGAGAATAAGAATAAGGGAATTGAGGTCTGGAGAGAAGGACGCTGTCAGAGACGACTCAGCTGGGACTCTAACATAGGTCTGTCTGCTTTGAGGTCATGTGTGTTTATAGATAGCACGCTGCTGGGGAAAGGGCCCAGCTCCTAAATGGGGACTGATATTGGTGGTCTCTCAATCCATGCAGACCTGAGATTCTTTACTTCCATGGTTCCAGATCTGGATGAGATGGGTCAACATGGGAGCATCTCTTTAAACATCAGAGAAAAGGAAACCAAAAACCAAAAAACAAACAGAGTCCTGACCTAACAACTGTGGCTTTGGAGACCTGAGTTTGATTGTTGCCTCTGACACCAGCCTTGGGAAAATAATTTAACTTTGGTACATCTCCATTGTATTGTCTGAAATGCGCTATTGTGAGGATTGAGTGGGATCATGTATTCATTCTTTTATTCTAGAAATTTTTATTGAGCTTCTATTCTATGCCAGGAACTGTCCTAGGTCCCAGGAATGCAGCAAGAAACAAGGCAGCTAAGGTCCCTGCTTTTGTGGAACTTAGATTCTCATTGCAAAGACAGATCATAAACAAGTAACTCATCAATAAATAGGAGAATTCTTGCTTGTGATAAGTTCTACAAAAAGTAATACAGTAGAGGGTAACTCCTAAGAGTGGCAGGGAGGGTGGGTGGGCAGGAAAAGCCTCTGAAGATAAGGGACCTGGGAGCTGCATTATTTGCGGAGGCCAATCACACAGGCATCTCAGGCAGTAGCCTGTTAGGGAAAGGTAGCAAAACGTGCAAGGATCTCAAGGCAGGAATAACCTTGGCTTGTAGAAGAACAGAAAAAAGGTCAACGTGGCTGGAGTGTAATAAATGAGGGGGGAAGAGGGGAGATAGGAGGATTAGAGGGAAGCAATGAGCAGACATGAAGGACCTGAAGGAACAGGCTGCAGACTTTGGATTTAGTTCTAATCTCAGTTGGAATCCACTCCAGGGCTCCTAAAAGGAGAATGACAACCTTTGATTTACTTTGGAAAAAAGGGCACTTTCAGTTGACTTAAGGAAGCAGGTTTAGAAACAGAGACCAGGTAGGCATCTCCCACAGTGGGATATCCTGAGGCCTCAACGAACAATAGATTGTTATAATGATTAGCATCCTCCAAAGGAGTTAGCATCTGGGGAGATAAATGGTTAAATTTATAGGTAGCAGGAGGAAAAAAATGTCTTAGCAGGAGGAAAAAAGGTTTTGCCAGTTACCTAAAATGTAAGATGAGCATTTTAAGAGACAAGTCGTCATGAATCATTATGTTCCTTAATGAACTGAAAAGTGGTGAGTGTGGAAAACAGAAAAAGAAGGAGCCTGGATGATAATGATGGAACACGAGTGATTGATCAACCTATTTGTTTACTGCAATTATGACTGTATGATTGCCAAGTCATCTCAACAGTTAATAACCAAAAAGACCCTTGAGTGGATGAATCTGGGAGACAGCAATATCAGCAGAACCTTGTCTTTAAAGTCCTGCTACCCAGGCAGGATCTCAGCATTTGCCAACACAGTTCTTATCCCAAGCCATGGGGATACTTTTACTTGAATTATTTTTTCTCCTACTTTTAGGTAACCAAGTGTGAATTAAAATACTAGAAAAAGTTACAGGGGGAAAAAAGTGAAAAGAAGAACAACATTCTCCTGGCATTTGTTTCAAAGCTGCAAAACGTAGAGTGTCTTGACAGCTTCGAGAGAGATTTTTCTCCTTTAAACTAGGTGTTGGAAAGTGTGCTCCATTTCAGCAAATCAATATCTTTAATTTCGGCCCATTGCTCTGGATTTAGTGCCCGATTTCCAGGGAAACGTAGAAAGAGTCAAGCCTCATAACTTTGCATAGTTTCCATGAAAAGGAAGCAGAAGACCAAGGGTGACAAAGCGGCTATTTTCAGGAATGATTTAACTTTCTTCTACTTCTTGGTAGAACATGGACTGCTTGTGAAGCAATAGTGCACTGAAGAAAAATAAAGGAGGGAAGGGGGTAGGAAGTTTTGAGTGTGGAGGGAGTAATTGTCAATATTATGGTCTGAAAATGCCTCACCGAGTAGGTGACATTTGAATAAAGACATGTGGAGGGGAGCCAGGTAAAAATCTGGGGGACGAGGAGCGCAGGTAGAGAGAGCAGGAAGGGCAAAGGCTCTGAGACTGGAGCAGGCTTGAGTGTTTGGGGGTGTCTTAGTGTGGCTGGTATGGAGGGAGAGAGTGTCTGGACCATGTGGGGCTTTGTGGTTCGTTTGAAGGAATTTCAAATTCACGCCGAGAGAGATGAGAAGCTCTCAGAGTTTTGAATAGAACAGTGATGTGATCTATCTTGCTTATTAACAGGGTCTCTCTGATGCTCTGTTGAAAATATCCTGAAGGGGAGCAAGCTGGAATCAGGGAGAACTGAAGTATCATGGTAGGCTGAACCAAGATTTTAATCAGTGTAGGTGGTAAGAAGTATAAGATCTGGTTGTTTTGTTGAGGTAGAACCAGCAAGATTTGCTGATGGGCTGGATGTAGGATGTGAGAGAAAGAACAGAGTTATTGATGACTCCCAGGATTTTTTTTTTTTTTTACTCCCAGGATTTTGTCTGAAGCCATGAGAAGAACAGAGTTGCCATTAATGGATATGGGGAAGATTGTGGGAGGACCAGGCATGGGGGACTGGAGATCAGGAGTCCAGCTGGGTCATGTTAAGTTTGAAATATCTTTTACAGATACAAGGGGAGATGCTGCAGAGACAGATGGATAAGACTAAAATTCAGGATAAGGTCCATGTTGGAAATACAAATTTGGGGGTTGTCAACATTTAGATGATAAAGTCATGAGACTATATAAGCTCAGCAAAGGAGTGAGGATATATATTAAAAAGAATAACTTTAAAGCTGGGCCCAGGGGCCTCCAACTTTTGAATTTCATTGCTTTAATTATGGGAGAATTAAGGCAGTTGAAGGAGATGAAAAAGCAGATGAAAGAAGAAACTGCTGATCCAAGCTTTCACATTGGATTTATATTACTGCAAGTGCTTCACTTGCCCGGGACCCATCCATTCATCCATTCACCCATCCACCCATCTATCCATCATGCCTTTCTCTTTCATGGTATGTGTGAAAGAGCATTGACAATTTTACAAAATTGGGATTCTCAAACGAGTTTTTTCTCAGGTTAGCTACTCACCTAGCCACCCAACTTCCTTGGCCTCAGTCTCCCCATTAGTGGATTGCCCTATAAGATCTCTAAAAGCATGACTACTCTGATGTTCTATGATTTTAGGGATCTCAGAAAAATTTGGGAGTCCTTATTTGAGTTATCTCACATGGATGCAGCTGGATAAACATGGCAAGAATTGTTCTTTGCTTCCTGCTGCTTCATTGATTCCTGACTGTGCATGAAAAGGCACACATAAAAGATAAGATCAATCCTCTGAGTCCACTGTCTCTAGGTTCCCAAATTCATTTCTTTCCAAATTCCTTGAGCTTCTCTCTGCTTTGAGGATAACTTTCCTGTACTGAGGTGCTGCCAAGCAGCTGCTGGAAGGTTTGCTGAACAGGCAGTTTGGGGAGCAGAGTGTCACATTGTCCAGGGGCAGAGCAAGGGCAGTTCTCATCGGGACCACTTGCTGATGGACGTTCGCCAGTTGGCTCATCTCTTCTTGTGATATTGTTATTTTAGAGACAAGAAAAGGCCAGCAGGTTTAAAAAAATATGTATCTCAGAAGTTGTCTTTGTCATCAGTCAAGTTGCGACAGCCCTCATCCATATGCATGATGGAGTATGAACTTGTCTCTCTATTTGACCTCCTGGTGTCTTTTTTGGGCGACAAGCTGGTTCTCCCACAGATATAGACCAGTGACCCTTATCCCAAATATCTGACCAGGCTTAAGGCCCAGAACTTGGAGTTGGGGGTCCTTCCTGGGACCTTCATATCATTCCAGGTTCATCCTGTTATGAGAATATCTTTCCATTAACTGTCCTCTGCCTTTCAAACGATCTGCTTATTGCTAGGACAAATTATTAAAATAGATGACCACACCCAACATCTGGATAGATCGATCTTATCCTGGGTCACCTTGGTGGCTCCCGTTATTGGTAGTGTGGCATGGACCAAGGAAGGCATACCTAAGCATTGGCCATTGGCTTCCAGGCAGATACTGAGCCTCTGGCTATGAATATCCTTATGATCTTCCCTTCAACTCCCTCAGGCAAAGCAGTTGTCATAATAGAGTAGGTGCAATTTATTTTGGTCTTGGCAAAGGTATATCCCCATTCCCCAGGCTTCCATCTTCTCTCTCCCTCTTTCTTTGACGTTATTTGTCAAATGATCCACAAGTAATTTTTAACACCTTTACATCACACTGAAGCTAAGTTCTGTTTGGATTATTAATGATTAAATATCTTCTAATCATCTACCTGCACAGTCTGTAACAAATTATCCCCAAAAAGGAGATTAATTCCATCACAGTTTTGAATAAGAAAATGACGAGAGAATGCCCTGCAGTCTTTAGAACTGAACAGTTACACCAAAAACCTCCTATATATCTGGGAAATTGTTGGTTTTATGGAAAGGACTTGACTCTCTCCTTCATAGGTCATTTAGCAGGTATTTATTGAGGCTTTGTGGGATATTAATGTGGTGTGGGGTGCTGCAAAACTTGGTTAATCCTCAAGATCATATGGGGAGCTTTGTAGAAATGTTCCCTTTAGATCTACTGAATCAGGATTTTTATGAGTGGATCCCAGGAACAGGCATTTTTGGAAGGCTCTCCAAGTAATTCTGTTGCAGCCAGTCTCTAAAACTGTTTTGAAATCTCTGCTTTGGAGGATGTAAGAAGAGAGTCAGATTCCTTGCCCAAAGAGGGTTGACAATCTCACAGTGTCCCAGGATTTACCCAGGATGCATTATCAGATAATGAAGGCTGTCAATGGTTTAGGATGAGTGAACTTGCTTCTGAGTGAGATATTTACGTTTTATAAATTGTAACAAATGTAGAGGTTAGGTCAATGTTAGAAACAGACTGTTCTGAAGGGTAAGAAGACTTTGGATGGCTTCATGAGGACACAGGTGAAGAATGAAACTGCCCATTAAATCCAAGTGGGGTAATAAGTAGTTAAAATTTTGATAACCAAGTGTATGAGGAATGGAGATTCTTATCTATCTGCCTATCTATCTATCTATCTATCCACCTCTTCCTATTAATCTAATCTAATCTAATCTAGTTTTGGTTTATTAAGTTGGTTTTCATTTTATTATTAATGGTCTTTCTAGCACACAGGAGGTGGGCAAGGGTCAGGCATTCTGGATTTGAGCCTAGTTCTGCTTTGTTAGCCTTTTGACTTTGAATAAGTCTTTCCTCCTCTCCAGGGCTCAGTTTTCCCTTTTGTGAAAGAGGAGATTGGATTTGATGACCTCTAAGTTCACTTAGTTCCAGCTCCAAAACTATGAAAATAGAGGAGTCCACTTTCCTGTCTTAGCAAGGACAGTTTAGTGGCCATGGTGGAATATTTCTTTCACATTGAAAAATCAGGCAGGAACTTAAGTCCTCATCCTGAATATTATTTCCCATTTATAAAGGATTGAGGTGGGAAAGGTATAAGAGATTTGGCTTAATGTTAATGGAGCACAGACCAAACTATGGAAGGTTATTTGTTCTAAAAAGACTAAATACTGGCTTTGAGCTCTTTTTGGTATCATCTGACTCTTTCTCTCAAAAGTGGATGCAGAAAGCAAAAATACTAGTATCTTGGGTAATTATAGCGAATGGATGTTATACTTAATTTGTAAGGTAATCTGCTCATTATCATCCACAGTAATGGAGAAGGCAGTGTCATTTACAAACAAGAGTTTATTGAGCACCTATTATCTGGCAGGCTCCATTCTAATGCAAATCAGCATGTATACTTCAAGTTGGAATGCTCTGGAAATTTTGTTTGTTGCAATCAGGCTTTTTTCTATTATGTCAAATAGACAAATGGTAAGAACCAGCTTGTATTCTCTGATGATGATTTGGTTTGTTGGTGGTAAGGAGGCTATAGGGTGGGTGTTGGGCCATTTTCTTTGGTATCTTCAATATGGGCCATGCCCAGCAGCCCATTTATGCCTTTGGTTCAGCTATCCATACACCAGAAGTGATTTTTTTTTTTGCCTGGTCAAATCCGTCCATTCTTTATCACTTAAAACCTGCATCCTCCAAGAAAGCTTCCATGGTTTATCTTATTCCCCTTGTCTCTGATCCAACTATACCTTCTGCTATTCACTGAGCACTTAGTGAGTGCCAGGCACTGTGTGCTAAACATTCATCTCTGTAACGTTACCTTACCTCCGATGGAAGCACTAGGATGTTACTCACATTTTGCAGAAAAGGAAGCTTAGAGACATTAATCCACTTGTCTGAGATCCTGTTAAGAGGTGGGACCAAAATTGAAACCCAGGCCCATGTGGGTTTTGGCCTCTTCATTCTCCTTCAGTTCTTAGTTGGACCCCCATTTACCCAATAACAACTTGGCATTTCAAGTTGCATTGAGCCTGACCCAGAGTGGTTCAGCATGCATGAGAGTCACCACTCAAGTTTCTTTGTCTGTCCTACAGTTGAGTTCAGTGTTGATGGCCCAGTCCCTTTGTTAGTAAACACTTTCGGAGTTGAATGTAAGTGGTACATTTGGTTACCACCCAGCTGGTGCCTGGCTTTAAGGTCTAGAAAGAGAATGACTGGAAGTCCCCTGAGGTCCATGCCCTTCCTCTCTTCCACCAGCATTACCAGTGAGTTGTCCCCAGGCACCCATTGAAAAGAAGCTGGGGGACCAAAGCATCAGCTCCTGAACACAGAGAAGAGCTGTCCCTTAATAGGAAGCAAATTATTACTGTCTTTGTGTGTAATAAAGAGGGTGGGTGGGGAAAGGAATGATCATTTCTTCTAGTAAAAAAATAAGACATCAGAGCTTACTGGAAAATTACCTTCTTTTTTCCTATAGAATTAATCTAATCATCTAAAGAAAATTTTACTTATTAGGGACCAATTATTCTAATGATTCAATAATCTCTCTCTTTTTTTTTCCAAATGAAAGAAAGACAACTCTATTATGGAAGAAATTAGCTTCACATCTTAGAAGACTGGGTACAGGTGCTTTGAGCCATGGACTTTCTAGCAGATATTTATGATTTGATCCTGTACAAATGCAAAACTTCAGTGGACAAGCTGCTTTAAAGATCACTGCTATCCCAGCAACTGCAAAGATGATGAAAAGCAACACTTTAGATACTATGCATTTGATGTTCAGTTATTGCTAATTTTTTGGAATCTGGGCAAGCTCAGTTTCCAGAAATCAGATGCAATATTACAAAGACACAGGGTTTAATTCTCAGCACTATTTATATAAATTTAAGGATCTGATGCAAAAGCAAATAGAGAATGCCTCCTTAGAGGTTGTTTGATTATGTTCACTGGGAAACAATCACCTCAACCCTGCTAGGTTTTTGCTTGTTTTGGCTTTGCCACATAAATGAATGCTACACCAATTGTGCATTAGCAGCTTGAAAAATGCACTAGGGCTTTATTTTGCATTCAAGGCAAATGATGTCTCTTTTATTTTGCATTTAAAATAGGAACCATGAATCAATAACCCCTGCCTAACCTCACCCAGTACCTGCAAAGGCAGATGGGAAGGCCAGCATAATTGAGTATGTGGCTTGACCTCTAAACAAGGGACAAGGGCAAATGTAGTTTTACCCTTGTGAGGGGTTTCTGGAAAAACACAGTGCTTTTTTTCTTTTAAGGTTGGCTGCATTCCTTGGTTGAATTCTGTGGCTTTGTGATGCAGGCCAACAATTTAAAAAGTGGACTTGAAGCCATGGTGACAGCTGAGACGCTGTCAGTAGCCACAAAGAATCTCGACCTGGTGCAGTGAGGCAGAGGATGTTTCACCTGCATGACATTTGGTCACAGATTATCTCTCCTCACCCTGTGACAGCACTGTTAGGTAAGAAGAAAAAGGGCTTGGTATCCCCTTCCAGCGAATAAAGTATCCGGGACCCAGAGAGGTGAAGGGACTTGCTTGCAGTCACAAAGCATGTGTTGGGAGGTCTGGGGGGAACTCTCTGAACTAGTGCAGGGGTCATGTTGCTAGAGCCTCCCTGCTTCCACTCTGTTTTCCCTGGCTATGGTAGTAGCTTCCCCTTACCCTATTTTGCTTAGGGCATGGTTTTCACTCTTCTTATCAAAGCTCAATGACCCTGAATTTCTAGAAACCTGGTAAAGTGGGATCAAGCATTAAGAGCTGGTAATTGGGAAATCTGGTGGTTAGACTCTGCTTTAGGATCAGGCAGAACTAGGGTTGCCTTCCGTGTGATATTAGGCAAGATATTAACGTCTCTGATCTTGGCACTTTCATCATTGAAATGGAAAGACAGCTATCCCCCACTTTTTGAAAGTTCCCTTTACACCACTTCACTTTTATAAAAGACCTACATTAGTACCTATTTTCACTAATCAAAAGACATTGGAAGAGGATTTTTGCTTTTACAATAAAAGGTGAAAAGCAAAAATTGCTTCTTCATTTTACACCATTTTGGCTTACGAAAGGTTTCATAGGAATGCTCTGTTTTTGGATACGGGGAGAAATCTGTAATAATATGTATCTCACATGAAATAGAATAGTATACATTAAGTATACAGTAGTTAACCATTGTGAGTCCTTGTTCATATTGTGATGATTGTCTTCCATGGCTTAATCCAAAGGGATTGGATTGAAGACAAAATTACAGTGAAGGCAAATTTTGGGGTGCTATTGGAATGCTCACATTGTATTTCATGGGTGGCTGCTTCTTTTTACCTCATCTGAGGCATAGAAATAGAATATCACAATGGAGAAGATTGTTGGGGGGTGTCCTTTTTTAACCCAACTTCATTTTGTGTATGGGCTCATTGACTCCCAGAGACAGGAAGGGACACACAGGACGTAAGTGAAGAGAGAAAGAGGAAGAAAGCAGAGTGGAAGTATGACGTATGGGACACGGCAGAGCACAGTGCACAGATTGTTTCTGCACAGGGGCACTGGGATGAGAAGTGGGCAGTGCTTATCTCCTCTGGGGGCGGAGTGCCTGGACATTACATGTCTTCTTAATTTGCACAAAAGTGCCACGTGGGCTAGGAGTGACCTGCAGGCTATCCGTCCTAAAGTCAGAAAACTTGGGTTGGGGCTTAGGCTCTGCTCGAGTGAGTAATATTCCTCCTTTGGAGCTCAGTTTTCTTTTTCATAAAATAGAGTATGGTTTCCTCATGCTCTCAGAGCTGTTAGAGAATCAAATGAGATACCGAACATAAATGATACGTGATACATTGTGAAATGCCTAGGCTGTCTAATTGATAGTCTTGGAGTCTCCTCTTTCTCTGGACTTTGTTCGATGCCCCTTCTATTTCCCTTTAAGCCTAATTAAGATAGGCTTTTGTCCTGGGCTGGCTTGGTGATTTTGAGATTGCCTTGTTTACCTCTGCTATCTCAGTATTCAAGTCTGTGCTACGCAGATTTTGTGGTTTCATCAGTGAGAACTCTTTGGATGCAAGTGACAGAAAACCAACTCAAATTGACTTGAGTCAGTGGGAAAGGGGAAACATTTTTTTTTATTCATGGGACCAAGAAGTTCAAGGCTAGTGTTGGCTTAATTTCTGACTCTCAGCTCTGCTTTCACCTTTTTGACTTCATTTGCAAACAGCCTCTCCCCATGTGGTGGCCGAGAGATGTGTCTGATAGCCTTAGGCTTGTGTTCTAGCCACAAAAGTCCCAGGATTGAATCTTTTTGGACCAATATTGGTCACGTGTCTTGTCTGAACCAATTACTGTGACCAGGATAATGGAATATGCTGAGATGAGTGATATTCACTGGAAAGTTCCCTTTACACCAGAACAGATTTTAGGATCATCTGTCCCCACACTATACATACTGAGTGGTGTGTGTGTGTGTGTGTGTGTGTGTGTGTGCGCGAGTGAGAGAGACAGAGAGAGACAGAGGGACAGAGACAGAGTCAGAGAGACAGAGACAGAAGGACAGAGAGAGAGATGGCAAGTTCTCCAAGGCTAGAAATTTGCTTAAAATAAAAATTTTTTAGTTTTAATGACCTTAGTCTACAAAGAAAACTAAACTTATTGACTAGATAAACCTACCAGAAGATAGAAAACGAGTGTTCTAATAAGATTTTCTTTTTACCGATTGGCTTCTGTCCTGACAGAATCAGAACTCATGCTGGCATTGTCTTTCTTCTTCCTCCTTTCAGATTGCTCTCTTCTTGACTCTTTGATCTCTGCTTCTCTCTACCTCTCCCCCTCCTTCTCTTCAGGCTCCTGGGTAAGAACAGAAGAGAGACTGCTAAGGCAGGTGTCCAGCTCACTTGGTTTTCTGCAGTGCACCTCCCTCTCCATGGGGGAGACCAAGACCTCCATGGAAATCCCTGGTATCATACCAGGAACTGTTTCCTGGCTTTCACCAACCCTCTGTATGGATCCCTGATGCTGTTTTGATGTTTCCATTTCTATCCCAGTGTCTTGAACCTACTTTATGGTCCCAACTTAAAAAAAAAACGTTTCTTCACTCATCATTTCCTCCCAGTTACTCTCTGGATGCTCTGTTCTCATTGCAGCAAGGTTTTTCAAATCAGTTAGGGTTAGCCTATCCTGCCAAGCCTGTCCTGCCATCACTACTTTCTCCCCTCCTATTCTCTCTTCAGCCCATTGGTATTCAAAATTCCATCCCCACCACTCCACTGAAACCACTCTTGTCAAGGTTACCAACAAGATCATGTTTCCCAAGCCAGTGGTCACCTCTTCACACCAATTATCCCAACCTCTCCTTAAAACACCACTGATCCATTGGAAAGATACCCTCGATCCCTCCATCCTCTTCAGAACACTTGGCTCCCTGGTTGCTCTTGCCCCTTCGTCTCCTTGGCTGGTGCTTAGCATTGGAAGGCATTAGAGGTCAGTTCTTCACTGTCTTCTCTACCTAAGTGCATCTCCCTAGTGCCCTTATTACCAACTATTATATGTTATGACTCCAAAATACCTATCTCAAACCTAGAATCCTTTCATGAATTCAGGTTTGTATTTCTGAACACGTTATTTGTCTCTTCACATAGATGTCTAACAACCATTCCCTGACTCACTTTTCCTGAGTCTTCTCACATTAGTAAAGGTCATAAATATCCACCCATCTAATCCAGCTAAATATCTGGATATCATCCAAGATTTCTTGTTTTCCCACCCTCTTCTTGCTAACCCCATGCTCCAGGATGCTGTAACAAATATCTAAAAATGTGGAAATGGCTTTGGAATTGAGTGCTGGATACAGCCTGGAAGAGTGCTCTTGTTGTTTCTGCTTGTGGTTTCCCCTGCAAATTTTTTATTGTGGTAAAATACACATAACATAAGATTTACCATCTTAACCGTTTTTAAGGTACAGTTCAGTGGTATTACATAAATTCATAATATTGTACAGCCATCACCACCATCCATCTCTGTAACTCCTTTCATCTTGTAAAACTGAAACTCTATAACCATTAAACAATAAAACCCATTTCCCCCAGCCCCTGGCAACCACAATTCTATCTTTTGACCCTATGATTCTGACTACTCTAAGTACTTCATATATGTGGAATCATACAGTATTTGTTGTCTTTTTGTGACTGGCTTATTTCACTTAGCATAACGTCCTCTAGGCTCTTCCATGTTATGGTGTATTGCAGAATGTCTTCCTTTTTAAGGCTGAAAAATATCCCATTGTATTTATATACCACATTTTGCTTATTCCTTCATCCATTGATGGATAATTGGGTTGATTCCATGTTTTAGCTATTGTGAATAATGCTGCTATGGATATGTGTGTGCAAATACTCTTCAAAATTGCCAGATCATATGATAATTCTATTTTTAATTTTTTGAGGAACTGCCAGACTGTTTTCCACAGTGACTGTACCAGTCCCAGCAACAGTGCACGAGGATTTCAATTTCTCCACACCCTCACCAACATTTGTTGTTTCTTGTTTTTTGATAGTAAACATCCTAATGGGTGTGAGGTAGTGTCTCACTGTTTTGATTTGCATTTCCCTAAAGATTAGTGATGTTGGGCATCTTTTCATGCGCTTATTGGCCATTTGTGTATCTTCTTTGGAGAAATGTATATTCAAGTCCTTTACCCATTTTTGAATTGGGTTAGTTAGTTGTTGATGTTGAGTTTTAGGAGTTCTCTATCTGGATATTAATCCTGTATTAGATATATGACTTGCAAATATTTTCTCCCAGTCTGTGGGTTGTCTTTTTACTCTGTGGATAGTGTTTCTGTTTTTGTTTTTTGGTGCTTTATTTTTTTTAAATTTAGGTATAGTTGATTTACAATGTTGTTAGTTGCAGTACAGCAATGTGAATCTGTTATACATATACATATACCCACTCTTTTTTTAGATTCTTTTCCCTGGATAGTGTTAGTTGATGCACAAAATTTTAAAATTTTCATGAGGTCCAATTTGTCCATTTTTCTTTTGTTATCTGTGCCTTTTGTGTCATGTCCAAGAAATCATTGCCTAATCTAATGTCAAGAAGCTTTTGTCTCATGTTTTCTTCTAAGAGTTTTATTGTTTTAGGTCTTACTTCTGTTTTGATTTAATTTTTGTGTATGGTACTAGGTAAAGGTCCAACTTCATTCTTCTACATCTGGCTATATGATTTTCCTGGGACCATTTGTTGAAAAGACTGTCCTTTCCCCATTAAATGATCTTGGAACTCTTGTCAAAAATGTATATGAGGGTTTATTTCTGGGGTCCCCATTCTATTCCATTGGTCTATATGTCTCTGTTTTTATGCTAGTACCACTCTCTTTTGATTATTGTAGCAAGTTTTGAAACCAGGAAGTGTGAGTCCTCCAGGTTTGGGGTTTTTTCCCCCAAGATTATTTTGTCTATCTGAGGTCCCTTGAGATTCCATATAAATTTTAGGATGTGTTTTTCTAATTCTCCAAAAACCATCATTGGGATTTTGACAGTGATTGTATTTAATATGTAGATTACTTTGAGTAATATTGACATTTTGACAATATTAAGTCTTCCAATCCATAAGCATGGGATGTGTTTCCATTTATTTATGTATTATTTAATTTCTCTCAATAACGTTTTATAGTTTTCATTGTACAAGTCTTTCAGCTCCTGGGTTAAATTAATTCCTAAGTATTTTATTCCTTTTGCTGCTATTGTAAATGGAATTGTTTTTGTAATTTTCTTTTCAGATTATTAGTGTGCAGAAATGCAACTAATTTTTGTATGCGTTCACTTTGTATCCTGCTATTTTGCTGAATTAATTAGTTCTAATGGGTTTTTTGGATATCTGTAGGCTTTTCTTTATATAAAATCATATTATCTGCAAACAGAGATAATTTTACTTCTTCTTTTCCCATCTGGATGCCTTTTATTTCTTTTTCTTGCCTAATTGTCCTAGCTAGACTTTCAGCACAATTTGAATAGATGTGATGAGAACAGACATGTTTGTCTTGTTCCTTGATCTTAGGGGGAAAGTTTTCAGTCTTTCTCCATTAAGTATGATGTTAGCTGTGAGTTTTTCATAAATGCTGCTTATGAGATTGATGAAACTCCCCTCTGTTTCTAAGTCATTGAGTGTTTTTATCAATAAAATGTGTTGGGTTTTGTCAAATACTTTTCTTATATCAGTTGAGATGATCAAGTGCTTTTTTTTGTCTTCATTCTGTTAAAGTGGTGTATTACATTGATTGATTTTTGTATGTTAAACCATCTTTGTATTCCAAGAATAAATTACACTTGGTCATGTTGTACAATCCTTTCAATATGGTGCTGAGTTCATTTTGCTTATATTTTGTTGAATATTTTTGTATCAATGTCCATAAGTGATATTGGTCTGGAGTTTTTCTTTTCTTCTAGTGTCTTTGTTTGGCTTTAGTATTAGGGTAATGCTGGTCTCCCAGACTGAGTTAGGAAATGTTCTTTCCTCTTAAATTTTTTGGAAAAGTTGAGAAGGATTGGTATTAGTTTTTCTTTACATATATGATAGAACTCCTAGCGAAGCCATCAGCTCCAGGGCTTTTCTTTTTTGGGAGATTTTAAATTATTGACTTAATCTCATTACTAGCTGTAGATCTATCCAGATTTTCTATTTCTTCGTGATTTCACCTTGGTAGATTTTGTTTCTATGAATTTGTCCATCTAGGTTATCCAGTTAGTTGTTGTACAATTGTTCATACTACTCTCTTGTAATCCTTTTTATTTCTGTAGAATCAATAGTAATGTCCTCACTTTAATTTCTGATTTTAGTAATTTTCTTCTCTCTTTTTTTCTTACTTTATTCCAGCTAAAGGTTTGTCAATTTTGTTTTCTTTTTGATGCACCAACTTTTGGTTTTATTTTTTTCTCTATTGTATTTTTATTTTCTAGTTCATTTATATCTGCTTTAATCTTTATTATTTACTTCCTTATGCTAGCTTTGAGTCTAGTTTGTTCTTCTTTTTCTAGTTCCTTAAGCTCTGAAGTTAGGTTATTGATTCAAGATCTTTTCTTGTTTTTAATATAAGCATTTATAACTATACATTTCCCCTTTAGCACAGCTTTTCTCACATCCTGTAAATTTTGGTATGTTTTATTTTCATTTTCACTGGTCTCTAAGTATTTTTTAATTTCCATTGAGACTTATTCTTTGATCCATTGGTTGTTTAAAAGTGTGTTGTTTTAATTTCCACAATTTTATAAATTTTCCAGTTTTACTCCTGTTGTTGATTTCCACCTTCAACCCATTGTTGTTGGAGAAGATATTTTGTATAATATCTATCTTTTAAAATCTCTTGAGACTTAATTAATGACCTAACATATGGTCTATTCTGGAAAATGTCCCATGTGCACACCGTTGTTGTTGTTAGAGTGTTCTGTATGTGTCTGTTATATCTAGTTGGTCTATTATGTTTTTTAAATCCCCTACTTCCTTACTTATCTTCTGTCTGGTTATTTTATCTATATTGTAGTCCTCAACAATTATTGTGGAACTATCTATTCTTCCTTCAATTGTTAGTTTTTGCTTCATATAGTTTGAGGACCTGTCATTAGACGCATAAATGTTTATAATTGTTATATATTCTTACGAATTGAAACTTGTATTAGTATATGATGTCCTTCTTTGTCTCTTGTAAGCTTTTTTGATTTAAAACCCTTATTATCTGATGCTAGTTTAGCCATTCTCACTCTCTCTTGCTTACCATTTGCATGGAATATCTCTTTCCATCCTTTTACTTTCAATCTATTCGTGTCTTTGGATCTAAAGGGAGTCTCTCGTATATATATTCGGATCAAGTGTTTTTATTCATTCTGCCAATCTCTTTTGATTGGAGAATGTTATCCACTTACATTTAAAGTAGTTAGAGTGGGACTTCCCTGGTGGTCCTGTGCTTGAGAATCTGTCTTGCAATACAGAGGACACCGGTTCAATCCCTGGTCGGGAAGCTAAGATCCCACATGCTGCAGGGCAAATAAACCTGTACACCACAACTAGAGAGGCTGTGTGCTGCAACTACAGAGCCCACGCACTCTGGAGCCCATGTACCACAACTAGAGAGAAGCCTGCGCACTGCAACGAAGAGCCCACGCGCCGCAATGAAAGATCTCACGTGCCACAACTAAGAACCGATGCAGCCAATAAATAAGTAAATAAATAAATATTAAAATAAATAAATGAATGAATAAAGTAGTTAGAGTAATTCCTCCTTATCTGCTGGGAGATATTTCAAAACCCCTAGTGGATGCCTGAAACCACATGGAAGCACTGAAACTTATATATACTATGTTTTTTTTTCTAATACTAATGAGTGGGTAGTGTGTACAGCATGGATACACTGGAAAAAGGGATGAATCATGTCCCAGGTGGGACAGAGCAGAATGGCACAAGAGTTCATCATGCTCCTCAGAATGGCATGCAATTTAAAACTTATGAATTGTTTATTTCTGGAATTTTTCATTTAATATTTTCAGATTGCAGTTGACTTCAGGTAACTGAAACTGCAGAAAGCAAAACCATAGATAAGTTGCTGGGGGGAGGTTACTGTACTGATATGGAGGGACTTCTGTAATTTTCCTATTCATTTTATATACGCTTTATACCCTTTTTGTCCCTCATTTCCTACATTACTCTCTTCTTTTGTGGTTAGTTGATTTTTTGTAGTGAAATGCTTAAATTCCTTTCTCATTTCCTTTTTGTATATTCTCTATTATCTTTGTGTTTACCATGGAGATTATATTTAACATCCTAAAGTTATAAAAATCTAATTAGAATTTATACCAGCTTATCTTCAATAATATTTAAAAACTCTGCTCTTTACAACTTGCTCCCCACCACTCCACCTGCTGATGTCACAAAATAACATCTTTATACGTTGTGTGCTCAAAAAAGAAACTAATAATTCTTTTTTTTTAAACAATCAGGGCCTTCTTTCTTTTTTTAAAACTTATTTATTTTTGGCTGCACTGGATCTTCATTGCTGCACATGGAATTTTCTCTAGTTGCGGCGAGCAGGGCTACTCTTCGTTGCAGAGTGCAGGCTTCTCATTGCAGTGGCTTCTCTTGTTGTGGAGCACAGGCTCTAGGCATGTGGGCTTCAATAGTTGTAGCACACAGACTCAGTAGTTGTGGCTTGCGGGCTCTAGAGTGCAGGCTCGGTAGTTGTGGCTCACGGGCTTAGTTGCTCTGTGGCATGTGGGATCTTCCTGGGCCAGGGCTTGAACCCATGTCCCCTGCATTGGCAGGTGGATTCTTAACCACTGCACCACCAGGGAAGTCCCCTAATAATTCTTTTAAATGCATTAATCTTTTAAATTATGTAGAAAACAATAATATAAGAATACGCTTGTTTTTCTAAATGTATCAGTCTCTTAAATCATGTAGAAAACAAAAAGTACAGTTACAAACCATCATTACAATAACACTAGCTTTTATAAGCCCATCTATTTACCTTTACTGATATTTTTATTTCTGCATGTGGCTTCCTGTAACTGTCTAGTATCCTCTCTTTTCACCTTGCAGGACTCTCTTGATCATTTCTTGCAGGACAGATCTAGTGGTCACAAACTCCCTCAGTTTTTGTTTATCTCAGAATGTGTTACTTTCTCCCTCACTTTTGAAGGAAAACTTCACTGGATATAGCGTTCTTGGTTGACAGTTTTCTTCTTTTAGCAATTTGAATATATCTACCCACTACCTTCTGGCCTCCAATATTTCTGATGAGAAATCTGCTGATAATCTTATTGAGGATCCCCTCTTTCTTGCTGCTCTCAAGATTCTTTCCTTGTCTTTGTCTTTTGAAAATTTGATTATAATGTGTCTTGGTACATATTTGGAGTGTATTGAGCCTCTTGGATGTTTATATTCATGTCTTTCATCAAATTTGGGAAGTTTCAGTCATTATTTCTTAAAATTCTCTCTGCTCCCTTCTCTCTCTTTCCTCCTTCAGAGACTCCCACAATGTATATTTGGTCTGTTTGATGGTGTTCCACAGGTCCCTTAGGCTCTGTTAACTTCTTTGATTTTTTTTTTTTTTCTGTTTTTTAGACTTGATAATTTCCATTGTCCTATATTCAGGTTTGCAGATTCTTTTTTTCTGCCTGCTCAAATCTGCTTTTGAATTCCTCTAGTAAATTTTTATTTCAGTTATTGTATATTTCAGTCCCCAAATTTCTTTTGGTTTTCTTTTAAGGTTTCTAGCTCTTTATCAACGTTTTCATTTTGTTCATACATTATTTTATGGCTTAATCCACATCTTCCTGCAGTTCTCTGAGTACTTTTATGAGTTTTTAAAAATGTTTTTGTCTAGTATATCTGCCATCAGATCATTTTCAAGGACAGCTTCTATTGTTTTTTCCTTTGAATGGTCCATACTTTTCTGCTTCTTTGTATAGCTTGTGACTTTTTACTGAAAACTGGACATTTGAAACTAATAATGTGATATCTCTGGAAATCAGATTCTCCCCGTTTCTTAGGGTTTGCTATTTTTTGTTATTTTTGTTGTTGTTGTTGTTTATATTTTTGCTTACTTGATTGTTGTAGCTATCTCTGTGTGGAGGATCAGTGTGGGGTATAAACTTAAGGTCTTCTCAGGTCTTTACTGAAACTTTCCTTAGGCATGTGTGGTCACTTTCTAGTTTTCCCCATATATGCAGTTTTTAATGTCTGACACTCAAATGGAGGAAAAGAGAAAAATGAAGGGGAAAGAAGGGTGTCAGCCCTTTACATCCCCTGGAATTCACCTCAGCTGAAGGGGGTGGGGCTTGCAACAATGGGAGGTACAACAATGGCTGCCCACCTCTTTGTTTGCAGCACTGTGATAAGAAGCAGCAATTAGCAATCAGAGAATAGATCCCTAATATGTGGAGGACAGGGCCTTTTTTGTCTACCCTGGCCCCCACAAGCTGTGTGCAAGCTGCTCCAGGAACATGCACAGCTGACTTCCATGGGCTAGGGGTGGGAAAGAGGTAGCAGCTACTGTGCTGAGAGCTGAAATTCACAGAAATTAACTGCAATTTTTATTCTCCAAGTCTTCCCTTGGAAGTTGCAAGCCTTTAATAGATTCCAGAGTTCCAAAATAGTTTATCAGACAGATTCTGCCATTGCAATTATTGTCTAGGTGGGAATACAGATTCCTGGTGCTTCCTACTTTACCATCTTACCAGAATCCTATGAGACTTGGAAGAGTTTTGATGTTCATGATAGGCAAAAAACCTAGATTTCCTTGAAGAGACTATTGTTAGACATATAAAAGTTAAAGTTGCTTCTAGTCTCAGATGGAAATGAGAAACATGTTATTGGCAACTTGAGGAAAAGTGATCTTTGTTATAAAGTGGCAGAGAACTTGGCTGCATTGTGTGCTACTGTTTTGTGGAAGGTATAACTTGAAAGTGATAAACTTGGATATTTAGCTGAAGAGATTTTTAAGCAAAATATTGAAGGTGTGACCTGGTTTCTCCTTGCTGCTTATAGTGAAAAGCAAGAGGAAAGAAATAAATTGAAGAAGGGAATGTTAAGTAAAGAAACTAGAACGTGAAGATTTGTAAAATTATCAGCCTATCCATATTACAAAAAAAAATGAGAACGCGTGCTCTGAAGAGAACAAGGGTGTAGCTGGACGACCATTTGTTAAAAAGATTAGATGTGTGACTTAGGAATCCAGCTGACCATCTCAGCAGAAATGCCACCAGCTTGGACTGAAGCGGACAGGGATGGGACAAAATAAAGGAAGACTCTTGGACTTCTGGGATTCTACAGGTCAGGCATGAGCATGTCTTATTGGCTTTCCTTCCATGATATATCCCCAATCCATCTACCTCTCCACCTCCACTGCTGTTCCTTTAATCCTAGTTACCACCATTTCTTGCTGAAATAACTTCAGTAGTCTCATAAATATTCTTCATGCTTACACCTTGCCTCTTGCCCACACTGATCCATTCTTTATGCAGCAGTCAGAATAATCTTTTACAAATGTAAATCATATCACTCTCCTACCTAAAAGACCTTGAGGTGGTCTCATCATGCCTCATATAAACCATGGCGTTTAAGGTCACACATATGGGCTTATGGGCTCTTCACTACTTCTCTGACATAATCTCCTACCATCTTTCCTTCCTTCCCTCTGCTTCAGCCACACCAGCTTTGATTATTGTTGTTGTTATTCTTCAAATAAGCCTGGCTTGCTTCTTCTGCCTCAGGCCCTGTACTCTTCCTGTTTCCTCTGCCTGGAAAACATTTTCCCCAGAAATTCACATCTAGATTTTTCTCAAAATTAGGTCTCAGCTCAAATATTACCTCCTCAGAGAGGGCTTCCTGGACCAGTTGGTATTGTTCATCTTATTTGACAGATGGGAAAAGAAAGATTCAGGAAGTTTAACAATATGTCTGAGGCCATAGAGCTGGAGAGTATAGTGGGATTCAGGAGGAGAAGACAAGGTTCCAGCCCCCTGGCTCCAGACCTTCTCTAACTGAATACACTGAGTAGAAATACAAACACTAGTTCCACTCATCCTGGGAAATTGGGGGATTATTTAAGCCTCTTCTTTTGTCTGTCTCTCTCACTATGGGATGCCCACCCCCACCGACTTTGAGCCAGGGCAGTGGTATGCTGTTTGCATTTCTCCTCCATCCATCTTGGTTTGATAATAATGTGATGAGTGGCTGGCTCTTGAAAGATTACAACTCAGCTTGGGTGAGTGAGATGCAGAGGACAGTGGCGCTTTCTGAGTGCCAGCTAGACATCAAAAATAGCCTCTGAAATGGAGACAGCCAGTGCCATTCTTACTTCGTCATGAAGGCAGACACAACCAAAAGCTCCAAAGGTGGCCTAGATACCACACAACCTGCTGGTCTACCTGAAAGTCTCCTTTCTCCATGGGGCACTAGCTGGTTTCCTCGTGCTTCTAACAGCAAAGCAGAGAATGCTCACAATAAGCCCCCAGTACTCTGTCAAGCCTGGACCAATCATCACACAAGCACAGGCTTGAGACCTCTGCTCTGTTCCCCCTCCCCCACTTCCTCCACTTTCTAATTCCCACTTCTCCTGTAGGATACCATCAAAATCTCACCCCCTCTGGAAAATCTCTAATGTGATGGCTTTTAGTTTGGGTTCTGACTTGATCTGTTTCCCAACCTCTTTGGCTTCACTATGTGCTTGCTGTGCTTCCCGACTCCTGTAGCAGGTCTTGGACAACCAGAGGCTCAGGAAACCAATGGGCAAAGCTGTTGGGATTTTGTGCACAAAACAACAGTGCCCAAACAAGCATCTGACACTGGAAGAAGATCCCTGGTCCTGGATGTGGAGATCAAAATGGGAAACTGGCTTGCTTTCATAACCGAAATCCCATTTTGGCTCAGTGCTTGTCAGGAGCAGGAGAGACGCTGGAGGTGTTTATCCAGCACTTTCCTCCATTCTCCCGTCATGAGTCACTGGTCTGGAATCACTTAGCAGCCAGAAATGATGGAATTGTTCAATATCATGGATTTAGGGGCACTGTCCCCGGCAATCATCTTCTGGCCCAGCAGCTGGCTCATTTCTGGCCTCAGTGAACTAAAGAAAAAAAGGCCCTTCCAACCACTTGCAGGGCAAGTTTGGCCTCTCTGGGGAAGCACCACCCATATTATTCTGGCCAAGACTGACTCTGCCTGACTGCCCTAGGAGATCTACCAGGGGCATGGCCCCAGTGCCAAGACTACTAAGCACATCTAAGATACTTGCTGCCCTGAAGGAATTCACTCATTTATCCATTCACTCATTCATTCACTCATTCATTTCTTTTTTTCATTCTTTATTTAAGGGTTTGATATGGATCTGGCACTGTGCAAGGCTCCGGGGGTGAACAAAAAAACAGACTGTTTGTTGCTTTTATTGATGAGTGGAGGAGATAGTAATGAAATAATCACATTATTCAACGTCTTATTGGGAATTGGAAAATCCCTGTGAAGGGGAGATAGAGTCCTCTAAGTGTGCATTAACAATGAAAGCCTTGCTGGCAGCAGCAAGGAGTTGGAGGCTTCCCCTAGGCAGTGAGGCTTGAGCTGAGAGCTGAACAATTAAAATGAGCTGAGTGGGATAAAAGGATAATGATAAAGCATGTGCAAAGGCCCTGAGGCAAGGAAGAGATTGGCACTTTCCAGGAACTAAAGGAAGGCTGATGTGGCTGAAACAAAGAGTGAGAGGAGAGATGGAATGGAAGGGCCTGACACAGCAAGACCTGGAATCATGCCCTGGGCAGGTGAACCAGGGGCTTTCCATGCAATCACAGTCTCTATCATGGTAACTTAATACCCAGCAGTGGTCATTCTTGACTTACAACATTAACCCAGCCCTGTTAAAATGCAGGAATTAATGATGTCTTATTATGAGACAGGAATGCCTTCGCATGTACCTCACCTATCTGGACTTGAAAGAATGAGCATGGAACCAATCATTTCTGAGCAGAGCTGGATCTGAAAGGGACACCTTGTTTCATGTATTTTGCTTGCTTGACAAGATTATAAGTTGAGGTCTGGAATTTTTGCATCCTCTGCCAAAGGCCTGGGACCATGCTGGGCATATAGTAAATACTTAGCTGATAGCCTCATGGATTGAGAGTCTCTCTCCCCTGGATCTTGCTGCTCCCTGCATAGACCTCAGTGACAACCTCAGGCTGTGTGTGTGACAGGAGACCAGATGTGTCCATGCCCAGAGGTCAAAGGGGTCAAAGAAGACCTTGCTCTAGAATGTCATGAAGGCAGTTCCACCAGACCTACCCAGTATCTATCTGCTAGCTTCCCCAGTGGACTTCTGGCTGTTGCCCTAATTCAAATGCCCACGGTGTGTTTTTTTGGGGGGTATTCCTCCCCAGCAGACTCAGGCACCTACAGATATTCTGTATAACCTCTCAGATGCTTTAGGGTTCCCATGTTAGAGTATAAATTTTGCCCCCCATTAGTTTCTCTCTTGGGCTTCTCTATAATAGTTCTCATGCCAGTAACCCGGAAGTCATCACGGGCTCTTCTTTTTCCCTCCCTCAACCGCATACCCACTCTAGCAATAAACTCTGCCAGTTCTGCCTTCTAAATACATTGTGGATCCATCCACTTCCCTCCATTTCCAAAGCTGTTATTGGGACTATAACAACAGCCTCTTCACTGCTCCGTTCTCAGCTGGTAGACAGAGATCTTTCAAGCATGGAAAGCAGATAATGTCACTCCTCTGCTTAAAACTTTGATAGCTTCCCATTGCACTTGGGATAATCTCCAAGTTCCTGCCCCAGCCCCGAGCCCTGCCCTATCCCTCATTCACCCCATCCCGCCTCCAACCTCACTTCACTTCAACCACCCTGGCCATTTGATAGCTCCTTTTTGTTTCTTTCCCTTTCCTTTCTCCTTCCTTCCTTTCTCCCTCCCTCCGTCCCTCCCTCTCTTCCTTCCTTCTTTCCTTGATGGTGGTACGAACACTTATGTGAGATCTACCCTCTAAACAAAATTTTAATTGCACAATACAGTATTGTTAATTATAGACACAAGCTTATACAGCAGAATTCTAGAACATACCTTGTATAACTGAAATTATACCTGTTCTTGTCTTAGGGGTTCCACATATGCAATTTCCTCCTTCTAAAATGGCCTTCAGGGCTTCCCTGGTGGTGCAGTGGTTGAGAATCTGCCTACCAATGCAGGGGACACAGGTTCAAGCCCTGGTCTGGGAAGATCCCACATGCCGCGGAGCAACTGGGCCCATGAGCCACAACTACTGAGCCTGCGCGTCTGGAGCCTGTGCTCTGCAACAAGAGAGGCCGCGATAGTGAGAGGCCCGCGCACCGCAATGAAGAGTGGCCCCCGCTTGCTGCAACTAGAGACAGCCCTCACACAGAAACGAAGACCCAACACAGCCAAAAATAAATAAATAAATTTATAAAAAAGAATTATTATTTAAAAAAAATAAAATGACCTTCACTCCTAGCCTGACCGATCATTACATATCTTTTAGGTCTCAGTTTATATGTCATTTCTTCAGAGAGCCTCTCACTGACCTCCTTCAAGCCGATCACCTGGCATGTACTGCACAGCCCTGACCACAAGATGTAAGATGTATTCAATGTTAACTGTTTACTTGCTGCTTCCCTCACTAGACACTAAGCTCCATGAAGGCCTGCTAGCTCACCTCTGTACCCTCTGCATTGTGCTTGGCACATGGCAGACACTTCATATACATTTGTTGAATGAATGAATGATTCCATCAAATCGGTATCTCGTGAGTCCCATGCCTGGATGTATTTGTACTCTTGCCTCTGGTGTTTTTTCTCCATAGTCCTTATGGCCTTGCGCACAGCCCACCCCCATCTATTCCCACATTCACCTTGCACAGCCAAATCCCAAGACTCACTGGCTCTTTTTTCTCCTTTGCTATTTGTCCTATGTTGCTTAAGAGCCATATTTCTCTAAAAACAAGAGCAACTTCTTTTTCTAATAAGTATTTCTCAATAGGGTCACATGGAAAGTAAAACTAAGTTGAGGGGAAAGAGGACAGACTGGGAGGAAGGAGCCCTCACTTACCAGCTTGACAATTCATTTCATCCCTCAGAATCTTATTGTCTCCATTTATACATAAAAATGTTTTCTTTTTAAAAATTAATTCCTGCCTTCGTTTTCTTTAAAAAAGATAATGAATGCACCCTGTTAAAAAAAAAGATACAAAAGTGTGTAGAGTATAAAACTAAACCTACCTCCTGGAGTAAATAGTAGTAGCCTCACATAAAGAGCAGTAAGCTGGTAGAAAATTAAGATCTTTTGAGTATTTAAAAATTTTTCACAATAATATCAATTTATTCTAGAAAATATAGATAAGTAATGACAGAAAATCAAAACCACTTAGAGAATACTACTATTACAATTTTAGTGTATATTTTTCAGGAATTTTTACTATGTTTTTATTTGAGCACATATACTATACCAAGCCCTGCACTTGCTGGTTTCAGACACATGATCTCATTTAATCCTTATTAAATTCTGGGAAGAGAGTCTGCTTCTGCCCAATCCTCTGTGATCAGTGAAGGAGCCACAGCTCAGGATGTTAAGTCATCTAAAGGATAGAGTCAGGGTCCCTACTGAGCTGGGCTCAGTTTCAGAACCACTGGTTTCCCAAGCTCTTCCTAGATGTCCAGGGGCTCTTCTGACTCCATCTGGGTCCTAAAGCTGCCCTTCCCTAAATTGCGAGCAGCCAGCAGGGGGGAGGGAGGCCTGAGGGAAATACCCTCCCTTCCCTGTGGTGTGTGTGTGTGTGTGTGTGTGTGTACTGAGTGTGGGGAGCTAGTACAGAAGTGATGTCTTATTTTGGGGGGAGCACTTCCTATTCCAGTAGGGGATAGAAAGTGCTTTGGTGGGAGTTCTAACCTGGGGTCAGGGCCTGGGCGCTTAGCACAGGAGCCAAGCTCATACCCCACGCTGTACATTAAGATTTAATGTGCCTTCCTTATTTACACCCAAATGAGGTTTTTAATGGATTCATTAGCAAAATATATCAGTTTGCTTCTTTAAATCTTGCCTCTCTCAGAGGTAGCACTTTTAGCTATTTCCAGTGTTTAATAAAAGATGAAAACATTTATTTCTCCCAGTTAAGGAGGACTGGGACCCCCTTCATCTTATTAGCACAGACTCCAAAGTCAATCAATGGGAATATTTCCAACCTGGCCAATGAGTGCTGTGTTGTCCAGGAATTTTTGTCATCAGTTTTGCTGTGCTCATTTGAATCTAAATTAAATGGCTAAAATGAAAGGCTTGCAGATGAAACCACAGTTCACGAGGGGCCTTTTCTTTAATTTGGAAAATCTTTTAGAAATTCAGACAGAGGATAAGTGCAAAGAGAGCCTTTGCTTTGTCATTCAGGGCTGCCTCTGCTCCCCCTGCTTGAGTGCCCCATAGGACAGACAGAGCCTTTTTTTCGTTTGTTTTCTGGACATATTCAGAAAATTGGGGAACATTTACTTTTAATGACTTTAAGCATTGCAATATATTATTTTTGTTGTTAAAATATTGCAAAAAATAAAAAATAAAACAGCACGAACCTAAGATAAAAATTGCCCACAATTCTATTACCTAATGAAATTAGTGTTTATTGTTTGTTACTTTACAACCCTTGTCTACATGTTTACTTCATTTGTAAGTTTTTGCAGAATTGTTGTAGATAATATTTTATATTTGCATTTTTACTTATCATACTAATTTTTTCCAGTTTTTAATGGACATTTTTTCTTCTATACCCTCTCCTCTTGCCTCCTTTCCCTCATCCCTCCCTCCCCTTCCATGAGGGAGATAATCAAGGTTCCAGGTCTTTCTCCAAGACCAACAGACATTTACAAACATATACTCTAACGTGGGCTTTTTTTTTTTTTGCCCTTTTTTCTCCAAAATGGAGATTTTACTATATACATTTGTATATAGTATATACATATACTATATGTATATGTAGTATATACATATGTATATACTATATATATTTCTCTGCAGCTTTCTTTCCCACCCCCTCACTTAATACATCGTGGGCAATAGATATAGATGTAACTTAGTGCTTGACTTTTTTTGTCTTTTTTACATTTAAATTGTCAGACAGAGGTCTAACTTTGTTTTCTTCCAGGCATATAGTCAGTTATGCCAGCATCCTTTCTTAATCAGGACATTCCAATCATGTTCACAGCTTCCCAGACCCCTTGGAGCCAGAGGTGGGAATGTTTCCTGGTTTGTAGTCCCATCATTAGCCCCTGGAGTTTACAACCCTGAGAGGGCATCTGGTCTGGTACCTGCATTTTACAGATGACCACACTGAAGGCCAGAGAGGCCAACAGGGTGGAGAGGTCATGGTGGTGTCATGGGAAAAACCCAGGACCTGGGATCAGCCAGACCTGAGTATAAATTCCACTTGTGATGCTTTTCAGCTGTGTGACTTTGGGCACATTACTTAACCTCCTTGAGACTCAATTTTCTCATCTGAGAAATGGATATTCTCATACCTACCTGGTATGAGATGGAGGCGACGTATGTACAGTGCCCGACACACAAACAACCCTCAGTAAATGACCATGATTTTTAGAGGCAGCCCTGGGACTTACACCAGCTATTCTGATTTTTTTTTTTATTTTAATTATTTATTTATTTTTTTTTTGGCTGTGTTGGGTCTTCGTTGCTTTGCGAGGGCTTTCTCCAGTTGCGGCGAGCGGGGGCCACTCTTAATCGCGGTGCGCGGGCCTCTCACTGTCGCGGCCTCTCTTGTTGCGGAGCACAGGCTCCAGACGCGCAGGCTCAGTAGTTGTGGCTCACGGGCCCAGCCGCTCCGCGGCATGTGGGATCTTCCCAGACCAGAGCTCGAACCCGTGTCCCCTGTATTGGCAGGCAGGCTCCCAACCACTGTGCCACCAGGGAAGCCCCACTATTCTGATTTTTAAAATCTAGTTCTCTTTCCATTGGACCAATGTTCCCCAAAATATCATACAAGTGATTTCAGGAGGCGCAGAGGTGGGTATTGGATATTTTTATTTTAATAACCATGCAATTGTTAAACAGTGACCTTCTTTTGATGGCAAATGATACTGTTTCTTTCATCTACAGAAGTATTATAAAGTTCATTTTCAAAAATAAATGTATTTAAGGTCAAAGTTTGTTGATTTACAATAATTATTAAGTACATAATAGTAGAGGTGGTATAAGAATATGGCAAAATTGTGCAGGTTGCTTGTCAATGGCTAAGGGTTTTGGACACAGTACCCGTTCGTGCCATTTCTTCAGTGCCTTCCCCAGCCTGGGGGAGTCGCTTTCAGCCATTGCAGGTAAGCACATCAGCACCTCCTGTCTGGCTCCTCCTCCAAGGGGTTCACCCTACACATCCTCATAAAACAACAGCCTCCAGTGGGTTTTTTTTTTTTTTTTTTAATTTTTGGCTGTGTTGGGTCTCCGTTTCTGTGAGAGGGCTTTCTCTAGTTGCGGCAAGCGGGGGCCACTCTTCATCGCGGTGCGCGGGCCTCTCACTATCGCGGCCTCTCTTGTTGCGGAGCACAGGCTCCAGACGCGCAGGCTCAGTAGTTGTGGCTCACGGGCCTAGTTGCTCCGCGGCATGTGGGATCTTCCCAGACCAGGGCTCGAACCCGCGTCCCCTGCATTAGCAGGCAGATTCTCAACCACTGCGCCACCAGGGAAGCCCTCCAGTGGCTTTTGTTCTCACTGTTGACAAGGAGCAATGAGCTCCCAGTTGCACAGGTTCTCACTGTGTGTGGTGTGTGTGTGTGTGTGTGTGTGTGTGTGCGCAAGCAATTCTCTGCAACACCAGCTGAGTGTCCTACAATTCAACTCAATTTTGACACTATCTACCTGGAGATAGCATCAGATCCCACAGGTAAAGGGCTCTGTCCCTCTAGACTGCCTTCCTCTTTGGGTACCAATCACAAGTCCAGGTTGTCGCTTGTGCTTCTGATGAGATGGCTATAAATCAGATCACCTCTCCTTGCGTTCGACTACTTTGCTAGAGTGACTCACAGAACTCAGAGAAATATTTTACTTATGAGATTACTGTTTAGTATAAAGGGATATAAGTGAGGAACAGCCAGATGGAAGAGATGCGCAGGGCAAGGAGGACGGAGCTGCCATGTCCTCTCCAGGCACTCCACTCTTCCCAAACCTGCATGTGTTCACCAACCCAGAGGCCCTCTGAACCCCATCCTTTTGAGATTTTATGGAGGCTTCCTTCATAGGCATGGTCAGTTAAATCATTGGCCATTGGAGATTGAACTCAACCTCCAGCCCCTCTCCCCTCCCCAGAGGTCAGTGGGGTGAGACTGAAAGTTCCAACCCTCTAATCATACAGTGGGCTCCCCGGGCTACCAGCACCCATTCTTAAGCACTTCCTAAAAGTCATCTCATTAATATGACAAGAGACCCGCCCCCCCCCCCCCCTTACTGCTTTCCTCACCTAACAAATTCCAAGGGTTTTAGGAGCTCTGTGTCAGAAACTGGGATTAAGACCAAATACATATTGGCTGGCCAAAAAGTTCGTTCGGGTTTTCCGTGCGATGGTAGAGAAAACCCAAATGAACTTTTTGGCCAATCCAATATTTCTTATTACAAATCACAACATCTCAACAGGGCTCCCTGGAAAAGAGGTCTCATTTTCTCTTCATTATCAGCAGCTAATGTTTCAGGCTGAGTTCTGCTCCGTGCCCCACGACTCCCACTATAGTCAAAGGCTCCACATCCTTTGCTGGGGGCTCAGCCCTGTTTCTGAGCATCACTAGGAGGCCAGCTCAGGCCAGTGCTTTGCCTTCCTGCCCACCTGTGTGCACACTGGCCTTGCTCTTCCTTTTGGGATGCTGGTGCTTGGGGTAGGACTCCAGGCAGGGCAGAGGGAGGGTTTCAGTGGGAAGGTAGAAGGATGCCTCCATAACCCTAATTTCCCTGGAGGATCGTTGCCCAGGAATCACACCCCAAACCCAGGTCCTAAAGAACTGAAAAGAAGAGTCAGTGCAGAACCTGGATGGAGGGCGTGCAACAGAGGATAGCTTTTAGTGGAGGGAGTGTTCACGTATTTGATAAGTATTTGTTTTGCATCCACTATTTGAGGAGATACTGGTCTATGCTCTGCAGATGTGGCGGTTTCCAAGACAAGGCTTGTGTTCTGCTCTGGAAGACAGGGAGTAAACAATTGAAAATACAGAAAAAGGTAAACATGCATCATGAGAAAAGTTTTGAAGGAAACAAAGCAAATGGAAGCAATGACTGGCTGGGCTGAGGGGCGGTGGTGCTGCTTTGGATGGAGTGGTCAGATATGGCTTCTCTGGGGAGGGATATCGAAGAATCAGACGTGAGAACACAATTCTAGAATATTCCAAGCAGAGCAAAGGCAATGTCCCTGAAGCTGGACCAGGTCAGATTTGTAAAGTCTAGCTGAGTGGAGGCAATAGCAGATGAAAAGGATGGCAAGGATGGTGAGCGGGGCCAGATCTTGTGTGCGACGGCAAGGCCACTGGGAGGGGTTCAGAGGAATGCCATAAACTTTGCCTGGTGATTTTAAAAGTTCACAGGGGCTGCTGCAGTGAGAAGAATGTCTGACTGCAGGGGGCCAAGACTGGTAGTGGGGAGATGGCAGAGGATGGGGCGGGTGGTGGCGGCGCTGCACTCATCCAGGGAGGATTGCTGGGATGAATGTCTGTTGGGAGTTGGAAATTCATTTTCCAGTCCCTCTGGTCACCGGTGCTGTGCTGGGTCCCATGCCACAGCTGTCCTCCTGAAGTCAGGAACTAGGGTCCTCGTCAGTGGTGTGGTCAGTGTTATGGCAGGGGCTGGGGGCACAAGGGGGCAGCTGGTGCCTCTGTAGCTGCGGGTGACTCACTGAGTTGGGATGAAGGAAAGGCATTCTCTCAGACAGGTTGGAGAGCTCACAGACCGTAACATGGACACAGGTTCCTGGGCTTCTCTGGTCCACCAAGAGAGATGCTGGCATCAGCATGCCCAGCCAGCTGGCAAAGCACTCCCTTCCAGTTCTGTACATTGGCTTGGTCATTTCCCAGCTGTGAGAAATGGAGAAATGGTTGGGTTGAGCAGCAGGAGATAGAGAGATGCCTGCTACCTGCTCTCCTGTAACATGTATTTCAACTCATAACTTGGTAAGTTAAGGAGGGGGTGGTCAGGGTGGAAATGTTCTCAGTATTATTATTATTTTTACTGCCATTACTTTGTATTGATCACATACTAAATGCTAGCAACCGTAAGCACTTTACATACATTATCTCATTTGATTCTCACAACAACCTATAAAGTACAAACTATTCTTACCCCCATTTTACAGATATGGAAACAGAGTCTAGGGTCATAACACTGTTACTGACCCCATCCCTTGGACTCTTTAATCAATAGAAATTGATGAAGCCAGATGAGAATTTCAGGCAAGGCTTTATTGGGACTCCTGCTGCAGCACGAGGAAGCCAAAGCAAGAAACAGTTACTCCTGCCCAATCTTGGAAAGGAGCTACTTGGGTCCTTAAATGGGATAACAATGGGGGCGGATCTGTGGGTTGGCCAGGAGGTGTAGCTTAGGTGGTGTGTCCACCCCCTTGGTGGTGCCATGTGCAGGGATCATGTGTAGTATCCTGCTTTTGCTCCCGGCACCTCAGAAATGGCAGCTGGTTTGTGGCATTTTTGTACCCTATTGCTCGTAACTGCCCCACTGCACATGCATGCAGTTATTTTTAGTCATAGTTTCTGTGTATTCTATTGCTCAAGGAGACTTTGTCCAGGTGCAAGCACTCTGGCAGAGGATCCCGGGTCCCAACCTATCTCAATACTAGTCAGTGTGCAAACCAGTATTAGAACCCAGGCAGCCTGGCTGCAGGTAGAGCCACAACCTTACACTGGCCTTAGCATAGGTAGGAGATGGGGCCCACTGGGGGTGGAATGGGGTCCTTTGGGGGTGCTATTTGGAGACTTTGCACCAACTGAATTGACATGAGATTAGTGAGGGAGGACCGAGGTTGAGATGACCTAGGAATGCCAGGAACCAGAGGGCAGAAGGAAGATTCTATCAGAGAACAGCACAAAATAGACGGGAGCCACAGGACGGTCCAGCTGGGGCAGGTGGAACAGGGTGCTGCCGGGGACATCAGTTATTTCTGCCTGCCCAGCACTAATCCTCCCCCTTCATTTTTCCTTAAGGGACCTGACTCCTTTCCACTTTTATCCATTAGGTATGGCTGAGGCTGAATCCATCCCCAGCTCGAGGGTGGGCACAGGGTCCAGGTGCGGTCAATATAGGTGATAGGACTTTTGTGGAACCATCAAAAAAGAAGTGTTCTTTCTCTGCTGGGGGTCCTAAGCTGGTAGGATGTGAGCCTGGAGATGTTGTTGGTCATACTGGCTGAGAATCAAAGCCACAGAGGAGAAAGCAGAGCCGAGATAAAAAGAGAGAGAGATTCCTGACAAGATTGCAGGATCCAACCATACCTGCAGCACCCCTGGACATTTCAGATATGCTAAAATTATTCCTTGTACTGCTAAAACTTGTTTGAGTTGGATTACTATCACTTGCAGGTTAAAGACATCTTCTCTCCAAAGCCAGTCAATTCCATTCCAGAGAGGGCAGGGTATGACTTCTCCATCCTGCCTATCCCTCCTCCTGAGCTCTCCAGTCAAGAGCTGTGTATGTGTATGTGTATATGTGTGTGTGTGTGTGTGTCTGTGTCTGTGTTTATGTCTCTCTGTGTGTGTATATGTGTCTGTGTGTATATGTGTCTTTGTGTGTATGTGTGTCTGCGTGTGTGTCTGTAGTGTGCGTGAGTGGAGGGTGATACACATGGTGATGGTGCTCAGGTGGGCCTGTGCTGCACTGGGGGGCCCTGGGCTCCAGGTTCTGGAGCTGTGCCAAGGCCTGAGTTATGGCAGAGGTGACACTGGGTTAAGCTCTGCAAGATGTTGGCTCTTTTTTTCTTTTCCATAGTGGCTGGGCAGGCTCTGAGTCTCAGGACCAGACCTGCCCCATAATCTTGCTGTAAGGGGACTTCTTCCCTGAATCATGGAGATGATATAAACAACCCTGGACCCACATTTCCACACACCACCAGGGCTTTTACTGCTGTTATGTCTTTTCAAGAAAAAAACAATTCCCATCCTCCTTTAATTATCTAGACGAGTGGTTCCGAAGTGAGGATCCACCAGTCAAATTGAGCCCAAAGGCTTGTTTGGTCCAAAGAATGTTTAAAAAAATTTAAAAATAAGTTTAAAGAATCAGGGAATTCCATCTTCAAAAAATTCCTGTTTCTGGATTCTCTTGAAAAAATGAGAAGGTCTGAGAAGCTTGTATCCAATGGCGGTGGCTGGCTAGAGCTGGGGAACGGCATGCATGCTCTCAGCTCCACGTGGATCCCTCTGTCACTTACCGCCTCTGTGCACTCACACTTGGGGCTGCCAGCTTCTCTCATTGATCTTACTGCCTGGCCCCTGATTTTCGACCCTGGCCCTAAACACAGAGAACCCCAAGTGTCAGAGCTGGAAAAGACCCCAGCAATAACCGTATTCATGCAGAGAACTGAAAATGGTGGTGGAGGACTCGAGTTTCTGAGCACCTTCCCAGGGAATGATCAAAATAGCTACCATCACTCAAGTGATTATTGTGGGCTAGGCACACTATGCATGTCATGGCAGCAAATTCTTACTCCTCATTTTGGGCAGCAAATTCTATACTCCTCATTCTCCTTTGTGACCCCTATCACACCTATGTGATAGGGGTCACAAAGGAGAAATCAGAGGTCAGAGAAGTTACGTAACCTGAACAGCGTCATAGGGAAGGCAGCAGAAAAGGTATCTGGGTCTTGGTCTTTCTGATTCCGTTTCCATAAGACGGCAGTTTGGACCAGCTATCTTTTGGAGTCCTTTCACCCCTACACTTCTGTGGGTCTTCACATTTGAACTTTCTGGACTGTTTCTCCACTATCGCTGCTTCTCTCCCTTGAAATCGGGCAGGACCACACTCCTTTGCTGCAGAAATGGCCCTGAGATCAGCCTAAGTGATTTTTGCAACTCCTGGCAAGTTTCAAAATTGTCCAGTCCAACTCTATATTGGGGGTGGTCCGAGGAAAGTAGCTATGGCAACCGCTGCCAGCAAGGACAGGTGCAGTTTAACCTCAGTTAGTGGTCTCTCTACGCACAATTACAATTTAGTGTAGGAAGTCAAAAGTGGCAAAGAAGCCGTATTAAGAGTCCTAGTGGGTTGACAGTAATTACCAAGTAATCGTTGTGGGAATAAATGGGGCTCTTCATTAGGGAAGAGTTTTATTATTTCTTTAAAAAATCTTTGGGAATGAAGATCGAGGTCTCATATCCAGCAGTGAAATCCCCAAGACCCACAGATCCACAAAGGGTTAGAGCGAAAGGACCCTGTAGATTAGATGAGTCTAACCCCTGCCCACAGGAGCGATCCCTAAAACCACCCCAAGCAAGGCTTAGAGAAAGTCACCCAAGTTCTGCTTGCCCACCCTCAGCAGTGGGAGGCTCATACGTTGAGTTGAAGATGAATTCATTATTTCTAGATGGCTCTTTGGTGTTAAGAGCATGGCTTCTAGCGTCGACTCTCTGGGTTCAAATCCTGGATCTACCCCTGGCTTGAGCTTGTTCCCAGTTCTCTCAGTGTTTCTATTTCGCCGTGTGTTCAGTAGGAGTAAGTGGGGTACTTGCCGTCTGTGGTTGTTATAAGTATTCAATGTGGGGATATACACAAAGCACCAGGCTGTGGGAAGTGCCTAGTGAATGTTACATGGCATTATTGTTGCTGTTATTGTTATTATTAACCTAGGTGAGCTCTGTCTCACTGTATGATGCTTGATATCACAGATCCTTTTCTGTGAAAGTCAGCAGTGTTTCTAAGGCCTTTGTGGCATCTTCCACCAGAGCAGCCTCAATTATATCTGTGTCCCACTTTTGGCTTCTACTGATACTTTAATTTCGAAGGATGATTCTGCAGCTAAGCTCTTCGATAACCATCGATCTTGCTTGACTCCATGTGGTAGATGAGGAAACTGGAGAGCAGAGAGGGAAAGGCACTTATGTTCCCAGGTGGGGCTGCCAGATGTAGCCATAAACGTACAGGATGCCCAGTTAAATTTAAATGGCAGATAAACAAATACTTTTTAGCATAAACATATCCCAAATATTGCATAAGGGACACACTTATTTACCTGTACTTCAAATTCTGTATTATATCTGGCGATCCTAAACCCAGGTCATATGACGAGGAAGTTCCAGAGACTGGACCAGGACCCAGGTCTCCTGAGTCACACTTTGCTATTCTTCTCACTGGGCCAGGGGTTTCAAACACACAGTCTGTGTTTTTCCACTCCCTTCTTCCTGTGCCCAGGGCAGCCTATGTTCGGCAGTCATGGAGTCTTTTCCTCCTGAGCTCTACCTCGACCTCAGGACTGTTTGCTTGATCAGGGCTGCCCTTCCACATGAAGTCCCTTTGCCATCCTGGCACTAGACAATGCTGCTGTGTCCTCAGAGTTCCATGGAGTAAGTCAGTCCCTGCCTCCCCAGTCTTGGCCAGTGGTTTTACTTGTGTCTGACCCTTTCCACACTGTGAGCCCTGTACCTGGGTCCTAGAAGAGATGTCAATAAAGGTTTGCCAAATGAGCAAGCACAGCCTCTAGCAGACTTCTGGGTGAGAAATCACTTCTGATGCTCTTTTCCCAAGTAAGAGCCAAGCAAATGAAACCAGTAAGAACCAGGTTGAGACCTGGGATGGGGCAGGAGGAGGCCTTCCCGCATTTGAAGTTGAACGGGGACTCCTTATTCTCGGTGCTCACACACACATCTGACAGTGGGCCCTGGCAGACATGCAGGTGAAGTGGGCCAGGTGGGGGGCGGGACACACAGCCAGCATGTGCCCCATGCCCCCCAGGTTGAGCTGTTCTTTGCCCTCTGGACACAGGAGCCGGGATTGCCAGATCTTCCCGTTTGTCTAAAGAAGCCCAAATCTGGGTGTTTATAAGAAATCTCCTGCTTTGTAAATAATGATTTCACATTTCCCCAAGGACCCCATGCAGGCCAGCAAAACACAGCTCTCTGCAGCTTCAGCCACAGAGGGGAAAGGCAAGCCAGGCCCCACCCTTAGCATTCCCATGGAGAATTCAGCTGCCACCCAGCTCTAAGCCATCCAAGGCCAGCCTACCTGGCGGCCTCACTCATGGTTCCCCGTGCCAGGAGCCTGGGATAAGGTGGCCCCCACCTCACTCAGAGCGACAAAACAGAGAGATTAATAAAGATTCCAGCCCTGCTGATCTATCATCTTCCGGCACCAAATTACACACGTATCCCATTATCATTACAGAGCTTTTGGGTTAATTGCAAATCAGGGAGTTAAGATTATTAATGTGAGTGGAAGCTTGTGGGGGTGAGGGGAGGGCTCAGACCCAGCTGGCTGCTGTCCGGCCCTCCCTGGCTGGAGGGCCCTCCCACCAGCTGCAGACCTCCGACTCTCTCCCACGTCGGTGATGCTTCTCACCTCCTCCCTGTCGGCTTGTGCACGTGCCTTCCAACCATTTCCCAGGAACTCTTTGTAGCAAGAGCATTAAAAGCAAATGTGCTCATTATACCTGATGGCGTACAATCCAGGCAGAGGAAATTAGTAACGATTAGGGCGTCATTAGAGGGAGATGTCTCTCTTCACACAAAATATTGATGGCAAAAAACCCAGCCGTGCAGACAACAAATGGATGAGACTCAGACACACAAAGCGCTGTTGCGATGATCAATGTTGTCCCGAATATACCCCAGACATCGCCAAAACAGAACAGTTAGCAGCTGTTCCAGGTCTTTTCAGTTGTTGCAAAAAAGTATTTGGACGTCCTGATACATTGTTTTCATTACAGTGTTTTACCAAACTCCCTAGGACGTGACAGGAAAGTGGAATACCTGAGTGATGCGGATTTTTAATTTTCGGAGGGCACAAAGGGCTGGCCTATGCTGCCTTCAAATACAAGTTGTTTAGGCTGCATGATGCTTTGAAAAAAATTAGAATAGATTGCTTATCTGTATATAAACATCCAGATTTCTAGCTTCTCTAGAAAAATTGGACTAGTGCTGGGCCCATGTCTCTCTACAGGCAATAACTGGCTGGAGGTGAGTATTGACTGCCCCATTAGATACACCACCAGTTTTACCACAGTCTCCACCCCTCCCCATCTTATCCCCGACAATAGGATGGAGTGGCAGTTCCCATTAATTATGGCATTTATTATATAATATCACTTGACCCTCTTCCCTTAGTGAAGGGCTAACTCTGTGGGCCTTTGAGTTTGTAATCCATGTTCAGGTTTATGCTTTCCCTTAAGACAGACTGATATTTCTTATTGGGTTGTGTTCCCTATTTCCTCAACATCTTTAGAGAGTCCTTCCTTCCATCACACACCATCACCACCACAAGTGCCTGTGGGCTGAAGCCCACACAGCCATTTAAAACCCTTCGTAACCTTGACCTTCTTACTTGTCCTGCTTCACTTCTTCCTGTGCTCTATGCACTAGCTCCCAGCTACCCTGGACTGCCTCCCATGTGGATGCACACAGCTGCTGTCACCACTCAGACCTTTGCTGCCACAGTCCCTCCAGCCTGGAAAGTTTATCCCTTGTCACTTCCCAGGGAACTTTGCTCCATCCTTCCGGGCCATCTCCCACGTTCCATTCTGGCCCTTCAATCAGAATGGCACTCCAGAGCAACCCGCGTGCCCCTCTTCCCTACGTCTTAGCTACCCACCGGCCTATCTGCTGGCCTCTCTCCCACCACACAGGAACGTCCTGAGGACAGGTTCCCGCCTTCCCATCCTTGCTACCGCTGTGGATGCAACCAGCTTTGTTCTTAGCAAGTACTCGATAGAGCTCTATTGAATGGATTCGCTTGGCACCAGACGAATTTCCTTTTCCTCACACAGTGTGTGATTTCGACTTGAGTTCCCAGACTTTGCTGATGTTCTGAAGAGTGTTAATTCTCACCAAGTGCTTTAATGAGGCCTGGTAGTCCTGTGCAGAGCCTGCCAGCCGGGGTTTACGGTCTCTCGTTTCTTGCTCTAATCTGGCTGTTTGTTCTCAGACTGTCTTTTCCCAAGGTCCCCCCACTGCTGAGGGGTCTTCCATTCTCCCAGATTAATCAGCTTAGCACAAAATATGTTTACCAGGCTATTAGAATAGTTTATGAGGTGAGAACAGAGTTGTTTTCAATTGATCACTCAGAATGCATTGAACAGCCACTGGGCTGGATGCTGCAGGACGATTTCAGAAAGGGGCTCACACACTAATCTTACATGCGGGAATTGCACACATCCTAAGGGTATGGCACAATTTTTCACAAACTACACGCACCTGTGCAAGAGCACCCAGATCAAGCATCACAACATGGCAGCACCCCAAAGCCCTCTGCAGCCTCCTAATCACTAAACCCACCTCTAAGAGTGACCATGATATTGACTTCTAATGGGATAGAATCGTATTCTCTGTTTTTTTACTTTAGATAAAACCATATGGCATGCCCTGTTTTGTTTCTTTCACTCAATACTATACTTTTAAGATTCATCCATATTTTTGTACGCAATTGTATCATCCATTCTCATTGCCTCGTAGTAGTAGTCTGCCATGTGAATATACTACCCTTTATTTGTCTATTCTACCACTGATGAACATTTGGGGTTTTGTCCCCAGTTTTTGGCTGCTGTGAACATTCTTATAGTAAACACACATATGCATTTCTGCAAGATGTATTCCTAGGAGTGGAATTGCTGGGTCATAGATTAGTACATATTCAGATTTGGTATTTACTGCCAAAAAGTTTTCCGAAGCGGTTGTTACTCATTAATTTTTAAGATTTATTCCTTCTTTAACTAGTTCATTTAATAATGACTTAACACCTGCTTTGTGTAAGCCACTGTGCTAATTGCTGGAGAAACTATGAAGATGGATAAGAACTAGTTATGACATTCACCTATTTTAAAACTGTCAGTGGATATTCATTGCCTGTAGGATAAAATCTAAATGCCTTAGCTTGGCACACAAAACACTCATCGGTGTAGAGTCAAGTTATTTCACCAAGCCAGAGGTCTGAAACTCAAAAGTGTTCTAGGACCAGTCAGGTAATGTGAATGGATGCAGAGAGTGGGTGGGGACTTTGGGGGAATGGACTGGAGCTCCCTTGTCCCATCCACCTGGGGCCGTAACAGTGGATTTCAGTTGGTTATGTGGGCCTACAATGCCACATCTGATATCTCAAGGGAAGCTGAATATCTGGGTTTGATGTAAAATTCCTAAGTTTTAAAAGTTGAAAACTATTTTAAAAATAAAAATACTATGCTGGTCAAACAAAACACTAGTATAAGCAGGATGTGGGTACAGATTGCCAATTTGCAAACTCTGCACCAAACTTTTTTCCTAGAACTTTCCGTCTATCCCCAGTGCCCCTGTGCTCAGGCCTCCTTCAATTCCAGCACACAATTAGGCCCTTCTTTTTCACATCTCTGGGACTTACATGTCCCATTCCATTGCCCTGTGAGGTCCCTTCTCCTCTTCTTCACCTGGCAATTGCCTCCTGTTCCTTGAGGCCCAGTTCAAATGCCACTGTCTGCCTGAAGCCCTCCTCTTCTCTCATGTGAACTTCCAAACCACGCTCTATCCTAGTTTGGTCTCACTGTGACACAGTGCTTGATCACCTCTCTATTTTCCTCACTTGGTCCTCTCAGCTGAGACCTGAGAGCTCACTTATCTTTGTATCTCTAGCAACTGGCTCACAGGAGGATCCCATAAATGTTTACTGAGCGAACCAATTATCTCCCGAGCATACATTTCCTATTCCTCCAGCTCAGCCCCTGGCTTTGATTTGGGGATGCACCCCTCCAGGTCAGAGACAACCAGACCTCAGTGGTGGTTTGAAGGAGAGCAACTGATTTGACCCCCACCCCCTCAACCATGGAGTAAACTCCAGGGCTTCTGTGAGAGCGTCCAGTAAAGAGAATATATGGCTGGAGCACCTGGCTGTCATCTTGCTAACAGGTAAAGCTTGAGATTAGAGGCAACATGGAGAAGAGGAGTAGACTTATATACACACCCCACTCATTCATACGTGCGCATATATATCCATATATATATATATGGATATATATGGATATATGAATAAATGAATAAAATTCTACTTCCCTCATGAAGTCTTCCCAGCCTAATCCACCCACACCCCATCTCTTCCTTCCTCTCATTTATCCTCACTGCGCCCAATATAAGTTCCCACAACTGTATGCTTCATTCTCTCTAGTCCTTTTCTGGGTACCTCTCATCTACCCATCATGATTGTGATTTCTCCTGTGAATGGGATTCTAACTCCTCTGCATATAAATACTTTCTTTTCATGTGTGTGAGAGAGAGAGAGAGAGAGAGAGAGAATAACATATACCAGGAAGTGTGCTGTCATTGAACACTTTGAACAGTACAAAGTTTTCCTTCAAGGAGCTTACATTTTAGTGAGGGGAGACAGATCAAAAACTCCTAATTTATTTCTGCCCCCCTCCATCCCCTTTGTTTTCTGTGTCTGTGAGTCTATTTCTGTTTTGTAAATAAGTTCATTTGTATCATTTCTTTTTTTTTAGATTCCACATATAAGTGATGTATGTGATATTTATCTTTCTCTATCTGACTTACTTCACTTAGTATGATAGTCTCTAAGTCCACCCATGTTGCTGCAAATGGCATTATTTCATTCTTTTTTATGGCTGAGTAGTATTCCATTGTATATATATACCACATCTTCTTTATACATTCATCTGTCGATGGATATTTAGGTTGCTTCCATGTCTTGGCTATTGTAAATAGTGCTGCTATGAACATTGGGGTGTATGTATCTTTTTGAATTAGAGCTTGGGGTTAACATATACACACTACTATATATAAAGTAGGCTAACAACAAGGACTTACTGTATAGCACAGGGAACTGTACTCAATATCTTGTAATAACTTCTAATGGAAAAGAATCTGAAAAAGAATATATATGTATATATATATATAAAAAACTGAATCAGTTTGCTGTACACTTGAAACTAATACAACACTGTAAATTAACTATACTTCAATACAAAAAAAGAAAGAAAGAAACCGCAAATAACGAGGCAAATAAAGTAATTGCCAGGTTGTAATGAGTGCTAGGAGAGAAATAAACAAAAAGTCCTGGGAGGACCTTCTTTTGTATAAAGAGCTCAAGAAGACCTCTTTGAGTAAGTGGCATTTAAGCTGAAATGCAAATCATGACAAGGGTCTAGCCACATGGAGAGCCAGCATAAGGGGCATCGAGGCAGGGGCAACAGCATGTTCTAGGGCCCTGGAGTGGGGATGAGCTTGGTGTGTTCAAGGAAACCAGGGGCCAGTGGGACAGACTGGTGCAGGGTTATCAAGGGAGAGAGTCCTACGTAACGTGGATGGAGAGTTAGGCAAGCGCTAGACCATGCAGAGCCTTACAGGTTGTGGTAAATAGTTTGGATTTTTTTCCATGAAAAATTGGAAAGCATAGAAGGGTCTTGAGGAGAGAAATGACATGATCTGATGTGTGTGTGTGTTTTTCTTTTTTTTTGGCTACTCCGCGTGGCATGTGGGATCTTATTTCCCCAACCGGGGATCGAACCCGCACCCCCTGCAGTGAAAGAGCGGAGTCTCAACCACTGGACCACCAGGGAAGTCCCTGATTTGTGCTTTTAGATCACTCTGTCTGTTGTGTGGATAATAGACTGTACGGAGCAGGTACCTGGAGGTTACTTAAGAAGCTTCTGGGTGAAATATGGTATTCCAGAGCAGATTTTAGGAATGGAGGTAAGTGTACACATTTGGAATCTCTTGGGAAGTAGAATAAACATAACTGACTTATGGATTAGGAATTGAGGAACAGAGCAGAAGCAAGGATGTCTCCTAGGTTCCAGCCTCAGCATCTTGGTAGATGGTGGTTCCATTTACTGAGATGGGGAAGAAGTGATGAGAAGGCAGGACAAGTGTGCTTGGCAGCAGGGGGACCATGAATTCAGCTTGAAGATTTGGTGTGGGCCTTGATAAGAATAAACGATTGGGGCAAGAGAAAATATGAAGGTGTTTGAGTTCAGGAGAGATGATAATGTGGTGGCTAGCACATGTTGGTATTCAAAGATCGTTGAGTCAGAGCCTCAAAGTACTTTTGATTATTCATGGGATTTAGCCATGCATCCTTTGCTCAAACAAACAGGGCTTGATCTGTGGGAGGGGGAAAAGTATTTGGGGAGATCTGATCAGTAATTCTTTCCATGCAGTTAAACACAGCAGCCCAAGAGTGAGTGATGGTATAATTTAATAATGTACAACATGCCACTGAGATGCAGTCTGGATAACAGGAGTGATTAATAGCCACATACTGCATCTGTGACTTGTTTTCAGTGATGGTGTGGTGAAGGAGGAGACAGAAAGTCCTATTATGATATGACAACAAGGTCTAGACTTTTGTAATTGCTGCCATATAAGGCAAGATCCGTGGTGCACACAGCAAGATCCCCAACTTATTATACACACACGCCCCCCACAGCATCTGCAAGGTCAGAAAACCCAAGTAAGCCAGGTCTTAGTTGGATTTGGTAGATGACAGAGTATAGACCAATGGCATCAGGAAACTCAAACTATAGTCCCATCTCAGCAAGTAAGTGTCCTCCATGTGACTTTTGAGAAGTTAATACATGCTATAAGTCTCATTCACTCACTCATCCTTTCAGAAAGTATTTATTGAGTGCCAACTTCTTACTGGGAAATGTGAAGACACAGGGGTTATTGGGATGATCATAACACACTTGGTTTCTGCTCTCATGGAGCTTACAAGTCTAGTTGACTAGTCAGAGGCCAATATCCCCATCTGTTCAATGAGCTCTGTGGACTAAATGATCTTCCAAAGCCCTCTTTATTTATAAACTTCGTAAAGTTAAAAGTAAGCATTAAAAATTATAAACTATTCCTGAAGGTTTTTAATTAATTTTCTTAAAAGTATCTATTAAATTTTTTCTGATTATAAAAGTCATATTTTCTCCTTGTAAAGCTTTAAACATGACTGGAAATGTATCATGTAGTAAATGAAATTCCCCATTACAAATCCCTCTAGTGACAAAGGGGAAAATTGAAGTTGTTACTGTATTTTTTTTTTTTGCCAAAACTTATTTTTTCTTTTTTTTTTTTTTAATTTATTTATTTATGGCTGTGTTGGGTCTTCGTTTCTGTGCAAGGGCTTTCTCTAGTTGCGGCGAGCGGGGGCCACTCTTCATCGCGGTGCGCGGGCCTCTCATTATCGCGGCCTCTCTTGTCGTGGAGCACAGGCTCCAGACGCGCAGGCTCAGTAATTGTGGCTCACGGGCCCAGTTGCTCCGTGGCATGTGGGGTCTTCCCAGACCAGGGCTCGAACCTGTGTCCCCTGCATTGGCAGGCAGATTCTCAACCACTGCGCCACCAGGGAAGCCCCGTTGTTACTGTATTTAAGCGGTTCTAACATCTATATTTTATTTACATCTTAACATTCCCCAGATCAGAATGGGTCCAATAATTGTTATTGGCAGACAGCAGTCATTATGTGGTTGTCAGTGTTTATGCATGCCATCAAAGCTTGTAGCAGAGGTGACAGCAGCCTGGAATAAAATCCTGAAGATAATAATGCAGCATTATTTTAGTAAATTCTGTATCTACAGTCCTCTTGAAAGCAAAGAGGACAACACTGTGTGGAAAAACAGAGGCATTGATGGTTCAGAGATAAAAAGTGATTCAATGACATTTGGACTCTAAATGTGAAGAAATTTTAGGAATACCTAACCTAGTTTATATTTTCATTTTTATGCATGTCCAAGATGATATTTGATTTTCACATCTAAATGTACAAAATCGAGCTTTTAATAATTATAAAACAAAAATCTAGGTTATAAGAAAACATCATGGCATTTATTTCCCAGATGCAAGGCTGGCTTAACAGAATAAAAGGAAACAAAATTCTGATCATTTCAATAGATGCAGAATAAGCATTTGAGAATTCAAAATCAATTTCTGATCAAAATTCTCAGTCAACTACAAATAGAAAAGATCTTTCTCAACAGAATAAAGGACAGCTACCAAAAAAACCCTTACAGCTAATACCATAGTTCATGGTGAAATACTGAAGGCATTTTCCCTAAGAAGGCAAGATCTGTCAACTTTCACCACTGCTATTTAATATAGCACTGGAGGTCCTATCTAGTGCAATGAGGCAAGTAAAATAAATAACAATCATAAGGATTGAAAAGAAAGAAGCAAAACTGTAGTTATTTGCAGATGACATAATTGTTTAGATAGAAAATCCCAAGGAATCTATAAAAACACTGCTAAAACTAGTAAACGTACTTAGGAAGTGTGCAGGATACAAAGTTAATACACAAAAACCAAATGTATATTTATGCACTAGCAGCAAACAATTAGAAATCAAATTTTAAAAACCAATTCATTTAAAATAAAGTCAAAGCATAACATATTTAGGAATAAATTTGATATGTAAGTCCTCTACTAGAAGACACTGTTGAGAGAAATTAATGGATCTCCAAAGAAATGGTGAACTAAATTATGTTCAAAGATGAAAAGACTCAATACTGTTAAGGAGTCAATTATCCTCAAATAATCCTAAAGATTCAGTGTAATCCCAAACAAAATTCCAGCAGGCTTTTTAACTTTTCTGGTAGAAACTGTCAAGCTGATTATGAAATATATGTGGAAATGCAAAGACCTAAAATATCCAAAATTATCTTGAGAAAGAAGAACAAAACTGGAAGACTTCTACCTGATTGCAAGACTTAGTGTAAAGCTACAATAATAAAGACATTGTGGTATTGACATAATGATTGACAAATAATATGTGAAATGGAATAGAGAACCCACATTTATGCAATCATTTTATTTTCAATGAAGGCAACAAAGCAATCAAATGGGGAAATAAAGTTCTTTTCAACCAATTGTACTGGGAGAACTCTACACTCATATTAGTAACTACAATTCCTACCTCATGCCATGCACAAAAATTAATTCAAAAAGCAATTATACTCCAACAAAGATTTTTAAAAAAATTAATTCAAGATGTATCTTATATGTAAATGCAAGAGCTAAAACCATAAAGCTTTTATAGAAGTAGGCACAGATTTTATAAGCAGGTCACAGAAAGCAATTTTAATAAGAGAAAAAAGATCTTTAGAACTGATCAAAGTTAAAATTTCTGCTCATCCAAAGTTAAACTTAAGAAAACAAACAGACAAACCACAGATGAGAAGAAAATGTTGTCAAAACATATATCTGAAAGAGGACTGGTATTCAGGATCTATAAATAACTCCTATTACTCAATAATAAAAAAGACAAACCACCTAATTAAAAATGGACAAAAGATTTGAAAGGGACTTCACAAAAGAAGATATATGAATGGCTATAAATGCATGAAAAGTGGACAACATCATTAGTCATCAGGGAAATGCAAATCAAAACCATAATAAGATACCTCTTCACATCTATCAGAATAGCTAAAATTAAAAAGAATGACAACATCAAATTTTGGAAAGGTTGTGGAGCAACTTGAACCCTCATATATTGTTGGTGGGAATATAAAATGACATAATTATTTTTGAAACAGGCTGGCAAGTTTCTTATATAACTAAACATACTACCCTATGACCCAGTGATCTCACTTCTAAGTATTGTCCCATGATAAATATAAACATAAATACACAAAACATGGGTGTTCATGGCAGTTTTCTTCATAATAGTTACAACTGGAAAGAGCCCAGTTGTCCACCAGCAGGAGAATGGATAAACAAACTGGTATATTCATTCAATGCTATATTATTCAGCAGTAAAAAGGAATCGATTACCAAACACATGCAACAACATGGATGGATCTCAAAAATATTATTCTGAGTGCAATAAGCCTTACATAAAAGTGTGGGTACTATATCATTATTCACGTGACATTATAGAGCAGACAAAACTAACCTACAGTGGGGGAAAAATCAGAACAGTGGTTGCCTTTTGGGGAGTGGGGATAAGATTTCCTGGGAGGAGGCAAGAGGGTACTTTCTGGTGGTGATGGCAGTATCTTGATAGCGGTTTGGGTCTCACAGGTATACACATTGGTTAAAACTCATGGGATGCACTTAAGATCTGTGCACTCCATTTATGTGTAAATTTTACATCAAAACAAAGAAACTGCAAACAAACGCTGAACTCTAATGAAATCCATGCTGAACTATTAAGGGGGAAATATATGATGTCTTCAATTTACTTTGAAGTACCAAATAAGATGGATTAATGAGTAGACAGATAAGTGATAAAGCAAGCACAGTAAAATGTTAATGATAGACTCTAGATACCTTGGTTCACTGTAAAATTCCTTTAACTTTACTGTATCTTTGAATATTTTCATAATAAAATGTTGGCAATAAAAGAATGCTAAAACATTTTTTGAAAAAGAAAAAAGTCCGGAACTGTCATTGACTTTCCAGGTGACCTTGACGTCTCTGAGTCCCCCAGGAGTGTGGAAAGGATATGTAACCTTCAGCATGTGAATGAGCGCTTTGCAGACCATCAAGGGTTTTGCCCATTTTGGTCACTGAACTCTGCAGAACAGGCTGCAAGCATCCTGTATCAATGTCTACCCCACCCCCACCCTGTATCTCATTCCTCCGCCCGTCTCTAGAACAGCTTTGATAACCACATAAAATAACCAAACAGCAGACACAGACGGCACTTTACAGAACATGGCTTAAAAACTCCCCGATTACATATTTACTCTAAAGCCGTCAGAAAGTAGATGGCTGCGGGTCTGTAATGAGGGCTGTTTGAAAGTCAAGTGTTCAGCAAATTTGTCCGGCAGGCACTTAGGGAGTTCCAACCTCAGAATTACCAAGTGGAGTAATGCACACACCAGGAGAATCTCCTTCTGCCTGCTGTATACCCACTCCCAGCACACCACCCTGGGCTGGCTGCCTGCTGTATACCCACTCCCAGCACACCACCCTGGGCTGACCGCCTGCTGTATACCCACTCCCAGCACACCACCCTGGGCTGACCGCCTGCTGTATACCCACTCCCAGCACACCACCCTGGGCTGACCGCCTGCTGTATACCCACTCCCAGCACACCACCCTGGGCTGACCGCCTGCTGTATACCCACTCCCAGCACACCACCCTGGGCTGGCTGCCTGCTGTATACCCACTCCCAGCACACCACCCTGGGCTGGCCTGCGTAGATGGAGTCTCTGCAACCTCCTTGGAGCCCACATATCCTGGACCACACGGATTCTTGGATTGAACCCACCAAAGATGAGTGGGTACATAGATAAACAAATGCAAGGAAAAGCAGATCTTGCAATTCTGAGGGGCTGCTCCAGTGTGCTTTCATTAAAGGGAAGTGGCACTAGCCATAAGGCAACGAGAGCCAAAGTCTTCTTCTCCTGGAATCAGGGGTGGTGGGACAGCTCTGAGAGGGAGGTAGGAGCCATGGTTTATACCTTTCTCCCTGTGTGATTTGGGGCAAGTCCCTTCCCCTCTCTGGACCTGGACCCCCTTTCTGCAAAATGAGGGTATTTAGATTCGTTTGATGGTTTCCCAACTTGGGACTCTTAAGACTTTGTGATGTATTTGCTGTATTCCTTCAAACCTAAGAGACATCATGCATTTGGGCGGCATTGGCAGCACAGGTTAATAAAGCAGTGAAAGTCATTGCTTGTGCCTGGAATGGTGTCCACTCAGTGTGGTAGCAGTGGTGGTCACCAGCAGATCCAAAGTTCTCATCAGCACTTATAAATGCCTTTTTCTCAAAGAATTTAAAAGTGTATTTCTTTCATTTAAAAAATACTGTTAATGCCTTACAAAAATAGGACACAGAACTGAACACCTGCAATGTGTCAGAGTCATTGCTAAGCTCTCTGAATGTATTATTTCATTTAATTGAACAACCTTCATTCATAGGCATCATCCCCATATCACAGATGAGCAAACCAAGGTTTGGAGGAGTTGATACCTTGCCCAAGGCCCTCCAAGCAATAAGAAACTGAACTATGATTCCTGTCCGGGGCTGTATTCTTTCTTCTCTGCTGTATGACCTCCAACTCCACAAAATCAATGGCACCACCCTAACACAGCTACTGTTGGTATCTTGATAAATATGTATCACGCATTTTTAGTTAAAGACATACATACTGTGTACATCTTTCATAAATTAAAATGTGAAACTGAGTTGTTAATAAATGCTGCTTGGTAAAAATGTCGGGTTCACAGGTAAAGAATAATAGAAGGTGTGCTTTATTCTCCTGATCAGAGAAAGTGCTGGATGAAGCAGCTGAAGCCCATAGCCTTTGCTGGTCAGACCAGCTACCACTCAGATCTGCGTGTGCAGGCCGGCAAGGTCCACTTTCAAACAATAGGTGACCTTAATACTTCTCCAAGGACCACTGTTTTGTATCTAGATTATGTTCAGCGGCTCTTTAAATTGCCAGACTGCTTCTCTCCACGTTGCACCAAGTCAAGTAAAAGAAGAAAAAACACCATTTCTCTCTGTGTGTCCTTAAATGCCAAGTTGAGCTCTGTGCAGGTTTTTACGGCAGTTATAAACCCTCCACCTCAGGCTGACAACAGTGGCAGAGGTTCAGTGTGGCTACACAAACACGGGCGCCATAATAAAGCACGTCTTATTTGATATTATATTGTATCAGAAACATTAAATACACATTAAAGGGGTGTTCTAAGGCTCTTTGCAGTAAGTGGCAGATGTTATGAATAATAACCCGCAAAATCCTTCTGAATTCTAAAAAGGTGTGTTCCATAAAGCTTTCATATAAATGTTTAATAGACCTGAAACGCGTTGAGCAGCGATTAGAGGAAATCTCTAATCGTATTAAGCTATTAGAGATCACTGAAGCAGGATTGGTAGCCTCAAAAATAAAATAAAATAGAGCAAGAAAATGAACATATCATGGATGTGAAGGATTTCCTAGTTAAACCTTTTGACGGCTCTTTCCTGGAGGGAGTCCCGCAAGTCTGTGTTGCGCAAACAAACACGCACGCGGTGTAAAACGCAAACTGCCGCAATCCACTGAAATTTATGTAAATGAATATGCATTCCTTTATATGAAAAATCGGCAACATCTGCGCTCCATTTAAACAACCTGATTTAATGGAGTCGCTGAGAGATAAAGAGCAGGGCGGGGGCGGGGGGGATGACCTCATCCACCCTCCCTTTAGAGTATCTCAAAAAACAAATAAAATAAAATATAGGTTACAGGCAAACTAAACAGAGTTGAAAATATTGTCCGAGAGGACTCCAGCTTCCCAGGAAGCAGAGGTGTTTAAGGAGAGAGACAAGAGCCAGCTGCAATAAACTCTGGCTCAATAAAACTTAATTAACCCGTTGGGGTCTTTGCAAGCAAGCTTGTCAGCAGAGAGAGATATGGGGTCCCAGTGCCTTCCACCAAGGGGTTAATCCGGCCTTGCTGATGCGGCAATGCCAGACTTAAGGGCAGAAGTGACCCTGTGCACATGCACACACGCGTGCACACACACGTACCCACACACTCACCCACCAAACTGGCCATGCATGGCTCTCATCTAACATTGGGAGGGTTCATTAACCTTGAGCCCAGAGTCTCAGAGTCATGGCATTTGAAGACCGGAAGGCCCTTCTGAATAATTTCATCCAAGCCCCTATAAGCTGCAAGGGGTCTCCCAGCCTCGTCTTGAATACTTTCAGTGCCAGGGAGCTCACGTTTTCTCACGGTAACTGGCCCTACCTGGGGTCGATCGGTATGATCCTTCCTTACACCTGTCTCCTCATGACCACCCACCAACAGATCTGTTTATACCGCAAGTTCCTGTGCTTTCTTTTTCTGGGGGGACCGAGGATGAACCAAACCAAATCCACGAGCAATGCCAAATGCTTATTTTTTGCCTACTGTATGTCTGGCTGGTTGTTTCCATTCAAACTCCTGCTCCTATATTAAGGGTTGACTGGAAGTTAAGAAGTTTTCAATATCATGAGAAAGAAGAATATATGCCCACATGTAATGTTAGGTAGAAAGTGCTGACTGCTCCAGGAGCTAAGGGCTGGGGGAAGCCAAAAGAAGAGAGTGTTTCCTGATGGTTAATCAGGGGAGTCTTCATCGGAGAGGTGGCATTTGATTTAGGCCAGGGTCTCTCAAGGGGTGGTCTCTGAAACTCACATGAGATGGTTGCTGGGTTTGCTGGTGCCTGGCTTCCTGCTCGCAACAGTTCTTTATCAGGTCCTCTCATTATGCCAGGGAGAAAGTGCTAGTATGTCTTAACATACATACTAGACTGTAGGCTCAGAGCCTTTGGCAGGAAGCTTCTGGCTAAAGTTTAGCAAGTACTTCTGTTTTTCTTCTATTGATTTTTAAAGCAAGTGGTATTAGTTTTCTACTTATGGAAATATGATAAAACTTCTTTCAAAATAAATTTTAAAAATTTAAATGGTGAGTTAATGTGAAGAAAAGTATCAAGTAAATAACACGGGAACTATATAGCAAATCGTGAGTGTGGCATACACGTAACCGGGGTTTGGGAAGCAGACCCTGGTGGGCATCGGAGCGGGTGATGGTGAAAGGGTCCCCTTCTACTCACCTGACTGCCTCAAAGTGCTGCTGCCTTTGGAGGTGGCTGCCGGGAGAGTCAAACTTCTGTCTCCCCGTGGAGTGTGTGGGAACCTGCAGCTCCAGGAGCCCAGCAGATCAAAGGTTTACAGCCAAGCTGCCGGAGGGTGCCCAGCCCATGGCAATAAAAGCGAGCTAATGTTATCCTGCAGCGCGCAGGTTCTCCTGAGCACAGCAGATCTGCGGGCCACAGCTCACCTGGGCAGCTCGGGAGGAGTGGGGGTGGGGGACTGCGTCACCCCTGCCCATCTCATTGCACCAGAGAATTGGCTGCCGCTCTGGTGGGGTTTGCTTCTTGGCCAGGGCAACCAAAGGAAGGGCCACTGGTTACTCAGCCTTATTTCTGTCCCTGCTACTGACTCACTCTGTGGTTTGGGGCCAGCCCCTTGCCTTGTCTGTGCCCAGTTCGTGCCTGCAGGAGGCAGATTATTAAGGCAGTAATTAGCTTGGACACAGGGATCAATTCATTCCAGAAAGAGCCTATTCAGCTTCTCGTGCAGCTCAGAAATGGTGAACTCCAGGCCAGAAAGAAGCACTTCCAGACTGATTCTACAGCAACACCTGTGGCTAAGCCTCTTTCTCTGTGGCTGCCCGATCACTCAGCATATTGAGCTACAGCTTGACTGTTTTAGAGCCTGGGGGAACTTCCTTCCTTTTGTTCTACTTCTCTGCTTTTCAGCACAGATGTCTAAACCTATCTTTCTTCTTCTGCCTCATGCTTGGCCCACTAAGTCTCTTCAAATTTCCCCTGTTTTGCAGGGAGATAGGACAGAGCTTTTACCTGTCAGGATTCTCTTCAGCCCAAGGACCACAACATTAAAGGCTCCAGCTCTCACCAAGAGATTGGGATGTAGGAGGAGACCCACAAGTACAACTGTCTTACCATGGACCTTTATCTGGCCCAGCAAATAGATGTGCTCCCAGACTCCTGTTCCATCTTGGATAATGGTACCTGAGACTTCGCATAGCCAGTATCTTCTGGGAATTCTGCAGATCCATCTTTGTAGTAAGGAAAATTGGTTTTTGCAAATAACTCAGTTTTGATCAAGCACAAAGACCCCCTCCCCAAGCAAACAGAGTAGTTCTGTCCCTCCCATAAGGTAACATTGTCTCATTGGCAATTCTTATAATATGGGGGAGAATATAGGTTATCTGAGAACATTCTAATCCTTCTGCCTTCTCACCCCTTTACAAGTCATCTCTTAGGGTAAAAAATTGCTTACTCTTTATGAATATGTTTCCTTTCCAAATAACCATCTCTAACTAGATGGGTGATCTTGGACAAGTTACTTGTCCCATCTGAGCCTCATCTGTAAAGTGAGTTGATTTAATTAACACAACCCATAGAATATATGTTAAAGTGACCTTAGAGGTGTTGTATTATCCTTCAGCTTATCGTTGACTTTCCCCATGGCTCTGAAACAGGAGTCACCATACATTCCCAGGAAAGTAAATAAGTTCTTGTTTCCAGGGAGGGTCTGAGTCTCTCTGGAAGGGTTAGGTAACCTTCCCATCCCATTCACCCAGCCCAAAAGGAGCTTCTGAGTCAAAAGAAGCTTCTGAGTCAGGCTAGGGGAGTTTACAGATAATTTCCACGACATCATTCTCGAGAATCAGGGCATCCCCAGAGCTTCCTTTAACTGACCCATCATGGATGAAGTGCAACTATCCATAGAGAAAAGAGAACAAACAGAGTGATGGTATCCTACCCAGAGCATGACTCTTCTCTGACCCTTGTGAAGCATCCTGAATGATCCACACTTGCCCAGCTGAAATGCCATGACTGTGCACCTTGCAGTGCCCAGAAAAACACAGTGGTCTTGATGGAGGATGTGGGGTAAGCAGAATGGTGTAGAAGGAAGAGCAAGGGCATCAGTTGGTGAGTAGGACATCTTGGCTCTAATGCCTTCATGCTATTTGGCCTGGGTCAGTGATTAGCTTTCCTGGCTTTCACACTCCTGATCTGTAAAATGGCAGAGTTAATAGTGCCTGCCTCAGTGCTTTCTCTTGAGGATCAGTTGAGATAATAATGCAACTGCTTAGTAAATTGTTAGGTGATAGCACATGTAATGGCTTTTGTTCTTTGTAAGAGTGGGTGGGACTGTGCCAGCTCGGGTCCCTCCAGCCCCAGAGCCTCCTGAATGGACCAGTCTCAGTCTGTAACATTCCAACACATGGAAAACAATGTGAGCGGGAAAACTAATAACCAGATCAAAAACGACAGGCTGGAGGAGGGAGGCTGGCCTGGGAAATGTGCTATGAGCTGATCAGAAAGGAGAAAAGAAATAAAGTCATTAGCTTAATTAAGGGGCAGGAGGGAATGATGAAACACATCTCCAGCAAAACCAAATTAAGCATTTAGAAGATATTAAAAATGCATTTGAACTCCACTGGTGCTGCAGTTCTAATAACATTTTCTAGGGCTGTAGTTAGCTATCAAGTCAGTCTGAGATCAAGAAAAGGTACCATTTCTCACTGTCTCAAGTCCCTGCCACTTCCAAACCTTCTCTGAGCTAAATCTTCTGACTTCTTGTCGCCTACTGTAGTCTTCTTGTCACGCTCTCTCCCAAGATCCCCTTGGGTCAGCATATCACTGGGCAAAAAATTTCAACTTTTGGCTAATCTGGCTGGTATTTCTGTATTCCCTGGATCTTGATTTCTTTAAAATTTTGTGTTCCCATTTTGAAGAGAATCTAAAAGATTTAACATGACTGTATTCTGGATCATTAGGATAACTTCTTTATACGATTCAGCGCCCATGTTTGAATTTATATTTATCATCATATTAGTATGAAGAAATAGTATTAATACTACCAGTAGTTAAATGAACAGTAGTGACAGATACCCAGCATTTAATGAATATTTACTATGTTCTAGGCACTATTCTAAGCACACAATGTACCTTAACTCATTTAATATTCACTTTCAGTGAATTTTTAAAATACTATTATTACTATTATAGATGAGAAAATTGAGGCATTAGTATTTCCATTATTATCATCTTATTATATACATAAGAAAACAGTGTATGAAATTATCAGAGGCTAATGAGAATGGAATTGAAGTATCCTTAATATATATCATGCATCTGACTTTGTGGTAATTTATTTTTATTTTTTTAACATCTTTTTTGGAGTATAATTGCTTTACAATGTTGTGTTAGTTTCTGCTGTATAACAAAATGAATCAGCTATACGTATACATATATCCCCATATCCCCTCCCTCTTGCGTCTCCCTCCCACCCTCCCTATCCCGCCCCTCTAGGTGGTCACAAAACATGGAGCTGATCTCCCTGTGCCATGCAGCTGCTTCCCACTAGCTATCTATTTTACATTTGGTAGTGTATATATGTCAAAGCCACTCTCTCACTTTGTCCCAGCCTATCCTTCCCCCTCCCTGTGTCCTCAAGTCCATTCTCTACATCTGTTTTTCTCTTTCTGACTTACTTCACTTTGCATGACAGATTCTAGGTCCATCCACCTCACTACAAATAACTCAATTTCATTTCCTTTTATGGCTCAGTAATATTCCATTGTATATATGTGCCACATCTTCTTTATCCATTCATCTGTCGATGGACACTTAGGTTGCTTCCATGTCCTGGCTATTGTAAATAGAGCTGCAATGAACATTGTGGTACATGACTCTTTTTGAATTATGGTTTTCTCAGGGTATATGCCCAGTAGTGGGATTACTGGGTCATATGGTAGTTCTATTTTTAGTTTTTTGAGGAACCTCCCTACTGTTCTCCATAGTAGCTGTATCAATTTACATTCCCACCAACAGTGCAAGAGTGTTCCCTTTTCTCCACACCCTCTCCAGCATTTATTGTTTGTAGCTTTTTTGATGATGGCCAGTCTGACTGGTGTGAGGTGATACCTCTAATGCATTTCTCTAATGATTAGTGATGTTGAGCATCCTTTCATGTGTTTGTTGACAATCTGTATATCTTCTTTGGAGAAATGTCTATTTAGGTCTTCTGCTCGTTTTTGGATTGGGTTGTTTGTTTTTTTGATATTGAGCTGCAGGTGCTGCTTGTATATTTTGGAGATTAATCCTTTGTCAGTTGCTTCGTCTGCAAATATTTTCTCCCATTCTGAGGGTGTCCTTTCATCTTGTTTATCGTTTCCATTGCTGTGCAAAAGCTTTTAAGTTTCATTAGGTCCCATTTGTTTATTTTTGTTTTTATTTCCATTTTTCTAGGAGGTGGGTCAAAAAGGATCTTGCTATGATTTATGTCATAGAGTGTTCTGCCTGTGTTTTCCTCTAAGAGTTTTATAATGTCTGGACTTACATTTAGGTCTTTAATCCATTTTGAGTTTATTATTGTATACGGTGTTAGGAAGTGTTCTAATTTCATTCTTTTACATGTAGCTGTCCAGTTTTCCCAGCACCACTTATTGAAGAGGCTGTCTTTTCTCCATTGTATATTCTTACCTCCTTTATTAAAGATAAGGTAACCATATGTGCATGGGTTTATCTCTGAGCTCTCTATCCTGTTCCATTGATCTATACTTCTGTTTTTGTGCCAGTACCATACTGTCTTGATTACTATAGCTTTGAAGTATAGTCTGATGTCAGGGAGCCTGATTCCTCCAGCTCTGTTTTTCTTTCTCAAGATTGCTTTGGCTATTCCAGGTCTTTTGTGTTTCCATACAAATTGTGAAATTTTTTGTTCTAGTTCTGTGAAAAATGCCGTGGGTAGTTGGATAGGGATTGCATTGAATCTGTAGATTGCTTTGAGTAGTATAGTCATTTCCACAGTGTTTATTCTTCCAATCCAAGAACATGGTATATCTCTCCATCTGTTTGTATCAACTTTAATTTCTTTCATCAGTGTCTTATAGTTTTCTGCATACAGGTCTTTTGTCTCCTTAGGTAGGTTTATTCCTAGGTATTTTATTCTTTTTGTTGCAATGGTAAGTGGGAGTATTTCCTTAATTTCTCTTTCATATTTTTCATCATTAGTGTATAGGAATGCAAGAGAGTTCTGTGCATTACTTTTGTATCCTGCTACTTTATCAAATTCATTGATTAGTTCTAGTAGTTTTTCTGGTAGCATCTTCAGGATTCTCTATGTATAGGATCATGTCATCTGCAAACAGTGACAGTTTTACTTCTTTTTTTCTGATTTGGATTCCTTTTATTTCTTTTTCTTCTGTGATTGCTGTGGCTAAAACTTCCAAAACTATGTTGAATAATAGTGGTGAGAGTGGGCAACCTTGTCTTGTTCCTGATCTTAGAGGAAATGGTTTCAGTGTTTCACCATTGAGAACGATGCTGGCTGTGGGTTTGTCATAGATGGCCTTTATTATGTTGAGGTAAGTTCCCTCTATGCCTACTTTCTGTAGAGTTTTTAACATAAATGGGTGCTGAATTTTGTCAAAAGCTTTTTCTGCATCTATTGAGATTATCATATGGTTTTAATCCTTCACTTTGTAAATATGGTGTATCACATTAATTGATTGCGTATATTGAAGAATCTTTGCATTCCTGGGATAAACCCCACTTGATCATGGTGTATGATCCTTTTAATGTGCTGTTGGATTCTCTTTGCTAGTATTTTGTTGAGGATTTTTGCATCTGTGTTCATCAGTGATATTGGCCTGTAGTTTTCTTTCTTTGTGACATTTTTGTCTGGGTTTGGTATCAGGGTGATGGTGGCCTCATAGAATGAGTTTGGGAGTGTTCCTCCCTCTGCTATATTTTGAAAGAGTTTGAGAAGGATAGGTGCTAGCTCTTCTCTAAATGTTTGATAGAATTCGCCTGTGAAGCTATCTGGTCCTGGGCTTTTGTTTGTTGGAAGATTTTTAATCACAGTTTCAATTTCAGTGCTTGTGATTGGTTTGTTTATATTTTCTATTTCTTCCTGGTTCAGTCTCGGAAGGTTGTGCTTTTCTAAGAATTTGTCCATTTCTTCCAGGTTGTCCATTTTATTGGCATATAGTTGCTTGCAGTAATCTCTCACGATCCTTTGTATTTCTGCAGTGTCAGTTGTTACTTCTTTTTCATTTCTAATTCTGTTGATTTGAGTCTTCTCCCTTTTTTTCTTGATGAGTCTGGCTAATGGTTTATCAATTTTGTTTATCTTCTCAAAGAACCAACTTTTAGTTTTATTGACCTTTGCTATTGTTTCCTTCATTTCTTTTTCATTTATTTCTGATCTGATCTTTATGATTACTTTCATTCTGCTAACTTTGGGGGTTTTTTGTTCTTCTTTCTCTAATTGCTTTAGGTGTAAGGTTAGGTTGTTTATTTGAGATTTTTCTTGTTTCTTGAGGTAGGATTGTATTGCTATAAACTTCCCTCTTAGAACTGCTTTTGCTGCATCCGATAGGATTTGGGGTGTCACGTTTTCACTGTCATTTGTTTCTAGGTATTTTTTGATCTCCTCTTTGATTTCTTCAGTGATCTCTTGGTTATTTAGTAGCGTATTATTTAGCCTCCATGTGTTTGTATTTTTTACAGTTTTTTTCCTGTAATTGCTATCTAGTCTCATAGTGTTGTGTTTGGAAAAGATGCTTGATATGATTTCAATTTTCTTAAATTTACCAAAGCTTGATTTTTGACCCAAGATATGATCTATCCTGGAGAATGTTTCATGAGCACTTGAGAAGAAAGTGTATTCTGTTGTTTTAAGATGCAATATCCTGTAAATATCAATTAAGTCCATCTTGTTTAATGTGTCATTTAAAGCTTGTGTTTCCTTGTTTATTTTCATTCTGCATGATCTGTCCATTGGTGAAAGTGGGGTGTTAAAGTCCCCTACTATTATTGTGTTACTGTTGATTTCCCTTATTATGGCTCTTAGCATTTGCCTTATGTATTGAGGTGTTCCTATGTTGGGTGCATAAATGTTTACAATTGTTATATATTCTTCTTGGATGGATCCCTTGATCATTAGGTAGTGTCCTTCTTTGTCTCTTGTAATAGTCTTTATTTTAAAGTCTATTTTGTCTGATATGAGAATTGTTACTCCAACTTTCTTTTGATTTCCATTTGCATGGAATATCTTTTTCCATCCCCTTACTTTCAGTCTGTATGTGTCCCTAGGTCTGAAGTGGGTCTCTTTTTTTTTTTAATTTTTTAAAAAATTTTATTTATTTTATTTATTTTTGGCTGCGTTCAGTCTTCATTGCTGTGCATGGTGGGCTTTTTCTAGTTGCAGAGAGCTGGGGCTACTCTTCGTCGCTGTGCATGGGCTTCTCATTGTGGTGGCTTCTCTTGTTGTGGAGCACGGGCTCTAGAGCACAGGCTCAGTAGTTGTGGCACACGGGTTTAATTGCTCTGTGGCATGTGGGATCTTCCCAGACCAGGGCTCGAACCCGTGTCCCCTGCATTGGCAAGCAGATTCGTAACCACTGTGCCACCAGGGAAGTCCCTGAAGTGGGTCTCTTGTAGACAGCATATATATGGGTATTGTTTTTGTATCCATTCAGCCAGTCTATGTCTTTTGGTTGGAGCATTTATTCCATTTACATTTAAGGTAATTATCGATATATATGTTCCTATTACCATTTTCTTAATTGTTTTGGGGGTTTTTTTTGTAGGTTTTTTCCTTCTCTTGTGTTTCCTGCTTAGAGAAGTTCCTTTAGCATTTGTTGTAAAGCTGGTTTGGTGGTCCTGTATTCTCTTAACTTTTGCTTGTCTGTAAAGGTTTTAATTTCTCCATCGAATCTGAATGAGATCCTTGCTGGGTAGAGTAATCTTGGTTGTAGGTTTTTCCCTTTCATCACTTTAAATATGTTCTGCTACTCCCTTCTGGCTTGCAGAGTTTCTGCTGAAAGATCAGCTGTTAACCTTATGGGGATTCCCTTGTATGTTATTTGTTGTTTTTCCCTTGCTTCTTTTAATATGTTTTCTTTATATTTAAATTTTGATAGTTTGATTAATATGTGTCTTGGCGTGTTTCTCCTTGGATTTATCCTGTATGGGACTCTCTGTGCTTCCTGGACTTGATTGACTATTTCCTTTCCCATGTTAGGGAAGTTTTCAACTATAATCTCTTCAAATATTTTCTCAGACCCTTTCTTTTTCTCTTCTTCTTCTGGGACCCCTATAATTCAGATTATGTAGTAATTTAGATAGAGAAAAATGGTGGGAGCAGATGGTAAAATAGACATGACAAGCTCAAAAAACTCTGGTGCCACAAAAAACAGCTCCGTATTTGTATAATCCATCATCAAAACCATCAGTAAGTCCTGTTATCTGTATTCCCAAAAGATATCCTGGTCATCCACCTCTATTCCTACCCATGTAATCACTGCAGTCGATGTAGCAGTTCAGAGGGAGACCGATCCTTGTGGGATCCATGGTGTGAGGGGTTTGGAAGATCTTCATGGGACTTGACCTTGGCCTTGAAGTCTGGACTGGATTTGGAAGCATTCTTAGGGGGAATTCAAGGCCCAGAAGTCACATGAGCAGGGAGTGGGAAATGAGGGCAACAGGCTTAGGGAAATGGGAGGGTTATGAGGTCTCAAAATTCTTCTCAAGCTGGATGAAGAATACAAAAAATTTATTATCTCAAGAGTCAGAGAGTTAGGTTTTAAGCACAAATGGATGCTGAAACTCAGGTGGTGTCATGAGTCTGGCTCTTCTTCTCTCCACCCCAAAGCTCTGCCCTCCTCAGTGTCAGCTTCACTCTCACAGAGGCACTTTCTACAAGGTGGCCCCTGGAAACACCAGGCTTATGCCCTCCTAGTTGAGCAACCAGAGGGTGTTTCTCTTTGCCAATAGCTCCCACAGAGCCCCTAGAATCTTAGCTGTGTTAGTTGACTCAAGTCTCATCTCCATTCCCAAGCTGATCCCTGGGATCAGGGGGATGAAATATTCTTATTGATCAGGACTGAGTCATGGATCACCTTTGAAGGTGGGAGGTGAGACCCCATGTGAACCAATGGGCCAGGCATGAAAAAAGGGTTGTTCCTCCAAAGGAAAATTGAGTTATTGTCACCAGAAAAGGGAAGATGGATGCTGGGGAGGCAAAAGCAATATATTTCTACCATGGAAGCCAATCACGATGCAGTAGATGGTTTGACATTTTTTTCAAACTTTTGGAAAGCCGGGAAAGTATATGTGGTTATGTTCTGAAGACCAAGGGAAATGCCGAACATAACCCCAGGGTGGAGAAGAATTTATGATAAAAACACCCGCTGGCAGAGCAGGGGCTGTCTGCCCCAGACTCAGCAAATGAAGCTCAGCTTAATTGCTTGCAGTCTTGGATGAACTTCTAACTCTTTAGCCCTAGGAGAGGAAAAATTGCATAGACAACCTGCTTTCTCTCCTTGGCATGCTGAGCCTTGGAGAAAGTTATTTAACCTCTCTCAGCAGTGGTTCCCCAGCTATAAAAATAGGATGACAATCTTTACCCATTCAGGACTGCAGGCAGAGCTGGAGAAAGAGGAGGATCTATAACAAAGGCTTTCCAGGTTGTGGGCTGGACAGCAGTATAGAAATGTGGCATTAGGACTTTGGAGTCTTCACAGGTTTAGTCATCTGAAGGGTTTAGAGAAACATTTTCCCCAACTCTCAAAACACTTGGCAATGTTCTCTCCTACTTTTGGTGTTAATGAGAAAATAAAAATTTCTAAAAACATGCTTTATCTGTTGGCATTTGTGCCTCCTGTGAATCCCAAACCATGATGGCAATGGCAAAATTGAGGACTACCTGAAGTTGGTAGCAGTATCCTAGAGCAGAGGGGTTAAGTGCACTAGTTCTGGAGAAAGACTTTCCTCTGCCAGGAGTGGGTGATGGAGAGGTGAACATACGTCTGTTATTGATGAGTTCAGAATCTAATAAGGGAAGGGGGTGGGGGAGAGACAGAGAGAGAGAGAGAGAGAGAGAGAGAGAGAGAATGAATAGTTGCAAAAAATTACTCTCTAAAATAGGAGTTGGCAAACTAAGACCCACAGACCCAATCTGGCCCACTGCTTTCCTGTTTTTATATGGCCCATGAACCACTTTTAAATGACTGAAAACGATCAAAAGAAGAAGAATATTTTGTGATAGGTGAACATTGTATGAAATTCAAATTTCAATGCCCATAAATATTTTTTGGCACATGGCCCTACTCATTCATTTACATAATATCTGTAGCTGATGTTGTAGTTCAACAGCAGGAATGAATAGCTAGGACAGAGAATGCATGACTCACAAAGCCTGAAACATTTTACAGAAAGAGTTTGCTGACTCTTATTCTAGAGAAACAGATTTTATTTCAATAAAAGAATGATATGAAGAAGAAGGGGAGAAGCTTTCAATGCAATATGCATTTGATCTGGGTCTTGAAGATGGGTAGGATTTTAATAGGAAGAGATAAACTGAGGGGCCATTAACCCAGAAGCTTGTATCCCCATTTTATAGATAAGGACCAAGAGGCTGAGGGGTGGGGCTGGAACTTCAAGTCAAGTCTGACTTATTTCATAGCTCAGCTCTTTCTGACTTCCCCCTTCCAGCATTTATAAAGCTTAAAATGACTGGGTACAAACTCTAAAGAGGCCTGAATGCCTTCCTAAGGAATCCAACCCAATTCTGCACCTAGTGGGCTGTCATCTAAAACTTGTGAGTTGGAAAGTCATATGAGCCAAGCCATGATTATAGAATGATTGTCAGCAGCTGCATAAAGGGTAAGTTAGAAAGAGGAGGGAAATGATATTGGGTAGAACAGTTAGGAGACCAAGCCTGGAGTCTGGATTAGAGCTAATGAGAATTTCATCAAGGATAGAGGGAGTGGGGTCAGGGAGAGACATTGAGGAAAGATAGAAGTAACAAGTCTATCAATAGATACAGGAGGTGGAAGAAAGATGGCTTCTTGGATTTGAGTCTAGAATGATGGAAGCATTGGAGAAGGCCAAGCCTGGCTGTGGAAGATGATGTGTTCCACTCAGCCTATGCTGTTTGGAGTAATGGCAGGATATCCAGTGGAGTGGTCTAGCTGACTGTGCCCAGCTCAAAACTAGGCTGCTTTGACCTGGATAGCAGTGAGGTAGAGAGGCAGAAAGAGATCTCAGAAAGGAGGAAGGGGAAAAGTATGCATGTGTGAAAAGAAGAAGGGGCAGGAGCTAGGACCAGATGTAATGTAGGATCCAGAGCAAGAGTGGCAAACTTATAAAACAGGGCAGTTGCTAATGGGTAAGGTGGGCCAGAGAGGGCAGTGGTGAAGCTAAGAGCTCATGCCTCATCTAAAGGAGGCAGCAGTTTCTTAGTCTGAGGGGATATACATGCAGCACTGCCAGATATGACTTTTCAGAGTGGAACATTGGATATTTTCTTGTAATCTTTTGATTTTTAAATGTTGGCAAGAAATTCAGTTAAAATAAAAACACTAAACAAGTGAATCAAACATTTATAAAGGGTTGGATCCAGTCTACAGGCCACTAGTTTGCAGTCTCTTACCTAAGAAGGTCCATACAATTTGAAGACTTTTTGGGGTCCTCTCTCCAATCCCTCCTGAATCACTCTCTTGAAGCCCTTCCATCCCCTCCTCTGGGGACTTTCTAGCATGTCTCCAACACAGCAGTGTTTGTGCCAGTGACAGCCTGTGGCTGAGATGACAGGTTTCTTGGGTGTTCCATATTCAAATCATAATAATCAGAGGAAAGAAGAAACAAATTCAACAACCACAAAGACCAACCCACAGAAGATAATTAAAGAATGACTTTGTCTATGACAATGATAGAATAAAAGGAAAAAATCTCTTGGGGACTCTGGCTATTCTCCTGGCCATCAGGAAGAACCAGACAATAGCCAGAGGCAGAGATGTCTGGCTGTGCTGGGAGGGAAGATTGCAGTGAACAATCCTGAAATGTCCTTGAAGGACAGCACCAGGGTCACCATCTGACTATTGTTGAATGGTGAGCTGGGTTTGGAGATGCGTGAATGTGAACTTTCTCCTAGAAGTCTGTCTTACTCTGTCCCCAGGGCCCTGCATCTGGGAGGAAGAGGTCTCCTCATGGAATGCATTGGGCAGGTGCTCCTTCTATCTTGAGCTTCTCTGGGTGACCTTGGAAAGGCCACTTCATTATAAGGAACTCATCAAACACTTTTTTTCTCCAGAAGAATGGAGTTACATGAATTCAGCAAAACTTCAGGGAGTGCCTACCATATTCCTAGCCTTGTGCTAAGGACTGCTGGACACATGAGATGAGGAGAAGCTGCAGCCCTTCTTTCTCCTCAAAGGGCAGAAGAGGTATGTGGGCAGAGACATACATATTCCAGTCTGTGCCCAGGGGCTTGAAGAAGGTGAGACAAGCCTGGCTGGGGAGTTGAGAAGGGTTTCCCATTGGAAGGTGTTAAAAACAATGACACATCCCAGCCTTCTTAAAATAACATTGCTGTTTATATTGTTGGATTTTGGACTTGCTTGGGACCTGTCATCCTTCCTTCTCTCCTATTTCTCCTTTTTGGAATGGTAATATTTGTCCTATGCCTGTCCCACCATTGAATTTTGGAAGAACACTACTTGTCTGATTTTGCATCATCAGGTTCACATCTGGAGAAAGACTTGCCTCAGAATGAATCATACTTTGAGTCTCACTCATATTTGATTTAGATGATATTCAGATGAGACTTTGGACTTTACATGTTTCAGTTGATACTGGAATGAGTTAAGACTTATGGGGTGTGCATCCCCCTTGGGATGCAATAAATGTATTTTGCATGTGAGGACATAAATTTTGGGGGGCAGAGGTGGAATGCTATGGTCTGAAAATTTGTAACCCTTCAATATTCTGTTAAAATCCTAACCCCCAAAGGTAATAGTATTAGTAGGTGGAGACTTTGGGAGGTGATTACACCATGAGAATGGGGCCTTCATGAATGGAATTAGTGCCCCCACAGAGATCCTTAGCCCCTTCCATCATGTGAGGACACAGCGAGGAGTCTGTGATCTGGATAAAGAGTTCTCCCCAGACCATGCTGGCATCTCGAGCTTTGATTTACAGCCTCCAGAACTGTGTAAAATAAATTTCTGTTGTTTATAAGTCAATCAGTCTGTGGTATTTTGTTACAGTAGCCTGAACGGACTAAGACAGACATCACAGAGGACATCGGTATTTCTCCTTCTGAAGGCTTATCAAACATGCCCTGGTAGAAAGGGCTGAGCCATGCCTTCTCCTGGTATTGTTTAAATTGTCCTTTAAATGAATAAACAAAGGATCAAGTCACTGGCTGCTAAGAGCAGCAGTGTGTAGAACCAGAAGAGACATAAAAGACCTAGGAAAAATAATGTGATTGACAATCAAATATAGTCAAGTTTGAACATCAATGCAAAGAAATGCTGAAAGAAGTAGGAAGTAATAGGATGGAAATGAGCAAGGTAAGAGATCAGAAGAGGAGAATCAAGTTCAGAGAGGACAGTGGGAGGTAGATAACTGAGAGAGAGTAACAAGTGTTTTCTATAGGTCTGTGTTACCTCACCAAAGGATTGAGCAATAAATTAGCTAGATAGGTATTTTCATGAAGATAATCTGCATATATACCCATCACTGTAATGTTGAAAATGTAGCTGGTGCTGGGAGAAGTTAACTCTCAATATATGACTTTTGAGAGACAAAGATATCACAAAAAAAGAAAATTTCAGGCCAATATCACTGATGAACAGAGATGCAAAAATTCTCAATAAAATATTAGTGAACCAAATCCAACAATACATTAAACGAATCATACACCATGATCAAGTGGGATTTATCCCAGGGATGCAAGGATAGTTCAATACCCACAAATCAATCAGTGAGATACACTACATTAACAAAGTGAAAATAAAAGGCATATGATCATCCCAATAGATACAGAAAAAGCTTTTGACAAAATTCAACATCCATTTATGATAAAAAACTCTCCAGAAAATAGGTATAGAGGGATCATACCTCAACATATTAAAAGCCATGTATGATGAGTCCAAGCTAACATCATGCTCAATGGTGAAAAGCTGAAAGCATTTCCCTCAAGATCAGGAACAAGACAAGGATGCCCACTCTCTCCACTTTTATTCAACATGGTATTGGAAGTCCTAGCCACAGCAATCATACAAAAAAAAAGAAATAAAAGGAATCCAGGGCTTCCCTGGTGGCGCAGTGGTTGAGAATCTGCCTGCTAATGCAGGGGACACGGGTTCGAGCCCTGGTCTGGGAAGATCCCACATGCCACGGAGCAACTAAGCCCGTGAGCCACAACTACTGAGCCTGCGCGTCTGGAGCCTGTGCTCCGCAACAAGAGAGGCCACGATAGTGAGAGGCCCGCGCACCGCGATGAAGAGTGGCCCCCACTTGCCGCAACTAGAGAAAGCCCTCGCACAGAAACGAAGACCCAACACAATCAAAAATAAATAAATAAATAAATAAATAAATAAATTAAAAAAAAAAAAAAAGGAATCCAAATTGGAAAGGAAGAAGTACAACTGTCACTGTTTGCAGATGACATCATACTATACATAGAAAATCCTAAAGATGCTACCAGAAAACTACTAGAGCTCATCAATGAATTTGGTAAAGTTGCAAGATACAAAATTAATATACAGTAATCTGTTGTATTTCTATACATTAATAATAAACTCTCAGAAAGAGAAATTAAGGAGACAATTCCATTTACAGTCACATCAAAAAGAATAAAATACTTAGGAATAAATCTAAGGTAAAAGACCTGTACTTGGATACCATAAGACACTGACAAAAGAAACTGAAGGCAATGCAAAGAGATGGAAAGGTATACTGTCTTCATGGATTGGAAGAATTAATATTGTTAAAATGACTATACTACCCAAGGCAAACTACAAATTCAATGTAATCCCTATCAAAATACCAATGACATTTTTCACAAAACTAGAACAAATAATTTTAAAATTTGTATGGAAACACAGAAGACCCTGAATAGCCAAAACAATCTTAAGAAAGAAGAACAGAACTGGAGATATCACACTCCCTGACTTAAGACTATACTATCAGTACAATGTTATAGTTATCAAAACAGTATGATATGGGCAGAAAAACAGACAGATAGAACAATATAGCAGAATAGAGAGCCCAGAAATAAACCCACACACTTATGGTCAATTAATCTCCAATAAAGAAGGCAAGAATATACAATAGAGAAAAGACAATCTTTTCAATAAATGGTGCTGAGAAAACTGGAGAGCTACATGTAAAAGAAGGAAATTAGAACATTTTCTCACACCATATACAAAAATAAACTCAATATGGATTGAAGACCTAAATGTAGGACTGGAAACCATAAAGCTCCTAGAAAAAAACATGGGCAGAACACTCCTTGACATTAATTGTAGCAATACTATTTTGGATCTGTCTCCTAAGGCAAAGGAAACAAAAGGAAAATAAACTGGGACCTAATTAAACTTAAAAGCTTTTGCACAGCAAAGGACACTACTGATAAAACAAAACGACAACCTACTGAATGGGAGAAAATATTTGCAAATGATATGACTGATAAGAGGTTAATATCTAAGATATATAAACAGCTCATACATCTCAATACCAAAAAACAAACAGCCCAATTAAAAAAATGGTCAGAAGACCTGGAGAGATATTTTCCAAAAAAGACATACAGATGGCCAACAGGCACATGAAAAGATGCTCAACATCACTAATCATCAGAGAAATCCAAATCAAAACCACAATGAGATATCACCTCACACTGGTCAGAATGACCATCATCAAAAAGTCTACAAACAATAAATGCTGGAGAGGGTGTGGAGAAAAGGGAACCCTCCTACACTGTTAATGGGAATGTAAATTGGTACAGCCACTATGGAGAACAGTATGGAGGATCCTCAAAAAACCAAAATTAGAACTACCATATGATCCAGCAATCCCACTCCTAGGTATTTATTCAAAGAAAATGAAAACACTAATTCGAAAAAATACATGCACCCCAATGTTCACAGCAGCATTATTTACAATTGCCAAGATATGGAAGCAACCTAAGTGACCATCAACAGATGAATGGATAAAGAAAACATTGTATATATATACACGATAGAATATTACTCAGTAAAAAAGAATGAAATTTTGCCATTTGCAACAACGGACCTGGAGGGTATTACACCTAGTGAAATAAGTCAGACAGAGAAGGACAAATACTGTATGTTATCACTGATATGTGAAGTCTAAAAACTAAAACTAATGAATATAACAAAAAAGAAACAGACTCACAGATATAGAGAACAAACTAGTGGTTACCAGTGGAGAGAGGGAAGGGGGAGGGGCAATCTAGGGGTAGAGGATTAGGAGGTAAAACTACTCTGTATTGATATAAAATAAATAAGGTACAAGGATATATTGTACAGCACAGGGAATATAACCAATATTTTATAATAACTTTAAATGGAGTATAATCTTTAGAAATTGTAAATCACTATGCTGTACACCTGAAACTTATATAATACTGTAAATCAACTTCCCCTCAATAAAAATATGACTTTGCCTTCACCACAATGCAAATCAATTCTAATGCCTCTCTCAGCTATAGTTTTAAGCATCCTTTAAAATTGTAGCACAGTATTTCAACCCAGTTGGCTGGTAAATCTGATCCTAGAATTAATTCCAGCCAGTAGTTGTGGTAGTCTCAACTTGTGAGAGATGATTGTGTACAAATTTGCCCAATTCTGTGTTCAGTGATGCCACACTGTTAATTTGAAATTGGCCATGGTGAGAGTATTTACAGACAGAAATAGGCGAAAGCCACAAATAAGCCCTCCACCTCCAAAAACCTGTTGTTGAAGAACATTTACCAGCATACCACACAAATGGGTATCAGATGGTGTGGTACCGTGGGCTCTTTGGCTGGGCAATGGTCTGACAGTGACTAAGTTGTTGGTTGTAGCAAAGTCTCTTAGTGTTTAAAAATTTGTTCTGATTGTTGCACCTTGCCCAGTTCAATGGGAGATGGGGTTGGTGGAGGTGGGAGGGGGAAACTAGAGGGAATTTAAGTCAGGTAGGAAGGAGTCATTCTTAGTAGAAATGATTCTCCTAGGGAATGTGATCAAGTCCAACTTTTCTATTTATTTTCTTATTTTTTCCACTCTGATCTGAGCAACTGATCATGCAACCAGACTCCACCTACATCTGGTAGTAAGATTTGGCAGGAACAGTTTGGAGATAGAGAATGCCAAATAATTCACACTAAGACTTAAAAACAAGTGGACATCTCACAATATCTTAAGCTAGATGGAACATTAGTGGATACTGGGTGCTCCATCCCCATTCCCTCTTCAAGGTCAACACATCCATCCCCCAGTTGCTGGGAATATCAGCTGCATTGGCTCATAGCTGCAACCCTCACTGGTAGTTGCCCTTGGGAAGGGGGAACTGCCTTGCTCTCTTAGGGGTCAGCCCATAGCCAATGACTGGCTGATGCAAAATGCCAGCATCTTGTCTAAATTGGAACAACTCTGAAGAACCACCCCAGTTCCAGAGTTAGGATTGGCTGAGCCCTCAGCTGAAGCCTCACTTCCCTCTGTTCAATACACTTTTCATACTTTCCTATATGTGATTCTTCCAAGGGCACTCTCCAATCAACCTCTGCCCACAATGGCCTTTTGTTCCCATGGGACCAAGTTTAAAACAAAACCTTAAATTCAACTGCCTCAATTACTCACCTGATGCCTAAGTCCCCTCCACTGCCTCTAACCAGAGAGGTCCATCCCTGCTGCTTCATCCTCTCCTTGCAGCAAGCCAGTCTTGAACTTGCTGAGAAGCTCTACTTGTTAGAAAGCTTGTCCTTTGTTTGAGTTGAAATCTACCTCCCTGTTTAGAAAGAGTCTGATTTTCCAGGTACACACTGTGTGATCTGATTTGTTCTAGTTGACATTGCTTTGGACATAGAAGAGGAGTGATGTACAGTCCCAATCCCTGAGAACCTTCCTGAGAGAGAAAAGACATGCTGCCAAAAGGGGTGCCTTAGGATTCAGAGAAAGGAGGGAGTCCTGAAGGGTGGTGATGGAGCAGTTTCTTGGGGGAGGTGCCTCTTGAACAAGGCTCACAGAGATGTGTAGGATGTGTACAGGTACTTGACAAAATGCTTTTCAGAGGAGATGCTGGGCATGCTCACCAACTGAAATGTACCTCTGCTGTTTTGCCTGACCTACTTTCATTTCCTCTTCATCCGCGAACAGCTTTGACTTTCCTTTGGGGTCTCCTCTCTCAGTCCACATGATTCAAATCAGGTGGCCACACTCTCTCAGTTTCAAGAATGAGCTTGTGACTCAGGTCTGGCCAGCCAGCTTTTTTCTCCTTCTCAACCACGGTGATGGACATGTGCCATAGTTGGTCTCATGGTATTCAACCCCAGGACTTTTATTAGAGTTTCTGGGAGAGAGATGCTTTAATTTTGTTGCAGTTGTTAGACTATATAGGAGTAATCCATGAGACTCTGTGGACTAAACCAAGAGGAAGGGAGAGTGTATTACTCAGAGAAACAGAACCAATAGGAGATACAAATATAGATACAGACATAGATATATCAGTGGAAATTTATTATAGGTGTTGGCTCACATGGCTACAGAGGTTCTAAATGTCACCTGAATTGGCTCACAGCTTCAACCCTCACTGGAAGTTGCCCTTGGGAATGTATTGCCTTGCTCTCCCGAGGGGTGGCCCACAGCCAAGAAGACCCACGATCTGCCATCTGCAAGTTGGAAAACCAGAAAAGTCAGTGGTCCAAAGTCCTGCAAATCAGGGGGCTAATGGTATAAGTTCTGACCTAAGTCTGAAAGCCTGGGAAACAGGAGCGCTGATTTCCAAGGGAAGGAGTAGATGAATGTCTTAGCTCAAGCAGAGAGACTGAACTCCCCTTTCACCTTTTTGTTCTATTTGGTCCCTCAGTGGATTGGATGATGCCCACTCATATTGGGAAGGATCATCTGCTTTACTCAGTTCACCAATTCAAATGCTAATATCTTCTGGAAATACCCTCATAAACACACCCAGAAATAATGTTTTATTAGCTATTTGAGCATCCCTTAGCCCAGTCAAGTTGACTCGTAAGAGTAACCATCACACAGAACTTAGCTCAGGTGGGAGTTACAGAGAGGGAGGGAGAGAATAAGGCAGAGAGAGAGAAAGAGAGAGTTGTATTTTAATTTAATGATACTGTTTGATTCCTGCTTAGTCTTTACAATTGAATGAACTTGAACCTAAAATTATTTTTGTGCTGAAGCCAATTTGAATTTGATTACATATTACTTGCAACAAAATGACACCTACTTAATGTAATCATGAAACTGGTACTTAAACTCTGGTCTGATGTCAAAGCCCTGTGCTTACTCTTCAGCAGAGTAAGCAAAGTTGATGGCAACAGAAGGCTCTCTAAAGAAATGGGGCCTACAATGCAGCCAGAGAAGTCTGTAAGGGCAGCTCACTAATTCCATTTGTAAAAGTTCAGACATATTTGTTCACTGACTACCTAAAGTTTTAGGATACTATCAGTTTTTCTTCCCTGATTGGCCCTCTCCATCAGCTCTTCTGCAGAAGTTCCACCTTTCTAGATGAATTGCTTTTAGAACAAGTGCCTCTTCAGCCTCATCTTCCACGAATTCCAGATGCCCAAGTAGCTTAAATGACGTCATTCCTGACGTGAATTTGAAAATTCATCATTCAAAGTGATTCTTAATCTACAGACTATCTTAAAATCATGAGAAATACCGCATTGGGTTGACCCCACAATTCTGTCTGTGATGTGAGCATTAAGGACATTGCGGGCAGGGTAAATCTCCACCCCATCCATCCCCCCACCCCCCAGGATTTCAAAGACTTTGATCATTTCTTTCTCAGCCTTTATATTTCCGGAACAAAGCAACCCATTTTGATCTATCCTTGGATGGCATTCCTGCTCCCACCTCCTTGATCATTTTCGATGTTCTCCTCCTCACTTCCTCTAGTTTCTTTATGTCTTTTAAAGGTATGTCGAGAACTGCACACAATATTCTCAGAGATCAGAGAATCAGGCTTTTATCTTTACCTACTGATGTTAAAAATTTTTATCACGATAAAATGAATCATTCTGAGGAATTTGTATTGGAATCTAAGCCCAAAGTCATTCATTCCTTCCTTCACCTACTCACTGAGCTACTCGATAAGAAATTAGGAAGATCCTACTATTTTTCCAGCCTTGTGGTAGGCCTTTTGGGATACCAAAAAGGATGAGAAATCATTCTGTTTCCTTCAGGAGTGTTTAATAAAGCTGCTAATGCAAGACCAACTTATAAGAAGCCACCAACAATAATGTCTCCCACTAGAATTTTACTTGAAACACTAAAGTGCTTTTTCACTTATTATCTCATTTGATTCTCACACCAGTTGCATTTTCATAGTGAGGGGCTGAGTCAGGGAAGTGAGGATACTCAGGATTCACGTGTAAACCATCTGTCTCCAAGTTCATGAGGCTTTCCTCTGGACCATGACCCCCCTTTCCAATCATCACTCAGCAAAGGTCTTAACTCTGAAGTTCTGAGACACAACAGTAAATATTGAAACTCTGAAGTGAGTTGAAGTCTGAGATAAATGTGAGAATAAAAATTTCCATAATATGAACACCTGTGCAAGGTGGGCTTCTGAAATACAATTATTCCAGTTTAGGGTCTTTCTGGAGTCTTATTAATGGATCTGGAATGAGCTGAGCTTACCTTCCACGTCAACCCCATTCTAGAAGAACTCTATTTCCATTGCGCTGCCTGCTATCAGTCATTTCTTCTTCATCCAAATACAAAATCTTGATTTTGGTTGACATGTCTCCCCTCTCCCACTCTCAGTTCAAATTTGAATGACTCTAACCTCTGGGTCTAGGAGGGGGCATATGGCCTGGTCTGGTTACTCAACCCACCATTATCTCCATGCTTCTAGAATTGGTCCAGAGATGTGGACATGATTTATTGGCCAATCTGTGACAATAAGGGTCAGCCCTGTGGTTTCTGGAAAAGTTGGCAAGTTCTCTTGTGGTTGGGAGGTAAGCATGAAGTCTGAGAATAGTCACATAGAGGAAGGCAGAGTGGAGAGGTGAGCTAGATGGCTGATGAAATACACTGAGCATCCCTTAACAGCCCTGGACTTTCAGTTACATAAGCCAGTGATATCCCTCTTTTGCATAGCCCAAGTTGATTTGTGTTTCTGTAATTTGTAACCAAAGAGCCTTGACTAATATTCCCATCCACTTACAAATTTCCTTCTGGTGACACAAGCTTCTTTCTCTGTTTCCCTCTGAATCCAATAATCTTGTAGTCTTTCTTCAAACATGACCCATACGCTTTAGTATATCACTTTTTCAATTTCACTAGACTTAGAGCTCCATGAGGATTGGCACCTCATCTACTTTATTCACCACTTAATATCATCAGAGTTGAGTAGTAGAATCAACTCCATAATGACACTGGGGATGATGCCACATTTCCTCAGTGCTGGCTGAAATGAATGCAAAAGTTCATTTTAAGTTTTTGATAATCTAATATGGTATTGCAAGTAATTTATTACTGAAAATAGTCAAATGAAAGTACTGAAGTTTGTGAATTACTTCTCTTTTTATAACCTATGCTAGAATCAAGTTTATCCCTATAGCATCATTGTCACTAAAATTCCAAGATGCCTTCCTGAATGGGAAAAAGAGAGTGTGTGGGACATTATGAATAACTGAATAACCCAGAGCCTTTCAAACTATGTGATGGCCTGCAGTGAGTGTCCATGACTGAGTTATATTTTACATTTGTCAAAATCATTAATTATTTTAGTGATTTGGAGTCAGATTTTATCAAATCTGGTCATGCAAACTAGAGAATATTGTGCATTTTTATCCATCATTTGGGTCATAGGGGGAAAATCTTGGGAATCAGGGCCTAATGTAGGACCTTCTCTTTCGGTTCTTTAATCTGGCCACTGAATTACTTCAAAATTCTAGTCCACATTTTTCCACTAGCTACCATTTCCTATAATAGCCAAGGCATTTTTATTCCTTGTCCAGCACGTATATCATGCCTCGTCTCGCCACTTTTCATGAAAATCACTCAACCAGAAACTCTTTATTCTTATATATTCCAATCCTGCTCATCTTTCTTTATACCTAGGCAAATCTCACCACTGACATGAAGCCAAGTGCTATCCTCCAACCTAGAAAATATTCCCTTCTATTTTAAAAAATTGTTAATATTTTTTAAAAATTTAGAAATAGTAAAATTAATTATTTTGGGGGTGAATAGTTCCAGGAGTTTTAATGTGTGTGTAGGTTCAAGTAACTACCACCATTATCATGACACAGAGCAGTACCAACAAACCAAAAATAACCCCTGTGCTGCCCCCTTTGTAGTCACAGCCTCTCCTACTCCAAATACCTGGAAACCACTGAGCCATTCTCTGGCCCTATAATTTTCCTTTCACAGAATGTTATATAAATGGAGTCACACAGCACATAACCTTTGGGATTGGCTTTTTCATTAGCGTAATGCCTTTGAGGTTCATCCATGTCGTTGTGTACATCAATAGTTCATTCTTTTGATTGCTGAGTACTAATCCATTGTATGAATCTACCACAATTTGTTTATCTATTCACCTGTCAGTGAACATTTGAGTTGTTTCTAGTTTTTAGTTTTTATAAATAAATATGTTATAAACATTTGCATAAAATGTAGAAATATGTTTCATTTTTCTCAAGTAAATATATAGGAGTGAGTGTCTGGATCAGACATATGTAATCATATGTTTAACTTTATAAGAAACTGTCTCTTTTCCACAGTGGCTATACCTGTACCATTTTGCATTCCCACCAGCAATGTACAAGAATTCCAGTTGCTCTGTATTGTAATCAACACTTGATATAGTCAGCTTACTTAATGGTGTTTGAATATCTTTTCATGGGCTTTTCTTGCTATCAATATATCTTCTTCAGTGAAGGAATTCTTCAAATCTCTTGCCATTTTTATTAAATTATTTTCTTATTGTTGAGTTCTTTATATATTCTGGATGTAAGTCCTTTGTTGAATATGTTACTTGAAAGTATTTTTTCTCAATTTGTAGCTTGAGTTTTTATTCTCTTAATAGAGTCTTTTGCAAGGCAATAGTTTTTTATTTTGATGGCACACAATTTATCAATTTTCTTCTTCTAAGAATCATGCATTCTGTTCCACATCTAAGAACATTTTACCTATCACAAAATCATAAAGATTTTCCCTATTTTCTAGAAGTTTTACATTTAAATATATGAATTAATTTTGTATAAGGTAAGACATATGAATCAAGGTTAATTTTTTTGGCATAGAGATCTTCAGTTGTTCTATCATTATTTGTTGAGAAACTTCTGACTAGACTGAAAAAGAAAGTAAAGAGAAGACACAAATTACCAGTAACAAGAATGAAAAGAGGCTTATCATCACAAGCCCCATAGACATTAAATGCACATTTATGCACATAACTTTGATATCTTAGATAGAACGGACCAATTCCTCTAAAGCCCAAACCAGCAAAACATATCCAAGAAGAAATAAATACCTTTACAGTGTCTTATGTATTTTTAAAACTTGGTCTGAGAAAAATAACCTATTAAATTTACCCAATTTTACCATTTCTGTTGCCTTTCCTTTATTCACAAAATTCTAAGTTTTCTTCTGCTATCATTTCTCTTCTGTTTTAAGAAAACTTTTTTACATTTATTTTAATATAATTTTGCTGGTCATGAATTCTTTTTGTTTTCCTTTATTTGAGAATATTTTCATTTCAACTTCATTCTTGAAAGGTATTTGCTGTATATAGAATTTTGGGTCAACGGGGTTTTTTTTTGTTTTTGTTTTAGGTTTTGTTTTGTTTGTTTGTTTTTACTGTCAGCACTTTAAAAATGTCCCATTACTTTAAAGCTTCCATGATTCATGATGAGAAGTCAGCAGTAATTTGAATTGTTGTACCATGTGTGTAATCTTTCTTTTTCCTCTGACTGCTTTCAAAATTTTTTTCATTGTCTTCGGTTTTCATCAATTTAATTATGGTGTTATCTTTGGGTGGATTTCTTTGAATATTTCCTATTTGGGATTCACTGAGATTTTTTGAATACATAAGTTTATGTCTCTTACCAAATTGGGAAATTCTTAGACAGTGTTGCTTGAAAAGTTTTTTCTGCACCACGCTCATTCTTTGCTCCATCTGATGCTCTAACAACACAAATGTTAAACTTTTTGGTATCGTCCCATAGTTTCCTAAGGCTCTGTTCCTTTTTTTCCCCCATTTTTTCTCACTGTTGTTCAGATTGGATAGTTTAAACTGACTTATCTTTAAGTTTACTGACTCTTCTGCAATCTACATCTTGCTGTTGAGTCAATCAACTGAAAGTTTTATTTTGGTTATTATTATACTTTTTATTATACTTTTTATATCTAATATTCCCATTTGAATATTTTTATAGCTTCTATTTCTTTCCATATTTCCCTTATTTCAAGAGTGTTTGCCCTTACTTGTTGGAGCATGATTATAAATAGCTGCTTTAAAGTCTGTCTGATAATTTCAACATCTTAGTTATCTTGGTTGTTGTCTGTTGATTGTCTTTTCCTTTGTAAGTTGTTGAGATTTTTTCATATGTCAAATAATTTTGGATTGTATCCTAGACATTTCAAATATCATGTGATATGACTTTGGAGTTTGTTTTAATGCTGTAAAGACTTTGTTTTAACAAAGCAATCAACTCAGTTCTATTCAAGCCACACCAACTTTTAATGGGCTGTGATTCCCATGTCAGTTCAGTTTCAAATTTGTGCAGTGCTGTTCAGATTTGTTCCACATGTGCACCACTCTGGGCGGTTATTAACACTGTGTTTAGTCCCCAAAGCCTCAGGTATGCTGTTCAGGATCAGGTCCATGCATGTGTAGCTTGTGGGTGAGTGCTGAAGTTCATACATGACTTTGTGACATCTCTTTCTCAAACTGCCTCTACTCTTCATTCTTTCTGACACCCTGGCTCCCAGAATCTCCCCTTCTTGGTCCTCTGGCTAGAAAGGTGACTTTTAGTATCCCTAGTCTGTTGCACAGTTGCCACAGGTAAACCTGCCTCTGAGGTAAAGTGGTAGGAAGATAGAGAGAGATTTCCCTCCATTTCTTAGTTCACATAATTTCTCTGGTCAGAGAGAATGTTTCCCCTTCCTTGGAATTTCAAGTGTCAGCTGGCAGCCTCTACCATTTCTGCCCTGCCCCTGCCGAGCTGCCACCCAACCAGTGTGAGATTAAGCTTTGTGACTGGGGATTGCCTGGGAGCTGGAATAAAAGAAAAAGAAAAACACAAAACAAAAAAAAACCAACGGGATTTACTCTACCCTTTCTGTTCTGTAAGTGCCCTCCTTCTCATTCTTTGGATGAGAAATACATGACTTCTCTTGAAGCTCTTTCTGCCCATATCTAGTGTGAAGATCCAGGATTTGGGCTTAGTTTGAGTCCAGGTCTGCAGAATCAGAAGGAAAAAAATCATAATCTGCCTGCTACTGTTAAATTTTCAGAGTCTTTAGGTAGCTGCTCCATTCATTCCATACAGGTTTGCAGTTACATTCAACGGACAATACAGAGTGGATACTGCTTTGTTCCTCTTACCCAAACCAGAACCTCTCTGCTTCAGTTTCTTTTTTCTCCAAATTACACATTAGCATCTGGAAAGAAATGGCCTTGTGTCAAGCTTTCTCTGTAGCTCCCAGAGTTCCTAAACTATGTGCTGCAAACCAGGATACGAACTTTACATGCATTATATAATTTCATCTTCATAGCAACACTAAGATGTAAATATCCTCACTCCCATCTTACAGACCAAGAGACAAGGTCCAAAAGAGTTAAATAACTTATTTGAAGTCTCACAGTTAGTAACAAATGGACCAAGATTTGAACTCGTGTCTATAGACACTTTGACTTGTGTCAGTGACGTAAACCTTATAATAATGTTAAACATTAAAATTATTATTAGCCTTTTTAAATTTTTAAACATCTTTATTGGAGTATAATTGCTTTACAATGTTGTGTTAGTTTCTGCTGTGTAACAAAGTGAATCAGCTATACATATACGTATATCTCCATATCCCCTCCCTCTTGTGTCTCTCTCCCACCATCCCTATCTCACCCCTCTAGGTGGTCACAAAACACGGAGCTGATCTCCCTGTGCTATGCAGCTGCTTCCCACTAGCTATCTATTTTACATTTGGTAGTGTATATATGTCAATGCCACTCTCTCACTTCATCCCAGCTTACATTTCCTCCTCCCCCTGTCCTCAAGTCCATTCTCTACGTCTGCATCTTTATTCCTGTCCTGCCCCTAGGTTCGTCACAACCTTTTTTTTTTTTTTTAGATTCCCTATATGTGTTAGCATACGGTATTTGTTTTTCTCTTTCTGACTTACTTCACTCTGCATGACAGACTCTAGGTCCACCCACCTCACTACAAATAACTCAATTTCATTTCTTTTTATGGCTAATATTCCATTGTATATATATGTGCCTCATCTTCATCCATTCATCTGTCGATGGTCACTTAGCTTGCTTCCATGTCCTGGCTATTGTAAATACTGCTGCAATGAACATTGTGGTACATGACTCTTTTTGAATTATGGTTTTCTCTGGGTATATGCCCAGTAGTGGGATTGCTGGGTCATATGGTAGTTCTATTTTCAGTTTTTTAAGGAACCTCCATAGTGACTGTATCAATTGACATTCCCACCAACAGTGCAGGAGGGTTCCCTTTTCTCCACACCCTCTCCAGCATTTATTGTTTGTAGATTTTTTGATGATGGCCATTCTGACCAATGTGAGGCAATACCTCATTGTAGTTTTGATTTGCATTTCTCTAATGATTAGTGATGTTGAGCATCCTTTCATGTGTTTGTTGGCAATCTGTATATCTTCTTTGGAGAAATGTCTATTTAGGTCTTCTGCCCGTTTTGGATTGGGTTTTTTGTTTTTTTGACATTGAGCTGCATGAGCCGCTTGTATATTTTGGAGATTAATTCTTTGTCAGTTGTTTCATTTGCAAATATTTCCTCCCAATCTGAGGGTTGTCTTTTCATCTTGTTTATGGTTTCCTTTGCTGTGCATAAGCTTTTAAGTTTCATTAGGTCCCATTTGTTTATTTTTGTTTTTATTTCCATTTCTCTAGGAGGTGGGTCAAAAAGGATCTTGCTATGATTTATGTCATAGAGTGTTCTGCCTGTGTTTTCCTCTAAGAGTTTTATAATGTCTGGACTTACATTTAGGTCTTTAATCCATTTTGAGTTTATTTTTGTATACGGTGTTAGGCAGTGTTCTGATTTCATTCTTTTACATGTAGCTGTCCAGTTTTCCCAGCACCACTTATTGAAGAGGCTGTCTTTTCTCCATTGTATATTCTTGCCTCCTTTATCAAAGATAAGGTGACCATATGTGCATGGGTTTATCTCTGAGCTTTCTATCCTGTTCCATTGATCTATATTTCTGTTTTTGTGCCAGTACCATATTGTCTTGATTACTGTAGCTTTGAAGTATAGTCTGAAGTCAGGGAACCTGATTCCTCCAGCTCTGTTTTTTCTTTCTCAAGATTGCTTTGGCTATTCCGGGTCTTTTGTGTTTCCATACAAACTGTGAAATTTTTTGTTCTAGTTCTGTGAAAAATGCCATTGGTAGTTGGATAGGGATTGCATTGAATCTGTAGATTGCTTTGAGTAGTATATTCATTTTCACAGTGTTTATTCTTCCAATCCAAGAACATGGTATATCTCTCCATCTGTTTGTATCAACTTTAATTTCTTTCATCAGTGTCTTATAGTTTTCTGCATACAGGTCTTTTGTCTCCTTAGGTAGGTTTATTCCTAGGTATTTTATTCTTTTTGTTGCAGTGGTAAATGGGAGTATTTCCTTAATTTCTCTTTCAGATTTTTCATCATTAGTGTGTAGGAATGCAAGAGATTTCTGTGCATTAATTTTGTATCCTGCTACTTTATCAAATTCATTGATTAGCTCTAGTAGTTTTCTGGTAGCATCTTTAGGATTCTCTATGTATAGGATCATGTCATCTGCAAACAGTGACAGTTTTACTTCTTTTTTTCTGATTTGGATTCCTTTTATTTCTTTTTCTTCTGTGATTGCTGTGGCTAAAACTTCCAAAACTAAGTTGAATAATAGCAGTGAGAGTGGGCAACCTTGTCTTGTTCCTGATCTTAGAGGAAATGGTTTCAGTGTTTCACCATGGAGAATGATGTTGGCTGTGGGTTTGCCGTATATGGCCTTTATTATGTTGAGGTAAGTAAGTTCCCTCTATGCCTACTTTCTGGAAGGTTTTTATCATAAATGGGTGTTGAATTATTATAAAGGAAGAAAGTGGCTCAGAGAAGCAACATGACAAGTCAGGATTCAAACTACATAACTGAAAGCTAAGCTCTGTATTAACTACTCCATGGGAAATTTATGTGGGTTGATATGTAAAATGGACTCAACAAATATTTCAAAACAGACATTTTCTAAAGAAAAAATGTGCCTCAACACAAAAGAATATTTTTATCATTATGGGAAAACTAGGTTAATATTTTAGATCCCATAGAATTGCTTATGAACTCAGTGTGTTCATCCATCTCTTTATAGATGTGTTTCCCCTTTGTTTCACTGGTTACAACATTCCAGCTCTTTTATTTCCTAAGTGTTTTCAGCTGAAGCAGTCGAATTTAAATCTGGTTGTTGCCCTGGGTTCTTCACATTTCCCATGTTAGGGCAAACTAAAAAGCCATAGAAGTTTCTCCTCTGTACAGTAGTCTCCTGCTTCCCCAAGCACAGACAACATTGCTGTAAACCTGGAGCCATGTGACTGCACTCATCAGAATGGAGGAGATGATCACGTCTGGAATTTATACAAGACTCCATTTGGTGAGGATGACCCTCCCCCCCGGATGGGAACTCATTCACCATGGCCTTTGAGTCCTTCAGGTGGAATAAAGATGTTACTATAATGATAGTTTATGAAATGAGAGTAAATATAGTGGCCTTGCATCAGAGAGCTTTCTATAGCAGAGAAGATTATAATAAAGACAAAAAATACATTATGACCCCCCATCTTGCTGCATTACCATAACAATGCAGCTTTGTGGCTCCAGTGGGACAAAGAATCAGGTAAGAGATTTACAGATGTTTTATTTATGTGCAGATTTTTCAGTGTCAAGATGGAAGAAGGGCTTCTCTTAGGTGTATTTTCCTAGGTAACTGATGGAAGATGAATTCAACCAACTGACCAGCCTTTGGAAATCTTTTTACCAGTCGATTCTCAAACTCTGTTACCAGTGAATTTTAAAATATATATTTGAGAGAGAATGAGAGAGAGACTTGTACCATCAAAACAAAACATACTTCACTGAAATTGAACTGTTTGAAAGAGTTCCTTGGTGTCTCGGAAATATTCTGCCCTCTCCTTTGAGCTGTTCCTTTCATGTTTTTCCTTTGGAGGTTTTAATTTAGTGAACACAGAGGATATTCCAATGTGTGCAGTCAATTCAGGACCTACCCCGAAGAGACCCTCCCGACACACACACATACACACATTACTGCTGCCAATTGCAGGAGGAAAAGTACAGAATTTTGTAAAGCAGGGTGCAGATAAACTACCCCAAAGGCTGGAAGTGAGATGAATTTTCATCCTGTGGATAGATGGTATGGTCAGAAAGAGTTTTCCCTAATAGCTTGAGATTGTAGATTCCAGGGTGTCCTAGGATAGGAAATGGGCTCTACCTCCAGTGGCCATCAAGAATCAACCCCACATTTCCCTAAGCCATCTAGTTGGTGGCATTAGGGCCACCAGGAACTTTTGAAGTTGATGTCTGGAGGTTGTTTACCTTGCACATGGATGAGGATTCTTTAAAATTACGAAAGAAATTTTTTAAAAGAGAAAAAATGTTCCAGCAACAATTATAAAAACAAGAACTTTATCCCACTGAGTTTTATAGATTCTAGTTGCAGGTGGTGAATTCAGAGATGGCAGAGAGTGAAGTTACCAACTGAGGAGAAGAGCCTGCCTGGTGCCGGAGAACCACTTGTCATGAAAAAAGTCCCACACAGATCCAGGTGTCCCAGGCTCTAAGAACTGAAGTCAAGTTGGGAGAAGTTTCAACTGTTGACTTCCTTGCAGGGCAAGACCTCAGAGTGGAGTCAGATGCCAATGGGCTCAAGAATCTTATGAGGGCTTCCTCAACTGTCATTAGATTCTCCTTCTGTTTTGTAATTTTCCTCCAGCATTAATTTCTTTAACATGTACTTTTATTAAGGATTTGGGGCTGGTCATGTAGATAAACATAAGCTAAAACATTTTTTTTCCTTTTAAAAATGCATTTTTATTGTAAAGTATAACTTACATACAGAAAAGTGCACATATTTTAAGCACGATAAAAAATGTTTAAGTGAACACTTCTATGAAACCACTACACACATCAAGAAATAGAACATTACTAGGATCCTAAAAGCCCCTTCGTGTACCGTTCCCAGCTTTACCCCTTCCTTACAAGAAACCAATATCCTTAATAATACCATGGATTAGTTTAGCCAGTTTCTGAACTTAATAAAAATGGAAACATATAGAATGCATTATTCTGTATCTGCTCTTAATCAACAATATATTTTTTTCTTTTTTAACCATTCAAAAAAATTGAAGCATAGTTAATTTATAACGTTGTCGTAGTTTCAGGTGTACAGCAAAGTGATTCAGTTATATATATATGTATGTGTGTGTATACATATATATATATACTCTTTTTAAGATTCTTTTCCATTATAAGTTATTACAAGATATTGAATATAGTTCCTTGGTTCCTTGTGCTATACAGTTGGTCCCTGTTGTTTATTTTATATGTAGTAATGTCAGTATAGTAATCCCAAATTTCTAATTTATCAACAGTGTATTTTTTTTTTGATTGCTGTCTTTTTTTTTTTTAATCAGTCATCAATTTTATACACATCAGTGTATACATGTCAATCCCAATCGCCCAATTCAGCACACCACCATCCCCACCCCACCACGGTTTTCCCCCCTTGGTGTCCATACGTTTGTTCTCTACATCTGTGTCTCAACTTCTGCCCTGCAAACCGGTTCATCTGTACCATTTTTCTAGGTTCCACATACATGCGTTAATATACGATATTTGTTTTTCTCTTTCTGACTTACTTCACTCTGTATGACAGTCTCTAGATCCATCCACGTCTCAACAAATGACTCAATTTCGTTCCTTTTTATGGCTGAGTAATATTCCATTGTATATATGTACCACACTTCTTTATCCATTCATCTGTCGATGGGCATTTAGGTTGCTTCCATGACCTGGCTATTGTAAATAGTGCTGCAATGAACATTGGGGTGCATGTGTCTTTTTGAATTACGGTTTTCCCTGGGTATATGCCCAGTAGTGGGATTGCTGGATCATATGGTAATTCTATTTTTAGTTTTTTAAGGAACCTCCATATTGTTCTCCATAGTGGCTGTATCAATTTACATTCCCACCAACAGTGCAAGAGGGTTCCCTTTTCTCCACACCTTCTCCAGCATTTGTTGTTTGTAGATTTTCTGATGATGCCCATTCTAACTGGTATGAGGTGATACCTCATTGTAGTTTTGATTTGCATTTCTCTAATAATTAGTGATGTTGAGCATCTTTTCATGTGCTTCTTGGCCACCTGTATGTCTTCTTTGGAGAAATGTCTATTTAGGTCTTCTGCCCATTTTTGGATTGGGTTGTTTGTTTCTTTAATATTGAGCTGAATGAGCTATTTATATATTTTGGAGATTAATCCTTTGTCCGTTGATTCGAAGCCAAAACATTTTTGAAAGAAGAAAACCAAAAGCAAGTAAAATGTGGAATATTGTGCGTGTGTGTGTGTGTGTGTGTGTGTGTGTGTGTTGATGACATCACTGCCAGGTTACTTTGTATGTGATTAGACCAATTGTTATTTAAAAAATAATTTGGGGGGCTTCCCTGGTGGCGCAGTGGTTGAGAATCTGCCTGCTAATGCAGGGGACACGGTTCGAGCCCTGGTCTGGGAAGATCCCACATGCCGCGGAGCGACATGCCCGTGAGCCACAACTACTGAGCCTGCGCGTCTGGAGCCTGTGCTCCGCAACAAGAGAGGCCGCGATAGTGAGAGGCCCGCACACCACGATGAAGAGTGGCCCCCGCTTGCCGCAACTAGAGAAAGCCCTCGCACAGAAACGAAGACCCAACACAGTCAAAAATAATTAAATAAATAAATTAAAAAAAAAAAATTTGGTAATTTATATAAATTGTAAAATTAATCAACATTCTCATTTTTTCAAATAATGTATTTTTCCTAAAAATGTTTAATTATTTATTGAATGTTTGTTTGTTGTCCTCATTTCCCACACATAATACACTCTCCTAGGCATTTGAGGGTGTAATATGAAGATGAATGAGATATAATTTTGTCCTCAAAACGTTTAGTATGGATTAGGTTGGAAGCAAAATGAATATGAATAAACAGAACAAAAGGTAGAATATAACAAATGCCATAAAATGTTTCAATAAGTGACGTTTGTTTAACCAACCCAACTTTTAGGTACAATGTCTCGTCCAGAGTAGAGTCTCCTTTGCCCAGTGAGTAAATTAATAAGTAAATGAAGTAATGAGTCATTTAGATGAGATTCTATGGGAGTTAAGGGAGTATAACATGAATGAGTGCCATTTGAGCCTTAATTGCGGAGGTTTGAGTATTTGGAGATGAAAGGAAGGGCTTTCCAGGACAAGAAAGTGACATGAGCACATGCTCAGCAGTGGATAATGAGAGATGTGCTTGGCAATGTGTAAGCCATCCAGTTCTGCTGAGCAATGATCGCAATATCACCGAAATACACTGAAACAAAAATAAAACTAACTAAGCCAGGCACTGGCTGCCCTGGCAGGATTAGCAAAATATGGGACGCAGCCCCACTGGGAAGTGGTTTGTAATCTGGAGGAGGCCAAGTCCTGGAAAAATAAAAAAGTCAGCCAAAATGACATTAAAAGGTGGACAAGCAATCTAAATTCTCTGGACCTTGGTTTCTTCATCCATAAAATGTGTCACTAGTACCTATACTACCTATATCACAAGGTCATTTTGAGGATTATGTGAAGTTAGGGCTATAAATTAGCTGGCATATAATATATACTTGTTTATTATTCTTGTTAATAATAATAGCAATAATAATAGCAGACATTATTTAGCCAGGTGTGGCTATTTGAGTACCATTCATTTGAATTCTACTGAGCTTACGTAATTATAGACAATAAGACATCTAAATAACTTGCCCATTAAGTTTATTCTCTATTTTGTGATTTACCTCATGCATTGATCTGCTCAGCTGCATCTGGTTAGAAATGTTAAACGCTGTCATCACTAGAGATTTAGTGCATTTCATGTAGATGAACATAAAACCAAATGTTTTCAAAGGAAGCAAGCTAAAGAAGAAAATAGGAAGGCAGCATAGTGTGCTGGAAAAGGGGGTAAATGTTTTGAAGCCCAATCTAAATTCAAATCCCTGTTCAGTCACTTACTATCCTTGTGAACTTGGGTTAATTACCTAACCTCTCTGAGCCTTGATTTCCTCATTGTAAAAGGGGGATGATGATGATGATGATGACAATGATGACAGCAATAACAACAAAAAACAAAATGACAACAGTAGTAATAATATTGATTACATGCAGTCACTGTTTAAAACACAGTGCCTGGAACACGGTAAGTATTATTATTATTTATTGTTATCTTCTTTCCCTTTATATGTTCTCCTTAAAAGTTCCAACACCAGGACTTGTGGGAAGGATGAATTTCCATGTGTGGTGATGGAGGACAGAGTATTTGTTTTGTTGTTGGAGAATCTGAATCCTGATCCTAGCTCTGTCACTAGCTCATTGTATGACCTTGCTTACTTAACTTTAGTTTCTTTGTTAAATTCAAAAGTTAGACTAGGTAAGTTTCATCTTCAAGGTCTGTCATTTTAGGATTCTGTGTACCTACTGTATGAAATTTCCCACTGAACTGAGTTTGTGTGTATGTTTCAAGAGACAATCTGAAAGGTCAACCAAAACCAACGCACCACTTCACATATTTAGTTTGTTCATTTGAATAAACAAAACTGCACAAAATAGTAAAAAAAAAAAAAAAAAAAAAAAAAGCCAAACCTTTGCCTGAATGCAAGCTGTCATAGAGGAACCCATACTTCTTCCTTTAACTCAGGGCTGTATTTGGATAAAGGCTGTGTTGTGTAGGGTAAAATTCAGTGGGGACATTTTAGTCTCTCCAAATTTTTGGCAACATAAGTAAAGACCATTTAGGAGTTTACTGAGGTTTTGACTTAGTAATTAGGTGTGTTGGATAGATTCAGATTAACTCTTTAAATAGCTGCTAGTTGTCAGGAAAAATATCTCAAAACCATTTGAAAATTGCTGTATGCTATTGATAGAGACAACTTGGAAAACACTTTTTTTATACTGGTCCCACGGAGTTGGGGGCGAGTATTTTCTAGCTTCTCCCAGCACCTGAGAATGCACAGCATCTGTTTTTCAGAAGCTGAATGCCAGAGGCATATTCTGTCTGGTCTTCTTGGTACCTTTTGGAATGCAGCCTGGAACCTGTGGTGTGCCACATACCTTAGCTACTTTGATCCTCAAACAAAGATCTATGGTAAACGGGCTGCACACAGACAAAGGACACCAAAGATGTGCAGTTTCCAAACAGAACCCTGGACAGCCCACAGAAACCTCTATCTTCTGTCCAGCACGCTGGACAGCTCACACAAAACCCCCTTCCTGTAATCCATGGTTCCTAATGGCTGTCCAGGTCCCAGATTAGGGTAAGTGTACCCTAAGAGCATCTAGGGTATACTCCAAGAGTGAGTGCCTCCTTAAATTTTGCACCCTAGGTGCCTTGCTTGCCTCATCCCACTTTTATCTCTGTGGTTGTCTACAGTTCATTTGTTCATTCAACGAACCTTCACTGAATTCCTAGTAAGTGCCTGTCACTGTGCTACATTCTGGCAAGACTAATAAAACAGTCCCTCTCCTCATAGGGTTTTGTTCCTTCAGGGAATTGCAACCGTTTACAGAGGTGGAAGCATTTTAAGAAATAATTTTGGGAAGTGAGCAGAAAATAGAACACGGATGGATTTGTGCACCACAATCAGGAAGATAAAGCTTTCGGAAACTCCATGACATTCAAAGCTCCATGACTATGAAGACACGTTTGTGTTGTTAGCCATTGTAAACACAACATCTAGTGAGAGAATAGGTAGGGTCTCAATATTTGTGTGCTATGTGTGATAGTGAGCCATTGGATTTTAAGAAGAGTAGTAGTTTTTTCCATTTTGCAGTTTATAAATATCACTCTGGCAGTGTTATGGAAGATGGATTAGAAGGAAGAGAGAATAAATGCAAAAAGACCATTTATGAGATGATTGCAGTGGTTAAAGTGAAAGATGATAAAAGCCAATATCAAACTCAAAATAGATATGAGCAACAGGGTATGAGAAAGGGAAGAATATAGAATTAACAGAAGTTTAGTAGGAGATGCAGATTTTGTGGAAAAGATTATTCACTTTGGGATAGCTTTGAGTTTGAAGTAGCTGTGCAACATTAAAGTGAAGGTCACTAGGGGGCAATTGTTCTGGAGGCAAGCCAGAAGTCTGGGCTGGAGACTATTGATTTGTTTCCAAAAACAGTTATGGGCTTCGTGGAGTCATCCACTCCCTCTCATGAGAAAAATAGTAGGGGCTTGAGGCACAGAAAGAGGCAAATAAGGAAGAATAGCAAAACTAGAATATCTAAATTCTGTTGCTCCCATGACAATTACATTTTGATGGACCTGTTTTCTCACTCATACAATAATGGTATTGATTCAGGTTATCTATTTGTTCCTTTAAAATGTTATGTTCTCTGGTTATTCTAATTCAGGGTTTAAAAGTCTAATGTCTACAGAGGCAAGGTAAGATTTTCTACATTAATGAAGCTGGCCAAGAGACCAAGATAATTTGGAGATTATATGAGTACATGTAGGGTACATACAGAGTACGCATAGAAAACATATAGAATTCACTCCTTATCTCCAGATAACTGTTGCCACATGAAAACTTAGACATTAGAAGATGCCTTTAAAGGTAGATGAAGATACCATGTTATACCCTCATGGCCCAATTCTTGTTTCAGCTATAGGGGGACAGATCCATGTGAGTTCTTAGTCATCTTGGGACAACAACATTCTATCTTTCTGCTTCAAGATCTTTCCTAATGCTGTGGGATGTACTGGTTCACATGCAAGTGAAGTCCAAAATGTGGGCAAGTTACACCCCAGCGGGCCAACCCTCAACCGGTGGAAGATGAAGGTTTGTGGATAAATGCTCCATCCTCTCATCTTTCAGGTGAATAATTCTAGGAGACATTCTTTATGCTTTCCAGAGGTTAGAGTGGAATTGAACCCTATTGCCTTTGGAAAAGATCTTGATAATTCTTTTATATTGTAAAACATAGAAAGTCTCCATGAAAGTTTTAAAGTGACTCTTATCTCCTATGACTGGAGATGGAATGCACAACTTTAACAGAGCTCCTATACTACAGTCAGGACCATGTTAGGGAAGGAATGAGGCCCTGAAACATGGACTTGGGACATTTGGGTAGATGTGTCTAAACTTGAATTCCTAGATTTCCTTGAGCCCTTTTGGGCAATAGACACAGCCTCTTTTCTCTTCTTAGAGAATAGCCTTCTCTCTCCAGGACACATTTCCTGGGGTGGATGTTTCTCAAAATAATGCTGTTTTCCAAAAGATCTACTCCTACCTCCCACCACTGCTTCCATACCAGTAACTAGACCAATAACAGGTCTCAACATAGGTAAAGTGAAATAAAATCCCTTTATAGAGAATAAAAAGTTTACTCACTGAAAGAGTTTAGGACTTGACTAATATACACCAGCAAGAATCTGGGAAATATGTGGGAGAGAAGATCTTGATGGAGTTGGACAAGGGGAACAGAATGCAAAGCTGTGTGAGGGTGAATTTATTGATATGGGAGTACTCTCCTGTGACTTAGGACTTCTTAGCATTCTGGTAGGGACACCTGGAGCCAGTCTAGCAAGCTTCTGGAATGATTCCTTAAATCTTCTGAATGATGATGGACTATAGTAAATGTATTGGGTATGGCAAAGCCTTGCAAATGAGTACTAAAGCTTAGGGAAGTAAAAATGTTGGAATGGAGTACCACTGAATACCCTCTACCTAACTGTTTCCCTGGGAGGGCTCAGAAGTCATACCTTCAGCTGGACAATTAGGAACATACTACTGAGTGGGCACAAGCATGACTGAAAAGTTCAGTGGTGGTTGACTGCTGAAAGACAGTATTGACTGCAGGAAACACTGTGGTGGAACAGGGCTCCAGAATTTCAGAAGCCAGCTGGCAGCACTTTTTATCAGAGGAAAGGTGGTCACAGTTGGCAGCAAAGCTAGGACGGCAACCAGAGTTCTTTGACTCACAGGGATCTGTCAGAACGGTCAATAGATGATGACATCCTTAGGGGTGAGTTATCTGAGAAGCTGACTAGGGTATTGCTTGACTTGTACGATGGGAAATAATTGAGAATTGAAAAGCAAAGGCTGACATCAGCCACAGCAATGGAAAATTGCAATTCCTCCTTCAATTTCTAGACATGAATCAGTTTTCAGATTCAAGGTCTATTGGTTGAAGTGAGATTGGTTCCTCATGAAGAAAGACCCTGAAATACCACAACAATAATATTTTACTTGTTTATTTAATAAATATTCTCTTAATTCTTCCCTAAAGAACTGGTAACAATTTATGAGAGTGAGTGTAAACAGAGAATAGAGGGATAGCCAGAATATACTAGGGATATTGCATATGAAGTCAGAGATCACAGTGATGCTATAGGGGAATCAAAACACAATCATGGTCCCTTGGTTAGAGTACAGGCTTAGGAGAAATGATAATAAATGAAATCCTGACCCAAGTCCATCTAACAGTGGATCCAGTGGGTCCATAGATCTACCAAGGGCTGGAATATATAAATGGGATGGATATACTTAACTGTTGGTATAATTCTCACATCAGTCCCTGATCTGTAGAATAAGAACCATTAAAGTAGAAAAAGCCAAGTGGAAATAAACCACTCCATCTTCCAGCCAAGATATATATCAAAAGAAATATTGCATACTCGGAGGAACTATACTTATTAGCTAGTGCATCTGATAGGTCCAAGGGGTGGACTGTAGCGTATGCTTTTTGGTATTTTGTCACATCTCCATGTTATGCTTCTGATTTCAGCTGCAACTGTGAAGGATAATTCTGACTCACCAAAGACAGCATCTCACCTCAAACTTGTACTACATGTCTTTCTCTTTATAGCTACAATGTTTTCTAATTATGGGAGTCAAATCAGCCTATGTACAAACCTGGCTTGGTTTGCAATGTGTGCAGAAGTGTTAGGAAATTAATATCTCAAGGGGAGAGGGGCACTGGTGCATAAATGTCACAGCCTCTGGTCTTTCAGGTCATTAATTTTGGAAAACTTTCTAACTATATCCCAGAAATTTCAGTGCCATCAAGCCTCTGTTGCTTCCAGCAATAATTACTCTTTTGTCAGCTTTTCCTCCTTGTCTATTTCATCTTCCTGCTCCCTTACTATTGATTTCTGAGATCAGTTTCCACAAAAACTACTTATACCCAAGCCTTTGTCTCAGTGCCTGCTTTCCAGGGAAACCAAGCTATGACATAGACTTGATGTTGCCAGATATTCCAGTTTTTAAACAGAATCTGGAAATCTGGATTTCTATGAGAAACTCCTGATTTTTCAATGACAGCTACTAATTAATTAAGAAAAATACTATGTTGGCCAATCATAACACACCTATTATTCATTCTTGCTCCCATGAACCACCAGTGTGCAATTTTTATTCTTCACAAAGTTCTGTATTGCCTAGAACGTGAGACTTTGGTGGCATCAGTTATTAGGCTGACAGGGTAAAGGGAAGTGTGTTCATGGTCTTCTCTATCCTCTTGAGCAAAAAGAACGGCAAAGTGAAAGGGAATGTATTTAGGCCAAGATATTAGGCATGACTTGGTGTCCATGCACAGAAGAACGTGTCGTTTAATTTTTGTCTGATCTCTATAGCATCTATACAACAAAATATGAATTAACGTACTGCTCCCTCTTGCACAGACTGGAGCTCGAGCATTATTTGAACTTGGATGTAAAATTTGTACTGGGGTTGGGCACCTTGTCCACTGAGAGTTTGGATCTGACCCCAGAGATGAAGCCACAGAACTGGTTGTCAGCCTCAGGCAATGGCTACTTGAGGGAGTAAAAAACATGCAGCTAGTGCCTGAGTCTTCAATGCTCATGTCCCCTGGGAGAGTCCTGCTTGGTCATGTGTATCTAAGCACACAACCTTGGTTACCTAGGAAACCAAGGCCAAGTGGGTTTGGATGCTTTGTTTATGGCCATCATGTCAGATGAGAGGTTTCCAGAGAGCTCAGCTGTGAGCATCTTAGAGATGAGGGATTCATGTAGATGTCTTCATCAATGCATGTGAGGAGTGTGGTCAGGGGCAATTTGTGGTGACAAATACCACTGAACACTGGAGCAAATTGCTATTACTCTGAAGGTCTTGTGCCTTGGTATACAAAGTGAAGATAGACTTTCATTCATGCAAAGATTAATTGTCTACTATGGGACAGTGAGCCAGGACTTGAAGATAATATGGTAGTTGAGACAAAACCCCTGATCTCATGACTTTACATTCTGTTAGGCGAGACAGATATTAATCTATTGAATAAACAAACAAGACGAGTTTAGTTGCTAATAAAGCCTTTAAGAAGATAAAACATGGAGATGTGGAAGAAGGTACCTAGCACGTGTTGGTGGGATGGGAGAGAAGGCACTTTGTAGGGGGAAGGTAGGGAAAACCTCTCTAAGGTCACATTAGATCAAGAAGATCTCAGTGCCACCAGGGCGCCAGTCGCGTGAGCATCTGTGGGAGGAGCATTCCGGGCAGAAGGCATGTGTGAGACCTCGACGCAGCAGTGAGGGTTCCCGAAGTTGTTAGGAGGCCTCTGCCAATTTAAACAGGTCCACCTTCCAACCAAGGCCAGGAAAGGCTTTGGAAATAGAGAGGAACTGGAGCGTCCAAAGAGGGTGGTGGACAGAGCCCTGGCCAGAGGGAAAAACCACCGACATTACTTCTGTCCATTAGCTAGACGGCCTCACATGTCACACTCAATGTTGGACCTCAGTTTCTCCATTTAGAAATGAGGGGATGGGACTAACTCAGTGATTTCTTTTTGCTTTTCATTTTTTTCCCCTAAAGCTACTGAACATTTTGTTCAAAGGAAACATATAAAACAATGAGGATACAGAGCACAGTTAGCAAACCCTGGATGAAATGATGCTTGAAGAACCTCCCCCACCAGCCCTGAAATTCTAGGATCCCAAGGGTCAAGGCTCCCTTGCTGAACTCTCAGATCCAAGAGATCTGCTTATATCTTCAACGTTTTGATGTCAAGCTGACACCCCTGAAACTTGCCTGGTGAGGTATAAGATCCTGGGGCCCTATTTGTCTGGGCCCCTCCATCCTGTTTGAAGCCTGCACAAGAGTCTGGGGATTGTAAGGTCCGCTAAGTCAAGGTGAAAGGCTCCTCTCAGGACCACAGAGCCCAAGCCCGAAAGAGGACTCAGGGAAACTATGCCCCTTCTATGACCAGAGTTGTACCATTTCTAGGACCCAGCACAGACAGGATCTCTGCCCTGAAGGCTTTCCCTCCTTGGTTAAAGTGTGGAACAGGAAAGGTGAGGTGGGAGCAGGTGCTCTTCCCAACCCACCTGGAGGGCATATGGTGCTGGTCAATGCTCTGTGTTCTGTCTATTGGACACTCCAGGATGGCAGAAGTGGGACCAAGACATCTTCAAGTTGCAGGCCTGCTGCCCTCCTGCACTTTCCATTCTCTGACTTTGCCCGTGTCAGCCCAAGAAGAATTACTTACTCTGCACGTAAACGGGGCCTGTGGTTCTGCTTCTTCGGCAACTTTCCTTTGCAAAGCACCAGGGAGAAACCCCCTCATCACCACCCTAGGACCCACACACACTGAGGGGAGTGATGAAGAGCTCATTAAATGTTTAAATGTGAAATACCTCGTAACTGCATTTTGAATTAATTTCTCTGAGCATGGTGGGGGGTGGGATCTGATTATGTAAATAATGCATAAATCCCCAATGTAAAAGGTAAACTTTTTTCAGCCTCAGTAACTCAGCTTAGGCTTTGGACTTGGGATGTGAAGAGAAAGCTGATTTCTTTAACTAAGCAGGTTTGTTTGTCTTAAAATGTAATTTAGGGAGGCAGAGTGATATGGTGCAGGATGAGAAGAGTACTGGACAAGGTGTCCAGGGCCCTGGGTGATCTTTGATCAGCTCTTTGCTTTTCTAGGCCACAGTTTCCTTATCTGGTTCAAAAGTGCCGCAAAGCCCCAGTTTTCCTACCTCCTCGGGATATGATGAAGATAGGATGAGACAATGGATGCAGAGCAATGCTTCTCAAGGTGTGATATCACTCTGCCAACTGCTTGTTACCTATCTGCAGTGAGGTAATTGCAGAAAGTTAAGAGTCAGCATTCAGAAACTTGTATAGCAATTTGACATTGCAGTGACAGCCAAGTGTGTGATCAGGGGCCTCACTTCACTCAATAGGGTATAAAGCAGTTCGATTGTTGTCAGATTCACATGATGAGTCACACTTGGCATGAGCTTCATACTAGTATTAATCCATGATGGATTAGAAATAAAACCAACCAAAAGCAACAACAACAGAAACTGACCCTTCATCACAAACACTTTGAGATACACTGATGTAGATTCTTGCTTGGAGAAGTCCCAAAGCATTAGGACACCTGTAATTGAATGAGGTATGGTGTGAAGTAGCTGAGAACTGAATAGAAATGACCTAAGGAAGTGCTCGGCCTAGCCGTTCTGCTCACTTGCTTTATGACCTTGGATAAATCACTCTCTCTCTGGGCCCCTGATGCCATATGTAATCTCTATCTGAGGCTTTCTCTTTTCGTCAATGCAGCTGGTATAAGATTAAGAATATCAGCATTCCCGTTAATAAAAGAGACCAAAATTGGCTGATGAATTAGGCATGGGGTTGGGAGTGGTGGTTGATTGCCAAAAAACAATGGCCACAATCCTTCACTCCTCCAGGTATCCATGTTCTTTGCAAAATGATTTTATATCTCATCCCATCGAGAGGTGGAATCCTTCCTTTGAATATGGGATAGTTGTGTGACTTGCTTTAGCTCATACAGTACAGCAGAAGTCACGGTAGCCAGTTCTGAGGCAAGGCCAAAAGAGGCTTCCACTGGCTCTCTTGGATTCCTGCCCAGCTGCCATGTGAACAAGCGATGAGCCACCCACTTGAGGCCACCCTACATCAGCCAGTCCCCGGACAACTTGGCAGCTAACTGCAGATTCCAGAGTGAGCCCAGCTGAGAACAGAAGAATCACCTAGCTCAGTCTGGTCCAAATTGCTGAGCTATAGAATCATATGTTAAGTAAATGCTTATTGTTTTAAGCTATTAGGATTCGGGGTGATTGTTATGCAGCAGAAGCTAACTGATCCAGGAAGAAAATATTATGTTGATTGTTACTAATGTGTTGCTTGGAGTCCAGGCAAATTAGTGATGGAGCCAGTTGATTACAGCATCCTTCTGGTCCCCCCTTTCCCCCTCATTTCAGCTCAAAGGTTGCTATTGCTAATAAATGAGTCATGGGTGTAAAATGCACAGTGTGGGGAGTATAGTCAATAATTACGTAATATCTTTGTATAGTAGCAGATCACAACTATCACGGTGATCGTCTTGAAATGTATAGAAATATTGAATCACTGTGTTGTGTAACAGGAACTAACACAATGCTGCAGGTCAATTATACTTCAAAAGAAATCCAAACTCATAGAAAAAGAGATCAGATTTGTGGTTACCAGAGGTGGGGGATAAGGTGCGGGGTAACTGGATGAAGGTGTCAAAAGGTACAAACTCCCAGTTATAAGGTAAATAAGTACTAGGGATGTAATGTACAACATAAGGAAGATAAATAACATTGTTGTATGTTACATATGAGTTGTTAAGAGAATAAATCCTAAGAGGTCTCATCACAAAGAAAAAAATATTTTTTCTATTTCTTTAATTTTGTATCTATGTGAGATGACAAGTGTTCACTAAACTTATTGTGATCATCATTTCATGACGTATGTCAGTCAAATCATTATGCCGTATACCTTAAACTTATACTTTGCTGTGTGTTGATTATAGCTCAATAAAACTGGAAGAAAAAAATTTTTAATAAATGTTTCTTTTTAATACAAGTTGCTTTTGCTTTCCTGCTCCCATTCAATGAGTTGTGCTTTTTCAAAATGTGCCTCCCACTATCACAAACCAATGACCCTTCAACATTGTAGATAATAGACCTCTTTGAGCATCTGATGAAAGCTGAGGCTCCACACCTCAGAAAAAATGCATATCTCCACATTTACATACACTATACAATTGTAAGACTCTAGGGTCCAATCGTGAACCCCTCTTTCCTCGTTAAGAGTTGTAGGTATAGCCCTAACCTCTCTCCCCAACTCTTCTTAAATCACTCTCTCATCTCCCACTGTTAACTTTCCCAGTCCTCCATCTAAGCTCCTAAAAGTCTTCTAACCTTATAAATTAATCCACACAAGACAGTATTAGAACAATACTCCATTAAAAAATGTAGAGCCCTTGGAAATGATGTCCAAAACATTCTCCTACATAGTATCTCAGTTAATTCTCTTAGCTCTGTGAAGTATGTGGGCAAGACCTATTAACCCTACTTATCTAATGAGGAAACTGAACCCCAATCCAAGGGAGTTACTGCCCAAGACCACTCAGCTAGGAAGGGGCAGCATCTGGCATCCTAGTGCCATTCCATGTTACTTTGTTTTTCGGAGACATGTCAGGCTAATGGTAGCAAATCCAGATGGGGAATGCTTATCTTGTGTGTGAGGAGCCTCAGGAAGGCCCGTGTGGCCATGTGGAGAGCAGGAAAAAAGTGGTAGGAGTTGATGTCAAGAGGTTGGAATACCTATCAAATGTAGGATCTTGGAAGCCTACGCTCCCAGAGGATGAGCGAGGAGATTGTCTGTAATATTTTAAGTTTAGCCTCACTTAAGAAAATTCCATCATTAATTGCATCAGTCTATACATAACCTCCTTCTCTCCCTCTTCCTAAAAAAGGAAGGGATCTCAGAGTCTTTCACACAGTCCAAACTTAGAATGATTTACACTTTATCTTAAACATGCCAGTCTATACCTTTCACAGCAAAACACGACTTGTTGAATTTTATTTTTAAAACAACCAAGAGGAGTGTGACTTGGGGACCTGATGTTCTTTGAACCAATTCAAGAAAAATTTATTGAGCCCCTACTAGGTGCAATGTGGACCTGCCCTAGGACCTGAGATTGATGAGCATGAGAGAGAATTTATAGTTGAATCAAATGTCTTGAACCCTCAAGAAATACCAGGGGAAATAACAACCACTTCACTCACCTTACAGACTATTTTTCAACCCTCAAGCATGAGCTCAATGTTATTTTCTTCCCCGTCATTTCCCACTCCAGAAGGAAATGTTTTCTCATTTGTATCTCCTCTCTATAGCCAGAGAACTGGAAAATGTATAAATGGGAACCCACAGTATATTGTGATTTACCTTTTTAATTATTTTTTGGTCTTTTCCATTCATCTGTGAGCTCTCTGAGGGCAGGCACATGTCTTATTTCTCTTCTTTATGCCCTTCCTCCATTCCAGTTTTCCAGTACTAGGCCAGTAAATATATTTTGAATTGACCTGAATAACCACAAAACACAGAGAAAATGCTGTGTCCAAAGAGAGGTGCAAACAAGGTCTTCAGAGGTGTGTGAGTGGGGAACCTAATCATATCACATGACTGTTTCCTTCTTAAGAACATAGACAACCATGCCATTAGGGGAAAAAAAAACTAATCTTAGGCACTTAGTACAGTGCTCCTAACATAGCAACTACTTAAAACATTGAGTATTACTATTACTCTTGCTGCTATATTTATAATAATATTACCCCTTCAAGCAAGAACACTTCAATAGAAAGGAACTCTGAAGCCTTTATAGAACCCTCCCCCTATTCTGTGGTCCATAAAGCTGCCCTGTCCATTCACTCACTTAAATAGAGAGAAATTCCTTTTCTTTCTCCAAGGAAAATGGACTGCAGAATATCCTTGCCCTGAGATGTTTGTCTTTGACTGGCCAGGGAGCGATGGGATTAAATAAGCATATTCTCTCCCCTAAGGTTCAAGGTAATAAAGCATGCATCTGCACTGTTACCATGGCTTCATTGGCTTGTTTGGCTTTCTGTGAGAGCATTTCCAACATCACACCCCTTGTTGTATTTAAAAATTGTTCTATTATCTACTCAGGAGCTGGAGAAGAGAGCATGGCTAGGCATGGAGAGTCTCAGTAAATGGAAATGAACAGATTGGGGACACTGATCCGAGGCCACCACACACAGCTCATTTGGTATACACTAATGCTGATCTTACAGGTCGCTGATTTCTTATGGGCTGCCCATCAATATACAGGTCTCTTTCAAGTAAGGGTCGAAGCTGAGGTTCATTTCTTGCAGAAATGGAGGAATAGTGTCTCAGTTAAGAATTTTTTGATTGAAAGTAACATAAACCACTCAAGCCAGGTTAAACAGAAAAAGGAATTTCCTAGAAGGATAGTGGGGCGTCTCATAGAATCCTAGAAAGACAGAATAATCTCATCTCTAGGAAAAGCTGGAGCAAGACATCTTTGGTGACCCTGAGTGTTGTTTTTGATTGTCCAACATCCATTCCCCTTTCCACCATCACTCGAATTTCCTTTGACAGAAGCATCTTCTTCCTTTTGAATACAGCCTGGTGGAATTATAAATTGGGGTCCTACACTGCCCTAGTTAATAGGGAAACTACAAAATCCAAGATAGGCCAATTAAAGGTTCACTCCCAGGAATTTGAATCTTGATAAGAAATTTAAAGAGATTCAAAATAGTTGAAATTATCTGTTCCGGCCGTAGTACCAGGAATAGCCTGTTCTTCCCATAAAACTATTCCTCGAAGTTACCATTTCTTAAAGCCCCAGGGTTGTCTTGGTTCTGTGCTTTTCAGGATTTTTGGCTTTCCCAGTAATTCTCCAAGTTATCCATATTCTAATAAATACTCATTCCAATAAATAACCATAGTCAGTTTCTTTTGCTGGTAAACAAAAGAACGCTGACCAATAGACCATCTCTTTAGAAAGTTGCCAATGACTTGGGTCAGCTTATTACCCCTACTCTCTATATCTCACCACCAGAATTTTTTAGGAGAGAGAGTTTGGCACATTTTGGTCCAGTGTCCACTTTATCCAATCAGCTGAACCTAAGGGGCAGGGCCATATATTATGAACATAGCTGCCAGAAGCTAATCCCTGTGGAGGAAAGGCAGTTCCCAGAGACAAGGCTAGGACTAGTGAACTGAGTCAAACCTTTCTCCAAGGAAAATGAACTATAAACAGAAATTTTTTGCTGATCAAAAAGCATGGCATGATGTGTTGAAGCAAATCGGGTACTGGGAACAAGGTGTGATGAATAGGTCAGATATTGATTGGATCTAAAGAAGGGTTGGTCATGAAACCCACATTTTGAGGAGTAGGACAGACTTGGGTTAAAGCAGTCCAGAGGCTCTGTTTAGAGCCATATTTTTCATTGATAAGGACTGTTGTCTCTTTAATCTTTTCAAACAATAAGTCTAGCCTTTGAGAGTCCAATACATAAATACTTATCAGACAGAAGACATGATCATCCAGTATTTAACCTCAGAACTTTCATCTCCTTTTTCCTAAAGCTATGTTTCTTTCCCACTCTCTTCTGTCAGCCCAGCTCTGTGATAGCAAATATGAATTATCTGGATGTTTGGTTTAATCCTCCATTTCACTTAGGCAAGAATAGTCAGTTATTTTCTTCCAGTGGTACTCATTTTCTCAGGCATTGATTGGGTCATTAAGGGAAGGAGTCTTGCAAAACTTGCAATCCCGATTATATTGCCTTCTGTGGTCTATTTTAGTCAAATATTTGCTCTCACTCTTTTACAAATAAAGTTTCTCTGCATGCTTGAATTGCACATCTTTAAGAGGCTAAATTTTCAGTATCTTTACATCAAAGCCCACAGAAGCAGGTAATCATCAGTAGAAACCCATCTGCCTTTGAAGGGAATGTCCTGGGCATCCTTCCTTAGCTTGGCTAGAACTGAAATTTCTAAACCCCTCCTATTTTCCCTTCTGAACATACACAAAGAGCAAAGACACAATCTTGAGGTCACTTCTGACTCTTCTCACTTTTTCCAAAGGATGCTAAGGCAACCAGAGCTCAGATCATGGGCTGTCAGTGTTGTAGGAACCCACATTCCCTGCACTTCTAGTGTTCCTGATCTGTGAGAAGTGCTCCATTCCTTTCCGTGCAATGAGCTGCATGGTATAGTGTCCAAAATCCCAAATTGAACAACTGGGCATCTACATGCCAAAAAAAAAGAATCTAGACGCAAACTTTATACTTTTCACAAAAGTTAAATCAAAATGGATCACACACCCAAGTGTAAGATGCAAAACTACAAAACTCCTAGAAAACAGCAGGAAAAAATCTCAGTGACCTTAAATTTGGGGACGACTTTTTAGATATGACACCAAAGGCATGATCCATAAAGGAAAGATTTCATAAGCTGGACTTCACGGAAGTTAAAATTTTCTGCTCTGCACTGTCAAGAGAATTAAAGGACAAGCCACAGATTGGGGGAAAATATTTGCAAAAGGCATCTGATAGAGGACTGTTATGCTAAACATACAAAGAATTCTTAAAACTCAACAGTAAAAAAATCAGAACCTTGCTTAAAAAATGGGCCAAAGACCTTAACAGATACCTCACCAAAGAAGATGATGGCAAATAAGCATATGAAGATGATCCACATCCTATGTCATGAGGGAAATGCAAATTCAAACAGCAACAAGATACGACTACATACCCGTTAAAATGGTGAAAATCCAGAACACTGACAACACCAAATTCTGGCAAGGATGTGGAACAACAGGAACTCTCATTCATTGCTGGTAGGAATGCAAAATGGTACAGCCACTCTGGAAGAAAATTTGGTGGTTCCTTACAAAACAAAACATACTTTTACCATAAAATTCGGTGATCACATTCCTTTGTAGTTACTCAGAGTAGCTGAAAATTTATGACTACACTAAAACCTGCACACAGATGTTTATAGCAGCTTTATTCATAACTGCCAAAGCTGGGAAGCAACCAAGACATCCTTTAGTAGGTGAATGGATAAAAAGTTGTGGTACATTGAGACAATGGAGTATTATTTAGTGCTAAAAAGAAATGAGGTACTAAGCCATGAAAAGACACGGAGGAAATTTAAATGCACATTACTAAGTGAAAGAAGCCAATTTGAAAAGATCCTCTATGATTCCAACTATACGATATTCTAAAAGGCAAAACTATGGAGACAGTAAAAAGATCAGTGATTGTTAGTGGTGGAGGGGTTGGGGGGGGTGGATGAATAAGTGGATCACCGAGGATTTGAGCGGCAGTGAAACTACTTTGTATGATACTATAATGGTGGTTACATGTCATTACTCATGTGTCCAAACCCATAGAATGTACCACACAAAGAGTGAACCCTAATGTCAACTATGGACTTTGGGTGATAATGATGTGTCAGTGTAGGTTCATCAGTTGTAATAAGCATATTGTACTTCTCAGATGGACGGTGTTGATAAAGGAAGAAACTATACCTGAGTCAGGGCAGGGGGTATATAGGAACTCTATTCCTCTCCATTTTGCTATGGACCTAAACCTGCTCTAAAAAATAAAGCCTTTTTTAAAAATCCCAATATTTAAAAATGAATCAAGTAACCAACACTGTCTTGTGCCGAGCCCTGTGCAATGTAGGGGAGGTGAAGGAGGTGCGGTTCCTGTACTCAAAGAGCAGCCACTTGGGGAGAATTTATGAGAGACAGACCCTGTGCTGGAACCCTTAAGTCAGCACAATGGCATAGACATTACAATGATCTCCATTTTACTGGTGAGGAAACTGAGGTTCAGACAGGTCCATGAGACTAGTGATGAATAGAGCTGGGATTCAAACCTAGGGCTCGCTGATGGCAAAGCCCAAGCTTCCCGGGAAACGCATGAAACAACTCAAGACAGGATGCCGTGGGGAGCTAGGGGAGGTCAGGCACAGAGTGCTGGGGAGAGCGGAAGCGCCAGAGGGTGGAAAGGAGGAAAAAAATCATGGTTGTCTAAATGAAGAGAAGACGGTCTTCCTGAAGGAGATAGAGGTTTCCAGATCTTTGACCTGTGTGTTAGAAAGAAACCGATTTAATTGCCAACATTTACAAATAAGGAGATTTCACACACAAAAAAATATGAATTTATGTCTTCTTTCAAAAAATCACCTCTGGGAACCCTGAATCTCCCCCTGCAGGTCACAGCTGGCTGCACTGAGTAGGCACTCCTTCCTTTAAATGGGGGGTCCACTCTCTTGCTTGTCAGTAGCCCCTCTCCAGGGCTGCTTCATACATGGGTAGTTCTTGCCCAGCCTCTGCAGGCTTTTGAGTTTGGGACACCCGCTCAATGCCTAAGGGACTTCACAGGCCCCTTCTGTTCTCTTCCTTCTGACCTTCATCCCCATCCCAGGAAAGAGTCGACCTTCTACATGCCAAGACCAAGGACAGTTTTGAACCAGAGTGTCTGGAGATGAGTGGGCTCAAATGGTGAGGGAAGAGGTGAAGAACATTTCCTCTGGTGGGTGGGACTCTTTGGAATTCTTTCCCTTAAACCAGAATGTTTGAATGGCCACTTGCAAGAACAGGCCGGAAGTAGGATGGGGCAGGTAAAGATGAAAGACTGTAAGCTGTCACGTAAGAACCTTAAGTTACACATCACCAAGAACTTCTTGTCTTTTGATAAAAATGGTTGTGGATTACTGGAGAATTTTTATGCTTGGACTAAGTCCTCACATCAGATCTGCCTGGTGACCTGCTCCCTATTCAAGCCCCTCCAATAATCATCACAATTATGACAATAATGGGAGTGGCATCAACTACTGAGTACTTATAACATGTGATTCTTGACTAAGGGCTTTTAATACATTAGCTCGTTGAATTCCCACAACCATGCTGTAAAATGGGTATTGTCATCCCCATTGTACAAATGAAGAAACCGAGGCTCAGAGAGATTAAGCAACTAGACCCTGGGACATAGCTGGAGAGTGACAGAAATGAAACCAGCCCCAGCTCTCCGAATCCAGAGCTCATGTCCTTCGCAGCCATGCCAGCATCACTCAGGGTGTGGGATATATGTTTCCGGCATCAGAATTACCTAGGATGTCCCAGCCATAAAAAATGCATATTTCTGAGTCCTACACAGGAGCTCTGCAGATCCACTGGGGGCGGGGTGGTGGTGCTTGAGGCTTACTGAAGTTTGAGGGCTCCCAGCCGCCTGGACTCCCTTGCTCCCAAGGCTCACCTCTGCCCAGACAGCATGCTCTTGCACTTGAGAGCCCAGCCCGGCTCTCTGCTGCTCCAGCCTGGGCTCTGCAGGCTGATGAATTATTGAAGTCATTTCATGGGATCAGAAGGAATCTTCAAGGGCATTACCTTCACCTCCTTATTTTTTAGGAGAGAGGAAAAGGAGGCTCAGAGAGGATGGCTGACTACATCCAGGGCACACAGCAATCCAAGAATCCTGCCTCTACTTTTCCTGTGTGCTCCCTGGGCTGAGGGTCCCTTGCTTCCTCTGCCCCTTCCTTTCCCCCTTTTCGAGCAGATGCCCTTTCTTCTCCCAAGCAAGATGGACGGAGCCTCAGCTTTTCTTTGGGGCTGGCGCTTACGGAGACAGAGCTGAACACCTACAGCTGGGTCACTTCAATAGCATTCAGGAAGGCATGTGGCCTGTCTTGCCCTTATGGCAGAAAGTTGTCATCTAAGGGTGTGCAGCCACTGCATTTGCATTTGGACTGCTGAATACAACAGAAGTCATCTCCATCTGAAAATCAAGAACTACACCCAGATTGCCCCCCACCCATGCCCTCATGTGAGCCCTTTGCTCTTAGCAGCCCCTGCCTCAAACCTTTAAAAACCAATTAAAATCTTCAAGTGCCACTTTTCCCTGGCTTTGTGGTTGTTTTTCCTCCTCCTCTCTCTTTTCAGCTGTCTTCAAAACAGAGAGAAGCCTCTATTTGGCTCTGACAGTAAGATCTCCTGGTGCATTTTTTGCCTTGTGTTTTACTTCTGTCATTGATCAATAGACTTAAATGCCAGGCCTCCATCACAGCTGCAGACTTTGATTGCCCAAACTGTCCTGGCCCAGCGGAGCTTGTCTGCTTGAGTTCTGATGCTGAGAAATGTCACAGTAGGGAGGGGCTATGAGCCTCTGTCAGTGTGCAAGGGAGGGCGGTGGTGACAGCTCATTCAGGGCATCTCCGGGCATCCCACGGGTCCTGAGGGTTACCACCAGCTGGAATTCATTCCTGTCTGGGGCTGTTTGCAGCCGCAGGTAAAGTCTGTCACAGCGCAAGCACTGAGTGAGGGTGCCATCCACCATGCTCATGGCAACCAAGCCTCATTAATCTGCTCATCATGAAATCCGCGAGGAAAAAGAACAACCCAAAGGAGTCCCTGAATCCTGGTCTCAGATGGGACACTCACCAGCAGTGTGACCTTTGTCTTGTCACTCAACTTACCTGTGCCTCAGTTTCCACAGCTCTAAAGCAGCTCCCCATCCTCACCGCAGTCTGAGAAATAAAGCAAAGAGATGTGAAAGAGCTCTGGAAAGAGTAAAGTGCTATAGGAGAGGGAAGTGTGTCCTTCTCATCCCTGCTGAAAACTAGTGAAACAAGTGCTTTTTCAAACCTCCTTCCACCCAATTGTCTCTTGTTGCCAAAGTGAATCGGGAGCTGTGTTGTTTACAGAACAATTCTCACTAATGAGAAAGTTAAAATTGTAGGTAGATGTGGGAGAAAGGAGAACTAGGCAGTTGCTGAACTACTCGTAAACGCTCCTGTTCAACAGTTATCTTTCAGTGATCCTCACCTCCATCTGCCTCGAATCCTAAACTCGCCTCCCCACAAGCACACCTTCTTCACAGGGAAGTTAGTCTTGCAGGGAAAGCATGAGAAGGATGCTGTGTGACTTCTGTCTCCTTTCCGCAGCTGGGATATGCTTGTGCCTTTACCCTCATCAGTTTCCTCTGGGCAAGAGAGGGTGTCAGTCTCAGCTGCTGGGACTGAGGGTTCTACTCAGATTTCATTGGCAGAAACCTCCACAACCAAGACCCCCTGATGTCTGGTGTGATGTCATGGACCAGATCTGAGATTAGTCTTTCCCCCCAGGGAAGCAGCTCAGCATCTGTTTAGGGGCAGAACTACCAAGACAGTGTGTCCATGAACCACTTCTCTCTGCCCACATGCCTACCAACTCTTTGACCAGCAAGGCTGAGAGTCGGGTCCCCGAGGCCAGGCCACCTGGATGGGTGGATTTTCTCTGAATCAGAGAGTGTTCTTTCGGAGAAGGGGTGGCTATTACTCAGCTCCAGCACCTCGTTGCTAAGGGGATGCAGGCCCAGAGCTGTTAGGTCCCCTGATGTTTCAGGAGAAGGCTATAATGGGAATTATGATGTAAAAGTAGCCAAATTTCCAAAAATCAAAAAAAGCATTTTTGGGCCACTAGCTTGCAACTTTTGGTCTAAGGTGACGCCGGGGTGGGGGTGGGCAGGAATCCAGAAGGACAGACATGAAGATGTCCAATCCATTTCCTTTTTCTGCCTTTGAGCTGACCAGATCCTGAAGGCAAGCCGCCTTCAGCACTGACTCCCCATCTCCCTTCCCCCAGGCTGCCTCCCAGATTTCAGCAGTTACTACTCACACCCCTTCTCCCAGTAGGACCAGTGGTTGGAATATCTATGTGTTTAGCAGTTGTCCCCTACACTGGCGTTGGATATACAGTCCCCGTCTTGAATGTTAGATGCAGCACAGAAACTGACATTGTATTATCATGCTGGTTGGGGTGGGAGGATGGGGGGCATTTCCATCATTTTCAGGAGCTTCCTGATCATTTACACTTAGCTCAGTGGAGCCACAACCTACGTGCATCTCTTTTATGTTAAGGAGACTATCCATAGGTTGCAAAGAAAAAAAAATTTTTTTTAAAGCTATTTAAATGGTTTCAGTGATTTTGCTTAGGAGTGAGTGAGCTTGGAATGAGGGGCATCCAATCATTCAAATACCTCTCGCCACTGTTAGTGGGTTTCCATCTTTAAACTGCAAATTGTTCTTAAACATGGGCTGAGGGGTGAAGCCTCCACTTTGAGCTTCACATGACACTGAACATCGGACTTAACTAGTGATTTAAGCCATGCTCAAGAGTAATTTGGACTGACTTGATTTTCACCTTAGTCTCTGGAACCCACCATCTGGTGAGAGAAGCTAACTCTGAAAGTAGGAGCTAAGTTTGGACATTTTTTTTTATCATTTAGAACTCACACAAACAGATATAACAGCACCTCTCACATCTCTGATGGAAAAGAGAAAGGGACGGACGTGCACTTGGGGTGCTGGACCCTGAGAGGTCGTTAATGACATCACCAGGCTGGTTATGGGGATTACAGAGCTGTTGTGCTGCAGTTCCCGGTTATGTCTCAGCAGGTTTCCTCAAAATCGGGAGCTTGAACATCATTTGTCAAGTGTGTCAATAGGAGATTATAAAACAAAGATCAGAGTCACTCCATCTCTCTGACTCTTTTATTCTTTGTCTCTCCCTCTCTTGGGAAATAAACTAGCACAGATGGGCTCACTGTTTTTGTTTCTTCTTTCTTCCTCCTTCCCTTACAAGAGGACAGCTGCTTTGTATTTTTTCCTTGTGTATTTTTTACACTTCACTCAATACTAACATATACTCCTGCTGTATGTTGAGCTGACATAATGGTACCAAGCATCACAGACCCCTCTGCAGCTGGCTTTCTGCTATTCTTCTTCACTCTCCTGTAAAGCAACTTTGCCCAATTCTCTGAGCGCACCTGGAGTCCCGTGCCTTCCAGGATGCTCCCCTGGTTGTGCCAGCGCTCACCGGCTCTCCTCTCATCAGGACCCATCCAGCACTGACCTGATGGCCCTGCTCACTCCCTGGTTCATCTGTGCTAGTCTGGCTCCCCCAGCTGGACCAGAGCCTCTCTGAGGACAGCTGCTGAGTCGCACTCATCTTTCTACCTTACCCCACCCCGCCTAGCCCAAGCACAGCACAATACCATATGGAGTGGGAGTAGCCATGCGATGCTAGCGTTAATCAGTGTTCTGCGGGCAGTGACGTCAGAAGGCGTAATTCGCTCCCTCATCAGTCTGGCTTTCATCCCTTAAGGCCTTAGGAGGACCCAAGAGAAAACCAGAGACGTCCCCCTAGAATATCAGCATCAGCTCCACAGGAAAAGAGTAGCTGACTGACTGGCCATTTTATTTCCCTAACTTGCAACTTGATCACACGTTTGGGGGGGATTTTAGGAACAGGACCAGCCAGAGTTAGGCTGAGATATTCTTTTCTCTTTGAGCAGTTGTTTCCAAAATTGGTGTTTCTCAAAACTCACTGCACTTCATAATGACCCTGGTAAACCTGAGGTTTCTGGTCTGATTGGTAGCCAGAGGCTGGCCCTTCTCATCATTCCATTGGCCATTCTTCTTTCTCACATCCAACATCAATTTCTTGGGGGAGAGTTAATTTAAGTCAATGTTTCTCAAACCTGCCCCATCATCAGGCTCATCTGGGAAGGCTGATTAAAAATGCAGATAGCAGAAGCCCCAGCTTTACTGAAGCTGAAATCTCTAAGAAAAGGTCCTAGAAGTTTTACTTTTAAAACAAATATTCCAGGGGATTCTAATCAGCAAAGTTTGCAAAATGTTGATTTAATAAAAGCAACCTTTCCCTCAGTATTTTATTGTGAACATTTTCAAACATATAGAAAAATCCAAAGAATTTTCAGTGAATATCAGCACACCCATAATCTAGATTCTACCACTGACATTTTACTATACTTGTTTTATTACATGTCTATCTGCCTATCCACTCCTCTCTCCATCCAGCAACCCATCTTTGTTGTGGGGGCATTAATGTAAATTGCATGCATCAGTACATTCTCTCCTAAATACTGCAGCATGCATATTATCATCCAGATTGCAATATTCGTTTGCAGTATTTTTTTATTTTTGAGATAAAATTTACAGAGTGAAATGCACAGATCTTACATGTGTTACTGGATGAGTTTTGACAAATGCGTTCACCCATGTAACCCAAACCCCTGTTAAAATGTGGGACATTTCATCACTCCGGAAAGTTCCCTTGCATCCCTTCACAGATAATTTCTGCCCCCACCCTTCAGAGGCAATTACTTTTCTGGCTTTGTCCACCACAGCTTTGCCTTAATAAAAACAACTTTTAAAAAGCAGAAAAAACAACAAAAATTTTTCTTCTAGCAAAATCATATTCAGATCCTCAATATTTTAAATGACTAAAGTATAGGTGCTGCAATTAGCACTGAGGGGGGTTCTGAGTCCTGAGCCCTGGATCTCCACATTATCCCTCTAAGCATCCTCTGAGGTGTCACTCTGGTACCCTGATACCTCCAGAAACACCTCTTGAAGCTGCTGCGCTAGAGGTCTGCTGTGGCAATGATCACCTTCCTTCTTTTGGGCCTTTGAGTGCCTACTGCTTTATTCTGGGGAAAACCTGCTCTCTCTTAAGTGGAAAAAAGATACTAGATTCCTAGCTACAGCTTGCTACAATAATTTTACAAAGAAGAAGAAAAAAACACAGCTTCGGTTATTGTTTTTCTGTTTGTTTTTTGGGGGAAAGTTTTCTCGTTCAAATTTGGGCACATGGGTAACACAGTTTCATTTCACAATTCTCAATAAAGCTACCTGAACTCTGATTGTATCAGCAACCTCCGGCTACTTCCCCAACACGCACCCTGTAATATAAGCTTTAATTTTCACTGTGCAGCAGGGGCAGGCTTTATGGGCTGGGGGATGCAGCAGAGTCTCATCTCGCCGCCTGGTTGCCACAGGCTAATCGCATGGAAGAGAGCTCACCCTCCAAATGTCAGAGGGAATGAGGGAACAGCTGCACCCCACCCCTACCCCACTGGCCCTTTGGATGAGAGAAGTGAGTGGTCTCTGGGCCCTTCTGGCCATGAGCCATCATCCAGGCTCTGCTGGCTGGACTGTTCAGCTCTCGTTTCAACTTCTGGGCTCCCAGGCAGTCAGTGGCTCCCCACCCAGGGTCCTGGGGAGTGTTACTGCCCCCTGCCCTGATCCTCTTGGTCTCTGTTTTCTATTTCCACAGCTGCTTTTACACCTCTTCCTGAGGTGTGAGCCCAGTATTAATATACAAAGCAGGTTTTCAATGACTGTTTGCTGAATTGCTACATAAGAAACTGGATGCATCATGACCTCATCCCCACAGAGTCCCCATCCCTTGGCCCCAGGGCAGATTGCTGTCATTAATTGTAGGCAGCCAGTTATTGCTTCCTGGGTTGCAGCAGGGACTCTCTTGACCTCAACAGTGAAAAGGGGGTTTTAATCAGCCACAGCAAAATTCATAACCACCCCAAGTGCCTTGGCTGTCCATTTTCGGACAGTGGTGTTACTAGTAAATGAAGATGTCTGGGAAGACCAGTGGATGGGCCAAGGCTCATTCTTCTGATATGAAGCATGGCTTTTTGTTAGCTTGTAGTTCAGGCTGTGCTTGATTTTAATTATCCATCCATGGATGTGTTGGCTGAGCCTAAATCCCTGTTATAAAATTCAAATGTGTTTGCTTCAATTCAAACACATTCAGCAAGTGGAAGATTCAGTCCACAGATGCTTGAGTGCAGGAACTATGTCTATCCTTTATTTGCTTTGAACTCTGGGCTCCCATCCTACCAGGTCAGTGGGAAATTCAATCTCAGCCATGAAAAACACTATCCCTACACCCCAGATTTTGCTGAGCTGCCGGTGCTTTAGACCCTGAAGTAGTTATCAATGTTGTTTTCCAAATATTCTGGCTCCTTTCCCCCTTTCTGGAACATGGTATGATTTTACTTACTGATTCCTTTCTGGTTGGATGGAGTCTGTTGACCACTTCTGACCAGTGAGTTGTGAGTAGAAGTAATTAACCTGATCTTTGGCCCCATGAGAACTGGCAGCCTGTCTGTACCTCACACTCAGAGGAGGAAAATGTGATGTAGTGGGAAAGCCTTGGGCTTGAATTAAAATCTTGGCTTTGTAATTGACCTGCTGTGGGGCATTGGCAAGTAAATTAACATGCCTGAGTCATCATTTTCTTACTTACAAAATGGTACTCACGATGCTTCTTACTCCATGGGGTATTTGGTAGCATTTTTGTAAAACCCCTAGTAGAGCACCTGGAACATAGTAGAGGCTTAACAAATATGAGTTACCTTTTGCCAGCTCGTTATATAGTCTCACAGTATCTCTCCGTACATATCTTGATAGAGGTGTTGGTGGCACTGGGCTCTAGACACAGCTAATGTTCCCCTCAGAGTCTACCAGGTTCTACTGTAGAGTCACATCTGAACGCAGAACAAAGTAAAACATTTCCTGGCCAAGAAGCAGGCAGCTGCTGGAAATGCACTGGCTCTCTGCATCAGGTTGCTATTTCAATGGACTGTTAAATGTCAAGTGAATGTTTTCCTCCTGCTTTTAGACCTCACTGAGATCACCTCTCTGTGATCCCAGTGAGAAGATGTTGGGAGTCTTGATTCACTTGCAGGCTGCACGCTATGACTTGGAGGAAGGGAGTTAACTAGGTCTATGCATTAAGACAAAACCAAATCTCTAGCCCTGGAGGTTTGTATGAATTATGTTACTAAAAATATATATGTATGCATGTATTCATTCAAAGATATTTATCAAGACCCTATTATATGTCAGGCACTGCTCTAGAATCTAAGGATACAGGGGTAAATAAAAGAGATAACCCTCTCCTCATGGAGTTTACATTCTAGTGGCGAAGTCAGACAATAAGCAAGATAAGTGAGTAAAATAGAAAGGAAGTTAAATAGCAATAAATGCTAAGGAGAAAGGTTAAAGCATGGAAGAGGAACAAGAAATGTAATTTATATTGGGTGGCTTAGAAAGGCCTCATGAGAAGGAGACTTCTGAGCATATCCAAGTAGCAGCATCTCTAGACTGTGAAAATGCCCCTGCCATGCCCCATCTCACACCACCATTCCAGGATGTGCATGTGACTGGTATTGGGAATAATCAGAGGAAGGGTGAGCAGAAAATAAGTGCACTTGAGGACAGATGGTAGGAGTGCTGGGTGCATAGATGACCCTGAAAGGGTGAAACTATGCTCACTCATTCAATTGTTCATCCAAAACCTATTTATGCCATATATATAGTTTTTTTATTTTAATTTAATTTATTTTATTTTTTAACAGCCATAAAAAGAAACGAAATTGAGTTATTTGTAGTGAGGTGGATGGACCTAGAGACTGTCATACAGAGTGAAGTAAGTCAGAAAGAGAATAATAAATACCGTATGCTAATACATATATATAGTTTTAAAAGTGTTTTAAAAATTATTACCAAGCCCTTTAGTCTGTATCAGGCCCTGTCCATGGTGCTGAAGTCCTCAACCCATTAGCGTACTTGCCATTAGGAAAGGGATCCAGATAAATATTGATATTAGCCATAGCAAACACTTACATAAAGGGTACTGCCTACCAAGCCCTATTCCAAGGCTTTACATATATTAAGTCATTTGTTTCTTATCACAATCCTATGAGATAGGAACTATTATTATTCCTATTATGCGGATGAGGCAACCAGGAAAAAGATGTTAATTTCTTGCCTCAAGTCACACACCTAGCAAGTAGCAGAGCCAGGAATCTGAACTCAAGCAATCCTGTTTCAAAGCCTCTGCTTTGAATTACTACACTGTATGTCTATCAAACAATACAATTAATGATTGTAATAAAGCATGATAAGTGTTAGGACAAAACGTAATTTTTTACATCACGGATATTGAAAGAGATGGAAGTAATCGGACTTTGACAAAGGGTCAAGGATTCAGGTGTGGGAAGAGGAACTTATCTTGTGCTCAGCTTCCTAGGACTGGGGCATACCTGGCTTGCTCAGGAAGAAAGGAGTTTGGATGTTGAAGCCCGGCAGAGAGCAGGAGAAGGAAGCAGGCGGGTCTGTGTTCACACATCAACTCTGTCACCCTGTGGGAACTTGAAGTGTGTCTAGGATGAGCTGTTGACAGTGTTTGTTCCTTGAGTTGATCATTTTTAAACTTTTCAAGCTGAGCTAACTTCAGGTGTGATATTTTAAAGCACTTGCCCAGCTTTCTATTAGGTGAGTGAGGGGGGGAGGGGCAGAGAGGAAAGAATCTGAGGAAATTTATTTACACTCGAGTAAACAATAAGTTAGAGTCTAGGACTGGTACTCAGCCATCTGGTATAGCTCTGGTGAGCCTAGCTTGACAGAGTACAGGAGTTGGCTGAGGTGGAGTGGAACATCCTTTATATATTTTTTTTCTTCAATTTAACAAACATTGATGTGACCACTGGCTCTTCACTTAGATTTGTGCTGAGTTCCTACTCTCCAAGATGCTTATGGCTACATATAGTGAAAGCAATTTCTAATATATATTCATTTCCTGTACTTTTTGTTTTCCTGGTCAGTTTTGAGTCTGAGAGATAACTTTTTTAAGACCATAGTTGTCAAGAGGAAACATATATTCTAAATTTCAAGAGCTGCCCTATCTATAAATCAATAGCTAGGCCTGGCTATCTCAGACTCTATGTTTCATTCCTGACCATGTTAGAGAAAATTCAGGAGTTGTTATAAAGGGAGTGTCCCAAAGGAAAGAAGGAAAGAGACCTTCCTGGGAGAGAAGTTGGAGGAAAGGAAGGAAGAAGTCAGAAGTAGAGGATCTGGATCACCCCTTGGGGAAAGAAGTTGTAGAACCTAGGCAAATAACTTCCAGATCAGGTAAACTTGCTTTTTATTTCTTGGGATTCAGCCTGGAAAATATTGCAAGCCCCCTAAGAAAAATCTTCATGTTCAACATGGAGCTGGAACAACATAGTTCCACACAGTTGGTAGTTTGGACTAGTAGAGGGAATTATGTAAGCAACAAGAGGGCTGCCATTGGCATTTCTCAAGCCTTCCTGACACTAGTTAGCCATGGAAGAAGCACAAAGATCTCACAGGCTTTCTAAGGGGATGAGGCTGGTAGTTGAATTGCATGGCAGGGCCCCTTAGAGCCTGGGTGAGGCTATGGCAGCTGGGACCAAGGAAAGCTCAGTTCTTTGGGACACTATACATTTTAACACTATGGCTACAGTGGTGGGTATCAAAACATGGCCATCTACAAGCAGACCAGAACCTCTCCCCAACCTTCCCCCAAAAAAGCAACACTTGGTTCTGAAGCTCCTGCCTCATCATCACTAGGCTACCACAAAAAATGCCTCTTGAACTCAGCATCACCTAGAAATACAAAAACCAGAGAATATGGAAAGAAGATAGCCCTTATTAAATTCTGAATTTCCTAAATGTTTATCTAAGAATGTTAGTAATACTTTGGTACTGATACACCCATTGGAAAGTTTAAATTCCTCATGCCCCATTAGCAGGAAGGGATTCATAAGAAACTTTAATTAGTTACAAAATATAGAGAATGCTATAATAGTGTACCTTGAGGTCATTGAGCTCACAATTTAGTCTAATAAAGGGGATCAGACATGAAACAAAAAGCAAGGCAGATGAGGGGTGATAGGTCCCAAATGAGTGGTTCAGACAATGAACATGTTGAAGGTACTGAGACAGTGATCTGCATGCTCTGGTAAGCTTGAGGAAGGCTCCCTGCAGGAGGAAGAGTTGAACTGCTTGGAAGGAACCAGCAGGATTCTAGTCAAGTCATGTCCCACCTCAGGGTCTCATGACTGGACGTTGGGCCATTTCTATCTGCCCTGGATGGCCCACAGTAGTTTTGTGAGATTCAAATGATATTATGGATACCAAAAAGCCATGAAGACAGTTTAAAAATTTAAAAAGAGATTCAGATGTACTCCAGGTGGCTGGCATGCCTCCTGATGTCTTTTCCCCTTTCACAGAACTGGAAGGTTATCCTCCTTGGCAGGTCCCTGTATGCAGGCACTGCTCCCTTCTGAAGTCTGCGGGGCAGGGAACCTTCTTCCTGCCTGAGGCTAGTAAATACTTCACAGGCACTTGGTGTCCATGGAGGAGAGGAAGGTGGTGGGGGGTTGGAGAGCTGGAGATGGAATGAGGAGGCAGCTATATGGGGAAAGTGAAAAGGCTGTGAAGAGTCCTTACCCATCCTCCTGTGTGAGGCTGCAAAGCGGGCAGGCTCCATCCCCACTGATTTCTACAGTTCTATTTTAGAGGCCTGTGGGGTCATGTTTTGAGGGACTGGGCCCTTAGTGATAAGAGCCTTTTTCATGGAGTATTCTCACACTTGAGGGTCACATGAGTGTAACCCTTCTACCAACCCTAAGAAAGAAACTAGAGTAAAACCCATCACCCCCCAGGACATTGGAGAAGCAAAGTACAGTAGAACAAGACTTGCCTCAAAGGCCTCTTTTCTCCATTTTTAAAATAGAAAGTGTAAAAAATACAGAAGAATACAGAATATTCTGCTTAACATATGTGTAATCACCCCCAGAATGAACAAATATTGATATTTTGTCATATACGTTCCAGTTTTTAAAATGCATCATAGACACAGTCAAGTTTACCTTTTTAAACCATCATGAGTCCATCTCTCTCTCCATCCTCAGAGAGAACAACTATTATAAAGTTTGTGTTTATCCTTCCCTTCCATGTCTCTATTATTTATGAATTCATAAACAAAGGTATGGTATTAATATATATGTTTTAAATTTTTTCCATAAATGATAGCATATAGAATGTGTCATTCTGCAACTTGCCTCTTCTGCTCAACAGTTTTTTTTTTTGAGATCACTCTATGTTAATTCATGTAGTTAGACTCTGTTATGGGCTGAATTGTGTCCTCCCAAAATTCATATGTTGAAGTCTTAATCCCTAGTACCTCAGAATGTGGCTGTATTTGTAGATAGGGTCTTTAAAGAGAAAATTAAGGTGAAACGAGGTCATTAGTGTAGGCCCTAATCCAATACGACTGGTATCCTGATAAGTAGAGGGAATTTGGATGCAGACACATACAGAGACAAGATCACGTGAAGACACAGGGAGAAGATGGTCATCTATAAACCAAGCAGAGAGCCTGGAACCAATCCTTCCCTCATGGTCCTCAGAAGAAATCAACTCTGCCAACACCCTGGTCTTGGACTTCCAGCCTCCAGAACCATGAGAAGATACATTTCTGTTGTTTAAGCCATCCAGTCAGTGGTACTTTGTTGTGGCAGCCTTAGCAAACTAACACAGACTCCATCGCACAAGGAAATATTAGTGGAGGGCTACTGGCTATTCATGGACTACTATGTCACTTTTCCTTGGGATTTGTAGATTTTATTGGAGCAATTGACAAAGGCCGAATGCCACTAACTTGTTGGGTTTGAGTTGTAGGTACTGTCACAGGTTTTTGAAGAATAAGTTTTGGAGTGAAGGATCCTTCCAGTACCCCATAATTATCTCCAGGAAATTGATCCTCTGGGATGATTACACAAAAAGTCCTAGATCAGAGGTTGCCACATCACTGGACCCATCCAAGGAGCATTAGCCACTGGCTTCTAAATTCTTTCTAATCTGCAGAGTCTGATATGCTCTCCCAGGGATGGCTCTCAGTTCAAGAGATCAGCATGAGAAGTAATGACCACATTTCAGAAGCTTCATGTATAACACATAGCAGGTTTTGGAAAAGCGGAAGATGCCATCATACATCCTGGAGCCAGGCTTGGGACATCATGCATCATTTTTAATAAGGCATTTGTGATGCTGCAGAGAAGCCTTCTGCACCTCTAACACTGGCCCACAGCCTGAAGAAAACACCTGGATAGATTCCACCCAGTCAAAGGCCAAGAAAGCCAGCAGGGCCTAAACCTACTCTTCAGACTTGCTCATAGCAGCCTTGCGAGGACTGACCTCCTGGCCTTGCTGCAAGAATGGGATAAAATAACAATGGCTGAGAAAGCTCTTTGCTGTGTGCAGACAGCTTATGAAGAAACCACAGAGTCTGCATGAAAATTCAACTTTCCGTTGTAGCCCAAAGTATTTAAAATGCTCAGGGAAAAGGAGGTGTATGGTCTCTTTCAGAAGCATTTTGGAGACATTGTTTATAATGGTGAAAAATTAGAAACATCCCAATGTCCACAGAAGGAGATCTTTAAAAATGAAATTTGTTGGGACTTCCCTGGTGGTCCAGTGTTAAAGAATCCACCTTCCAATGCAGGGGATGCAGGTTCGATCCCTGATTGGGAACTAAGATCCCACATGCCACAGGGCAATTAAGCTCGCGTGCCACAACTACTGAGCCCACGCACCTCAACGAGAGAGCCTACGTGACACAAACTACAGAGCCCACGCACCCTGGAGCCTGCAGGACACCACTAGAGAGAAACCCATGCGCCGCAACAAAAGATCCCGCATGCCTCAAAGAAGATCCCGCGTGCTGCACCTAAGACCCGATGCAGCCAAAAAAAAAAAAGAAAAAAAAGGAAAAGAAAAAGAAATTTGTTAAATAAAGTAAACTACAACATATTTATATCAATGCAGCCACTAAAAATGGTATATTCTGACATGGAAAGATGTTGAAGGTGGTGTTACTTGGGGAAAAAAACAGATTACTTAAAAAAAAAAACAGTGAGTACACTGTAATTTTATTTTTATTTTTAAATAATACATTTACAAAGGAGACTAAATAGTCATATATATATATGACTATTTATATATATATGACTATATATATATATATATATATATATATATATATATATATGAGATAACTGGATTATCTCTGAGTGGTAGGTTTATAGATGCTTGTAGGTTTTCTCCTTGCTTCTTCTTCTGGGACACACATACACACACACACACATATTTCACAAAGAATAATTTACTCACTCTGGGATTTAGCTCCTCTACATGTAGTGAGAGAGGATGTTAAACTAGGCAATCTTTGGTCTCTACCAGTTGTGACATTCCAAGACTATGTTTCCAAAGAATGGGAAATTGGTTAGACTTAGTGAAATAAAATGTGATTACCAGAAGACGGTTTACTTGATTAAAAAACAACAACAAAGTTGTCGAGGACCCAGAGCTGACTGCCACACCCACACAACCCATGATCTTTCATGATGTATTGCTGTTGAGAGAAAAAAGTAATCGTTCACAGATACTAAACACATCATAGCCTTGGCACTGTGCCAAGTGTTCTGTATGACTCATTTTAGTTAGTCCTCATGATAACCTTACGAGGCAGGTGCTACCATTGTCTACATGTTTCAGATGGGGAAGCTGTGACTTTAGAGAGGTCAAGTCAGAGTTCAAGGTTAATAACCAGAAACGAGGGGAAGGTGGATTTGAAGACAAAATTGAGATCCTAGAGTAAGTAAAATCCTTAATTTTACTCTCTGCTGCCTGTAGTGGGGCACTTCCTCATCCCTTGAGGGGCCTGAAAGCTTAGAACCAGGGGAGGGACCAGGAGGCAAATGTAAGCCTCTCAGGTCAAGGGCATTAGCAGAGAATGATGAACTTGCATCTCACGAGGGCAAAGGAAGCCACCCCAGGAAACTAAGAGCTGAACTTGGTGAGAAATGCGTCAGGAGCCTTTTCCCTAGGAAAGGTCAAAGTGGCTTCTCTCCATGCAGATTCAAGGAGACTGGATTTAAGTGAAGAATTGTTAGTAACAGAGGACGAATGAGAGAAATAAGCTATACCCAGGTGTCCACATTTTCTTAGAAGTGTTCTGTAAGGTTTCATATTGGAAGTGAGTTAATGAATCATGCTGTTACTTTAATAAAGTGTGCTAGTTTTAGAGGTAAGGGGTATTGGATTGGGGCTGTGCTACTCCACCCTTGCCCTGCCCTGCAGGGTGACCCAGATTCCCAGGCCAGCTGACCTCCACCAGGGCTCAGCAAAGGCAGCACTGGTGGGGAGTCAGATGATTAGAGGAAGAGAAAAGCCAGGCTATCTCCCCTCCACTGCCTCTAGCAACATCCCTGCTAAGGGTTGTGTCTCCTCTGAAGCTCAGGCTCTCACTGGATCACCTACCACATTCCCAGCTTCTGCTGAGTCACTGGAGACCCAGAGTCCAGTAACCCCACCTCCTCCCATTGTCTTCCCAGCCTAGTGGTGGTAGCAGCTTCTTGCTACTGCTAATCTTTGGCTAGCTTGCCATTGTTTGCCTGGTTTCTCTGTTCTTTCATCCCTTGTATAACCAATTAAGTCCTCTCTGTTTGACATATCAGAGTGTTTTTTTCCTTATTGAATTCTGATTGATATGTTCCCTCAAAGGTCAATTTCTGCCATTAGAAATACCGGTCATATATGGCAAAGTGTTTCAGGTAGTATAAAGGAACTTCAAGGGCGGTTCCGTAATAACGAAAAGATGGGTGATATTAATACAAGCCAGAAGTATCAGTATGACCCTTAACTTGGCCATTAAAGATTAAGGGAGCTTGAGGAGATAAGAGCATTGTGGATGGGGAATCTATATAAACAAAGGCATTATCAGTAAGAACCCTGGCCTTATTGTAAAAAATGTGTTGGTAATAAAAGAAAAAGTGGATGAAAAGTGTCCAACACTGCGCACAGAAGTTTCTCAATTAAGGTGCATGTGAAGGTGGGAATGTACAGAGCATGGGGGAAATAATAGATGGTGGACATATCTAGAATGTAAGGTCAGAGGGTGCTGGAAGGGGTAAACCAAGAAGGGCGTATCAGGGTCTGACAAAATACCAGCTTAGAGGTTTGGGCTTCATCTTAAGGAAACCTCGGTCACCATTGACGCCCAGTGCCTGGCACATGAAAGGTTGAGTAAATGAGGAACTACTGACAATTTTGGTAAAGGGGAGAGCTATAAATAGAAGCATGCTCTACAAAACTATCTCTGGCAGAAATGTGTAGACTGGCTTGGGGTAGGGGGGAGAGGAGAGGGGGAAGGAAAGGACCAATTAGAAAGCTATCACAATCAGTCATGGGCTTGAGAAAGACAAGAAGTACTCAGGTCTGTTAGATATGAAAAAATTGGAATTACAGATCTCAGATGTGGGGGATTGTGACATAAATGTGCCTCTAGGGCCTGGCACCCAAGTGACTGGGGGACTAGATATGCCACTGTGACATATCCATGTGGATCAAGCAGGGATCCAAGGAGGGCAGGAATGAAGATAGGGGAGATGCATATGTAGTGGTGACAATTATTTAATACCCATTCTTGGATCTTCTGGCCTTTTCTTTCTTGTTGTTGTAAAGACATTCATTTTTCTTCAAACCCAATAAATTATTCTCTGTCAGCAAGCTGCGGGGAGGGGATGAAGAAAAGATCTCGGTTTGCTCTTGGCTTTTCTTCTGTCTAGTCCAAACACTGGAAATGTCAAGTTTGCTCACTAATTAAACATGTCTGTCTTGGACTGAACTTACATCTTTCACTGAGAAGGTGTAGATTTCCAGGGAGATATTACACATTCATGTTTCCAAATACAGCATTTTGAAATCTCCCTGTGTGACACAAATACCAACTTTGTGAAAGTGTCTCCTGATAGGAAAGACACCTGTGTAAGGCAGCTCGGGTCTGGGAGAGAGCCAGGATGTGCTCAGTCCATGCCGTTTAATTTATTCTCTGGGAGAACCGCTCTGAGAGCCTCTGTAAGGCCAGGCCTAGGCCTTTCTGGATTTCCATGAACTCTACTACCCAGCTGATGCCTCCCAGGACTGGGTCATGGAAAATCTTATTCCCTGGTCAGGTTGAAACTGTCCCTTTCACCGTCCCTGGTGTCTGGATGGCCAGGAACTGACAGTTTGCAATTATGTCTTTGGCCATGATTTTACAAAGCCTTACTAGAATCTTATGTGGGAGGTATCATTACCACCCACATCCCACAGATAAAGAAATGGAGTTTGCAGCCTTGAAATCCTTACAGAATGAGATTCATTGAGCACATATTTTCTAGGTGCTAAGTATATGCCAGACCCTGTGTTAGGTGCTGCAGATACAACCATAAACACGACTGACATGGTCCCTGCCTGCGTGGGACTTTGGTCTGGTGGAGTGCGAGTAAATAATTGGGAAACTGGGGAATCAGAGAGGTTAGATCACGTGCCAAGGACAAGTTACTACTGGTTAAGTGGCCAGGCCAAGCCTGCCCAACTTCAAATATTGGGTCCATCTTCTTAAGCAGTAAAACATGGATCTTAAAAATGGGAGAAAAAGATGTGATGTCACCTGAATCCTGGAGAAGTCAAAGGAAAAAGAGAGCCAGAAGGGAAATGGCCTGAGTCTTACGCGTGTGAAGACATTTCTGTTATGCTGCCAGAGTGCCTGGTGGGGCTGACATGTGTGGAGGAGGCCACCACCGCTCACCCCACGGCTGAGTTACCACGTGGTGAGGCTGGAGAAAAGCAGTAAGGCTGTGTGAAGACAGAGTTTTCAGTCAACTTTCCTGGACTTGTTTTAAGTCTCAGAATCTCAGCTTCCCCAGCTGAACACGGGCACTTTGACTCGTCACTCGATCATGTGTTCCCAGCCTTCGGGATTCTATGGATCCATAATATTTTTTAATGCGTGGGGTGGAGTTTCAAGTTAGGACATTAAATAAATATTTTCATAAAACCCTACTGCCCACTCTTACCAGCTCTTGTTAAAGAAAAGACATTTCCATACCAGCTAAAGAGAGAAGGAATAATATCACTTATAAGAATGTGAAATGTAAAACAACTCTTTGAATTATTTTAGCTGTTAAAAAAAACAAACCTCAACTTTGTTATTATTTTTCTTATTTCCCTGTGGACTTTTTGGTGAAAACTGCACCATGGAACAGTCCCATCTTGGATCCATGCCTAGCAGTTGGGAAGATGGTCTCTAGGCCCCTGTCAGTTGCTCTCCGCTTGAGGAGGCCAGGAGACAGTCTGGGGTCTGCAGCTATTCTTCTTGGAAGCGGACCCATCCTGGCGGCATCCCAGTCTCAGGGTTGCGTCTGGAGGCCTCAGTTTGGTCTGCGATCACTGAAATGGCAGCATCCTGCCAAAGCAGCTCCCTCTAAGTCCTGCCATATGGGGGTTGCATTTCCACTGGGTCTGGAAGCTCTTTCACTTACAACATCAGTCCCCACCAATAGATTCATCCTGGTCACACTATTGACTGAAACAAGGCTGCCTAATTAAAAGCAAGGGCTTTTAGTTATACATATACATCTATTTATTCTTTTTCAAATTCTTTTCCCATTTAGGTTGTTACAGAATATTGAGCAGAGTTCCCTGTGCTCTACAGTAGGTCCTTGTTGGTTATCTATTTTAAATATAGTAGTGTGCATAGGTCAATCCCAAACTCCAAATTTATCCCTCCCCCCACCCTTCCCCTTTGGTAGCCGTAAGTTTGTTTTCTAAGTCTGCAATTCTGTTTCTGTTTTGTAAATAAGTTCATTTGTATCATTTGTTTTAGATTCCACATATAAGCAATATCATATGATATTTGTCTTTGTCTGACTTACTTCACTTAGTATGATAATCTCTAGGTCCATCCATGTTGCTGCAAATGGCATTATTTCGTTCTTTTTAATGGCTGAGTAATATTCCATTGTATATATGTACCACATCTTCTTCATCCATTCATCTGTTGAAGGACATTTAGGTTGCTTCCATGTCTTGGCTATTGTAAACAGTGCTGCAGTGAACACTGGGGTGCATGTATTTGAATCATGGTTTTCTCTGGATATATGCTCAGGAGTGAGATTGCTGGATCATATGGTAGTTCTATTTTTCATTTTTTAAGGAACCTCCATACTGTTCTCCTTAGTGGCTGTACAAATTTACATTCCTACTGGCAGTGTAGGAGGGTTCCCTTTTCTCCACACCCTCTCCAGCATACATTGTTTGTAGACTTTTTGATGATGGTCATTCTGACTGGTGTGAGGTGATACCTCATTGCAGTTTTGCATAAACTTCAACAGTGGCTTTACAAATTCCAAGCACTGTAGCAGACCAGATGGAAGAATGGGTCTATTGTCGTGAAGGCCAGTGCTCCTCCCCTTTCAAAGGACTCTTCAGTCATGGAGGCACCTGCTCTCCTTGGGGCGGTGAGGATGGTACTTTCACTGTCAGCTCACCATGAACATGGGAAGGGTCCACTTCAGCACAAATACGATTTGCTTTCCTGGGATATTTCCATCAGAAAGTCAGTTGTTCAGATGTGCACCTTTCGGCAGAAGGGGAATCAACATGAGGGAAACTGAGTACAGATGGGGCAGATGTCCTGTGAAAGGGGATGTGGGCTGGGAGGAGGCACTGGGGGATGAAGCAGTTTCCAGGAGGTCATCAGCAAAGCCCCAGGGGTTTAGACAGCATTTGCCAGCCCAGGTCTGGACCTGGCTCTGGGGCTTTGTGCCGGGGAGCTCCCACTGACTTCTCTATTTGATTATTTCTGCTGTTGGCCGTACTGCGTGACTTGCGGGATCTCAGTTCTCCGACCAGAGACTGAAGCTGGGCCTTGGCAGTGAAAACTCGGAATCCTAACCACTAGGCTACCAGCGGACTCCCCCCCCCCCTTTTTTTTTCTGGCTGCGCTGCACGACTTGCTGGAATCCCCAACCAGGGATCGAACCCGTGCCCCCTGCAGTGGAAGCAGCGGGGAGTCCCACCAGCTTTTCTAGATTACTCTCCCCACTTCTCCACTCTGCTCTGTGTCTCAGAGGCTGACCTGTAGGAACTGCATCTCTTGTCCTCATATTGAGTTTGGCCAATGGGAGCTGCCAGTGGTGATGGGAGGGTAGAAGGAGGAAGAAGTTGGGGTATTTATCCACCCCCCACCCCGTTCTTTCCCTACCAGGTTGCTGTGGGCTGGCTTGCAGGCCACAGCTCCTGCCAGGTGGTTCTTTCCCTACGCTCCTCTCTCCCAGTTTGGGACACCATTCCTCCCCCTTCTCCTTCAGGTCAGGACAAGTGACAGGTCCCTGCTGAGATTAGCCTTAGATACTGTACCACCCCATGTTAATTCCTCTAAACCTTGTAAACTAGTTCTTTTATTAACACTCCTCAAATTATCCAGTCTGAGTGAGCCTGATCTTGACTACCAGACCCTGACTACATTAGGAGGCTTTAGAAATGGCAGAAATGGAAAAAACACTTTCCCTGCCCTCTGAGAGTTTACAATGGAATCGGAGATGTAAGCAACAAACAGAAAGGGAACAGACATTTCTATTCAGCCAGATCTTCTATGCGACGTCCGCAAGGCATTTGCGTGATCAGAGAAAAGGGACAGAATGGGCTACAGCATCACGGGAGGCTTCTGAGAGAAGGTGGTGGCTCGAGTGGGCCTTGAGGTGTGGTCAGTGTTTAGGGGAGTGGGGAAGAGGGCAGTGGCACGCTGGGCGGGAGAACAGCCTACGTTAAGAGCAGGGGTCAGAAACACCCTGGGGAGTGTGACTCCAAGTCTGAGCATCAGTGGCCTGATTGGAAACAAAGCGGGGGAGGAAGAAGAGAAGTGTCAGAAGAGGTGGAGGACGCACTGCCAGTCCGGGATTTGTCAGAATCAACGGAACCAAGGTCTGCTCGAGCCTGCTTCTCCCTCATCTGTTCCCATCACTGAGCTCTCAGATCAAATATCCTTTTTTTTTTGAGAAGCCTTTTGTGGTACCCAGCCTCCAAGATTTGCCCCAATGATACCCCCCTTTTGGTATTGACAACGTCATGTAGTCCCTTCCCACTGAGTGAGTGGGGGCTGGACTTAGTGACTTGCATCTAAAGAATAGAATAAGGTGAGACTGTGTGTGTGTGTGTGTGTGTGTTTGCGTCCGAGACTAGATCATAAAAGGCAGTGTGGCATCTCTCTCTCTCTCTCTCTCTCTTTCTCTCTCAGTTCCTTGCTCTGGGGGAATCTAGATGCCACGCTGTGAGGCTATTCTAGCTGCGCTATGGAGAGACATACCCAGCAGGAGCTGAAGCTTCCAGCCAGTTGCTGCATGAGTGGGCTGGAGAGCAAATCCCCCAGTTTCGGTGAAGCCTCAGATGACTGCAGCGCCAGCTGACAACTTGATTGTAGCCTGTGAGAGATCTGGAGCCAGAATCACCCCCAGATAAACCATTTCCAGATTCCTGAACCATAGAAATTGAGAAAACAAACGTTTGTGTGTTTTTTTTTTAATAAATAAATTTATTTATTTATCTATTTTTGGCTGTGTTGGGTCTTCGTTGCTGCACGCGGGCTTTCTCTAGTTGTGGCCCTCACTGTTCCAGCTACACAGCCTTTCTTGCTGTTCCTTGAACATGCACCCATTTCGGCATCATTTTACCTACTGTTATTTCTTTCTAGAACATTCTTTCTCAGTTACATGCATGGCTTGCTCTCTCCCCTCTTTCAGGTCTCTTCTTACATGTCAGTTTCTGCATGAGCCCTTCCCTGACTACCCTATTCCAAACTATAGCCACATCCCCCAATGCCATCCTAGTCTTTCACCTGATTTGCTTTTCTCCACAGCACATAACAATACCTGACATAGTACATATTTTATTATTTATCCTGGTTACTGGCATCTTTTCTCATTAAAATGTAAGCTCCAAGAGGCCAGGGATCTCTGTCTATTTGCTCACAGTTACATAATCAGCACTGAGACCAGTGCCTGGTGTATAATGGGTGCTCAGTATTTGCTGGATGAATGACTGTGACATTACTTTTTCTATAAAAGCCGGTGACAGGCAGGATTTTGGCTTGCTTGACTTTTGTCCCCTGGTATCATGCTTATGAACATGTTAGTTACATGGCAAAAGGAGCTTTGCAGATATAATGAATTGACCTTAAAATAGATTATCTTGGATTCTCCAGGTGGACACAATATAATCATATGAGCCCTTAAAAGCAGAGAGTAGGAACAGAAGAGGCAGTCAAAGAGATTCAAAGCACAAGAAGCAGCCTGAGAGAAGGAATGTGGGCAGCCTTGAGAAGCTGAGAGCGCGGCGCCCAGCTAGCAATCAGCAAGGACACAGAAGCCTCAGTCCTACAACCATAAGGAACAGGATTATGTCAACAACCTGAATGGGCTTTCAGGAAGATTCTTCCCAGAGCTTCCGGATAAGAACCCAGATAGCTGACACCTTGATTTTGGCCTTGTGAGACTCTGAACCTGTCTGGACTTCTGACCTACAGTTCTATGGGATAATAAATGGGTGTTGTTTTAAGCTCCTACGTTTGTGGTACTGTGTAAAAGCAGCAATAGAAGACTAAAGTAGAGTTCTTTTATTATTGGATATTATGTTACTAGTTTGTTTAGCATGAGCTCAGGGCTATTGTCTGCCTTGTAGTCCCATTGTTTACAATAGTGCCTGCACAGAGTTTAATACATATTTGCTGCATGAATGAATGAATGGACTCCCATCTTGTCATGGAGTGGGGGTGTCTGTTGGCTTCTCTAGAGGTTCACCATGAGGCTCTTGGGAGCCAGCGCCAGTTGCATTCAGCTACATGGCCTCAGTGCTTGCTCAGACCCATCACTGAAAGGGCAGCAGTACACCATTGGTGAATTTGTGGGCAACCTAGCACCAAACCAGAAGTAAAGAGCCCATGTCCCTGGCAAAAGACCCTGGCACTGTGTGCAAAATTTTTACTCTCTCACCATCTAGAAATCAGACTCTAGCTATGCTGGCCAGAATTTCAGAGGCAAGCTTTGGCATCAAATCAAAATGCAGCTGAGATTTTTAAACTATTTGTGATCTTGGGAAAAGACTCCACTTCTCTGGGCTTCAGTTTCCCCATCTATCAAAAGGCAATAATAATAATGTCCGCCTGCTAGGGTTTCTTTGTGAAGATTAATGAAGCTGTGCAAATAGAGGACTTTTCATACAGTAGGTGCTTAATAAACAGTAGTTATTATTTTGCTTTATGTTGAATAGTGCAGTTTGGTGTTTTCTGGGGAAAGCTTCAAATGAATTTTTGAAGAGAATTACACTGACAAGAATGACAAATCTGATCAATGATGTCTGCTTTGGTTTCAGCAATGGACTTTCCCACTTCAGTCTCTGCTTCCACATTCACACCAAAGGGATCAGTTTGCTCTGTTCTCAGTCATCCAGGGGCCAATTTACACAAAGCAAATACAACTGATATTAATGGAAACTTGACAGTTAACAAGACATTTGGCAAAAATGACATACTTCAGTTGATCCATTTAGAAATGATGGACTGAAACAGGTAGATGTTGTTATCAAACACCACATCTACTCGCCACACAAACACACATGTACACACACACCCTTCACTGAAAATGTTAAAGACCCTTAAACTATCATGGGAAAGGATACAAAATATTGCATGGGGATTTAGAGGCAAGTAATACAAGGAAACATAATGCACTGTAAATTAAAGTCATTTATAAAGAGCACTGGCACCCAGATAGAAAGGAAAAATGATTAGTCAGCAAAAGTGGGGTGTCTTGTTATTTATTTATTTACGGAACATTTCCATGGGACAAGAGAGACTGTATTTATTAAGGGCTTGCTGGTATACAAATACACACATATTAATGTCAGGCACTGAGGATATCTAGCTAAATAATTTGCCTCAAACTGATTTTGTTTGTTTGTTAGTTTTAAGCCCAGGAGGCCCCTCTAGCATTCCTTGGGAGTCTGCTCTCTGGTGGGCGTGGATCTTGTTTGATTGCTGGCCCTGCCCAGCTCTGTGGACGCACAGCATGGGAAGGGCTACTCCCAAAGGTCAGCACAGCCTCCCACTTACACAGCTCTGCCGCCCTTATTCAGCGGTGTTGGCATGCCCACGTGCTGGATTTTTATGCCCTGACCCTGCAAAGGAGCATGGTTTTTGGTGTTTGAGGGGAGTCACCTCTGGCCCAAGGAACAATGGGTTTGGTGCGTTGCCCCTGTCTCCTGCTTTCTTTTTTTTTTTTTTTTTTAAATGTGTAGTGATAGCAAGTTTTTAAAATTTATTTTATTTATTTATTTGGCTGTGTTGGGTCTTCATTTCTGTGCGAGGGCTTTCTCTAGTTGCAGCGAGCGGGGGCCACTCTTCATCGCGGTGTGCGGGCCTCTCACTGTCGCGGCCTCTCTTGTTGGGGAGCACAGGCTCCAGATGCGCAGGCTCAGTAGTTGTGGCTCACGGGCCCAGTTGCTCCGCGGCATGTGGGATCCTCCCAGACCAGGGCTCGAACCCGTGTCCCCTGCATTGGTAGGCAGATTCTCAACCACTGCGCCACCAGGGAAGCCCCTTTTTTTTTTTTTAACATCTTTATTGGAGTATAATTGCTTTACAATGGTGTGTTAGTTTCTGCTTTATAACAAAGTGAATCAGTTATACATATACATATGTTCCCATATCTCTTCCCTCTTGCATCTCCCTCCCTCCCATCCTCCCTATCCCACCCCTCTAGGTGGTCACAAAGCACCGAGCTGATCTCCCTGTGCTATGCGGCTGCTTCCCACTAGCTATCTATTTTACATTTGGTAGTGTATATATGTCCATGCCACTCTCTCATTTTGTCACAGCTTACCCTTCCCCCTCCCCATATCCTCAAGTCCATTCTCTAGTAGGTCTGCGTCTTTATTCCCGTCTTGCCCCTGGGTTCTTCATGACCTTTTTTTCCCTTAGATTCCATATATATGTGTTAGCATACGGTATTTGTTTTTCTCTTTCTGACTTACTTCACTCTGTATGACACTCTAGGTCCATCCACCTCACTACAAATAACTCAATTTCGTTTCTTTTTATGGCTGAGTAATATTCCATTGTATACATGTGCCACATCTTCTTTATCCATTCATCTGTTGATGGACACTTAGGTTGCTTCCATGTCCTGGCTATTGTAAATAGAGCTGCAATGAACATTTTGGTACCTGACTCTTTTTGAATTATGGTTTTGTCAGCGTATATGCCCAGTAGTGGGATTGCTGGGTCGTATGGTAGTTCTATTTTTAGTTTTTTAAGGAACCTCCATACTGTTCTCCATAGTGGCTGTATCAATTTACATTCCCACCAACTTCAAAAGAAGAAGTATGGGGCTTCCCTGGTGGCACAGTGGTTGAGAATCTGCCTGTCAATGCAGGGGACACGGGATCGAGCCCTGGTCTGTGAAGATCCCGCATGCCGCGGAGCAACTGGGCCCGTGAGCCACAATTACTGAGCCTGCGCGTCTGGAGCCTGTGCTCCGCAACAAGAGAGGCCGCAATAATGAGAGGCCCGCGCACCGCGATGAAGAGCGGCCCCCACTTTCCGCAACTGGAGAAAGTCCTCGCACAGAAACGAAGACCCAACACAGCCATAAATAAATAAATTAATTAATTAAAAAAATAAAAAAATAAAAAATAAAATAAACTTTAAAAAAAAATAGAAGTATGTGTTACACAGGTATCAACTGGGGTCTGCTGTGATGCTAATGGAAGCAATGGATAAATCTGGGAGAAAAATAAACAGAGAAGACAGAGAAGAGGGTGGGTTATAAATTGGAAAATACAGAGTCGCTGGTGGGAAAGAATTGAATAGTGTCGATGGGGAGAGGGGAAGGGAGGAGGAGACAAGAGCCTGGACAACCCAGACTTGAGAGCATAAAATAGGTCATGTATGTAAAACAACTAGCATAATGTTTAGCATCTAAGAAATGCTCAGGAAATAATAAGTGATTATTATTATATAATGAAAAATAATAACAGTGAGAACCCATGCCTTTTAATAACCCTTCTGTTATCTAAGCAGCTTGCCTGAATTTTAGAAGCATACAGAATATTTTTTGTCATAAAGATCATGCTTTCTAAGGTAGTACTACCGGTCCAAAAATTGGAACCCAACTGAGACCCCATGGGGACAGTTACACCAAACAAATTTAAAACTACTTCGCTGTATAGCAAAAACGAACACAACATTGTAAAACCACTATATTTGAATAAAAATTAATTAAGAAAAAAGAAAAAATATCAACACCAGCTCTGATATTTAAAGAAGGAGGCATTTCCTAAGATCAAAGAGAAATAGAAAAGTTACATGACACCACCTGATGTGAGGTAGTTTAAAAACTTGATTAGTCTATTTTCTACCCTACAATAAGAACACAACAATTGTACCCCAATGCAAAGTTCAGTTATTTCTGAACTCTGCAATGGGTGATACAACCCTGGGAAGAAACTGAATGGAAGTACAGAAGCTTATGATTCAAGAGACAAACTTCAACCTTGAAGAAACAGCAACAAAGGAATAAACAACTTGCTTGAGTCCCTAGAATTGCTTAAAGGTAGGACCAGACACCAGGTTCCAGGCATAATGGACAAATCCCAGGTGTAATGAATATCTATTTTTTTGCCTGGCCAGTTTCCTGTTTTCCTTCCAGCGACATTGCCCCCAGCCTTCCTTACAGAACCACACATCTCCCATTGTCAGTCCATGTGCTTCGAATGTATCTGACTTCACTCCAGCCCCAGAGGGGAGCATGTGACCCAGGCCTGGCCAATCAGAGCACCACATGCCCTGACTATAGTGATTGGCTCAGGGAAGAACACATGACCTCACTGGAAGCAGCAAGATTCAGTTATGGGACTTTGGTTGAAATTATTGAAAACAGACAATCTCCCTTTCTAAAGGGATTGTCTGGCAGCCACCAAAAGAGGGTATCCTGCTTGAGAATGGACATAACACAAGGAATTCTGTGAGTCCAGGTCCTGATACTAACATTTGAGCTCCCCGGATCCAGCAGAGCTTGCAGCCAGTTGTCTAAGTCTGCTCAAGCTGCTATAGCAAATTACCAGAGACTGGATAGCTCATAGACAACAGATATTTATATCTCACAGTTCTGGAGGCTGGAAGTCCAAGATCAAGGTGCCAGCAGATTCAGTATCTAGGCTGCTTCCTGATTCATAGCTGGTGCCTTCTCACTGTGTCCTCACAAGGTGAAAGGGGCTAGGGCTCTCTCTGGAGCCTCTTTTATAAAGCACGAATCCCTTTCATGACTGAAGCACCTCCCCAAAGCCCCACTTCCTAATACCATCATATGAGACATTAGGTTCTCAACATATGAATTTGGGAAGGGAGAGGAACACAAACATTTAAACCATAGCACCAGTGTATGTATGTATGTATGTATCTATCATCTATCTGTCATCTATCTATCTATCTATCTATCTATCTATCTATCTATCGGGATTGCACTTATGCTAGTTTGAGTTGGGTTTATGTGATTTACAACTGAAAGAGTCTGAAAGTCCATCCCCCTCCCGCTATACCACCCTGCCTCTTTAATGTTGTCATTTGGGGAAATATTATGACACAGTAACCACTAAGTGTTTGTGTTCTCAGGGAGAGTCCTCCCACGTGAATCCAGCACTGGTTCCTGGAGGAGGTGCTAAGGAGGTGCCCTGGTCCCCGTGCAGACCTGGCTGCTGCGAGGAGGAAGAATGATGGGGAGCAGGGCAGAGAGGGTGCCGTCAGTGATGAGCACACCTTCCTGCAGGCCTTGTGGTGACACACAGTGACATGTGGTGACATGGCACCTGAGCAGCGAGACCTCTCAGGCCAGCTCCGCCATCCACAGCAGCCTTCCTCAGAAAAGTCACGTTACCATGAAGCAATGAAACCACCTCTGGGGGACTGCGAGTGTCGTGAATGAGAACAACCGACTGAGAAGTCGAGGGATCGTTACCATGGTGCAGAGAATAGTAAGGAATCAGGAGTTGTAAGATCTGACGTCCAGTTTGGGCTATTTTCTTATGGGGGCCTTGGAAAATCCTACGGACCCAGGTTCCCAACCTCTGAAATAGGACTAAAGATGCCCTCCTACCTCACAGGTTTTCCCAAGGCTGAAAGGTGGTTATCAATAGTAGTGAAAGTCATATTTTGTGTCTGTTGATGTGTCAGCCACAGTGTTCAGCACTTTGCCTACCTGTCTTCATTGAAATGTCACAGGATCCCTAAGAGGGAGGGAATATGCACACTGTGTAGATGGGAAACTGAGGCACAAAGAAGTGAAGTGATTTTCCCGGGGGCATTTGAACTCACAGTGTGACTCAGGGCTGCACACCACTCTGTTGCCTAATGCAGTCAAGGAGACCAATAGACCTTGGAGAGGTGGACAGCAAGATCCACATGTTGGAATAAATCTGCCTATGGATTAACTTTTCCTATTTTCCATTAGGTTTTATGTTATTAGCACAACAGTCCTTCTTAAAAAGCGTTGGCATGCTGGGATAATTATTGCCTTAGTCCAGGCAGGTGAGTCGTTGTAATAAACAACCTTAAAATCTCAGTGGCTGAACACAGAATTTTATTTCTCAATCATATAACGCACTGTGGGTATTTGGTTGGTGACCTTTCATGAAGTCACCGGGGACACAGAATCTTTCTGTCTTATAGCTTTACTGTCCTCTGTGGTCTTGGAAGACAGGAGAAGAGAGAGAGGCTTGCATCTGGAATGGTTTTTCTGGACCAGGACAGAAAGTAGCCAACTTCACACTGTGTACATCTCATTGGCCAAAACTCAGGTGCACGGCCACACATAACTGCCCAAAAGGTGGGGAATGCAATCCAGCTGTGTGCCCAGAAGGAAATGGGTTCTGTTGAACAGATAAAAGTCACTGCCACAATTATAAAACAACCAGATTCTTTTGGCTTACAAACTCTTAGGTAATCTTATTGAGTTCATGTGGTCTATCTGGACTGCCCCAGAACCAGAATGCCTTCAGCCCAGCCCCCAAATTGATATTTGGAATAAGACATAATGTGAAAGAAAGGAAAACAAGACTTCATCTTATTGAAACACCTGATAATCCCCTCTGCAGTGGATGCTGTGATGTGCCAGCCAGATTGCTTCCTCCAGACTAAGACACTCATTCCCCCAGCTGTTGGCAGTGTCATTAGCAGACAGATCTCAGTTGACTTGCTCTCATGGGATTGTCCTCAGATGAAAAGAGCCATTGAACCCAAGGTCATAACCTCTTCACAGGGACATCCTCCGGACAATGTCTCTCAGTGTTGGACAGGGAGAGTGATCCCAGCTCCAGAGCTCCTGTGGGATTAGCTGAGATCTTTGTTGTGATTGCCTCACAGTTCAACCCATCCTTTTGCACAATCCTATTCCTTCACTCCCCAACATATATGGTCCTCAAGGTACTCCTCAATAAACTTCCTGTGGGCACATTTCCATTTCAGTCTGTGTCCCTGGAAGCCCAACCTAAGGCAGTTGGTGCCAAGAGCAGTGAGAAGAAGCAGACGCTAAGCTGGGGTTTTGAAGCTGGATTGCCTGCTAACTGGATGAAAATGAGGTGACAACCACTGGTTGTGGGTAGAGAGCATGGGTAACACACTGAGTGCTATAGCAGTGCATTTATGGGATGAGGTAATGGTGAAAGAGAAGTTACTAGAAGGGCCAATATCTTAGACTTTTGAGAACTGTAAGAGAAGTGCTAATTATAAGGACTGGAATTAGATGGCTCTTGTGATAATCTATGCACTAGAAAAAGACAACGAAGGGCTGAGGGTGTCTAATTACCAATTAAAGGCTAAATTGAAAGCCAGATGCTGCCTTATATGAAAGAGTTTCTCATCCTTTGCAACCAAAGGCTATAAAAAAGTTAAGGACCAAGCCCCATACTTAACTATCAAAATATCAAGATCCAGAGGTGGTTGAATTCTCAACCTAGGCAAATGAGCTCTGCAAGGGTCAGGGTTAGGAAGGAGTGGGACCTTGAGATGTGGGATGTGGTAACATCTGGCATTCAAAGGTCTGAATCCATAGATCCCTTAGAACACTCTGGGATGAAAAAAGTTGTCCACTCCTCCTTACCCCGCCCCCCCACCCCAACCCCCCGCCCCCGTGAAGGGTAGCAGGTCCGACTTGCTTGATGATGATGTAGAGGATTCTGCCTCACCAGAAAACATGCACTGCCGCCCTCAGGATCCACCCTCACCTTATCTCCTTGCCACCAGACAAATTACCAGGGTTAAGTCACAACGTAACTCAGCAAAGGAAGCACTGGGCTTACTAGAGAGCACAGATATATAACCTGAAGGAGCTGCAGGACCTAGCAAACATGTCCTGGCAGGAGACAGGGAAGTAAGAATGGGACTGGATACTGAGCATCCTGGTTGGAAGGGAAAACTGGATAAGTGAGAACTTATCAATATGGGTGCATAAAAGATAGTAACACACTGTTAGAACGGCTCTTGGAAACATGGATAGAATGAAGGTAAATAATAAGTAAAAATGCCAGAATTTCTAAGGCAGTTCTGAATGAAGGGATCAAAAGCCTTAGGGAAATGGGCAAGCTAGAGCGGATATATTAAATAAAGCCAATATACTCCATGAGCCAGCTGTATTCGTGAGAGCAGAAGACACTACTTACAAAAGTGATAAGAACTGCGCTGGTAAGAGGGGCATGAACATTGTTGAGTAGCTCAGTAATGGCTAACCTCTGTGGTCCAGGGTAGTGATAGAAAATGCTGTTTCAGAACTGGGCTGCTTGATAGCAATGGGGACGGTAGAATCTTCAGACAACAGAGGAGGCAGTGTCTGCTGTGAGGTGGCAGTGCTCACCCATCAGAAGCAAGGCAGGTACAAGCATTGTAGTAAGTGGCAAGGTCAGAGTGACAGCCAAGGGGACTTGACTCTCAGAGAACTATGGAGATAGTTAATAGAACCAGCATTCCTATGGGTGAAGCAGATGGATAGCCAACAACTATATTGCTCAACTTATACAATTAAAAGAAATCAACAGTGGATGATCAGGAGGCTGGGAGCAGTTGTCTCAATAAAAAGTGCAGTCCATTGAATAGGTTTGCATCTGACTAGTGTTTAGACCCATACTGACTTAATGAGAAGTCAGGTGCCCAGGAATAAGGATCCTGTAACACTATGGCAAGTGTATATGGAAATGATTCATACAGCTCTTCTATAAAGGGATCTATGATCATTTAACAGTACCGAGGAAAGAGGAATGTGCAAACATTGGGGCTGGACACAATGTTGGAGTTGATATTGCTGTACAGGGACTCAAAGCACCATCATGACGATCCTATTAAAGTGAGGCACCTGGGGGCCAGTGGAGTCATGACCCAGGTCTAGACTACATTGGATCCACTGGGTCCACAGTCCCACCCAGGAGTCATTTCCCCAGTTCCCCAATGTGTAATGAGAGCTGTTATATTAGGTAATAGTCAGAACCACCACACTGGTTCCCAAGCTTGTAGAGTAAGAGCTATCACAGTGCAAAGGCCAAATGGAAACATCTGACACTGTCCTCCACCCCACTCCCCAAGATGGTAAATCAAAACAATATAAAAAACCAGACCACGGACAGAAATCAGTGCCACCCTAAAAGACTAATCCCCATCATATTCTGATTCACAGGCCTGGTTCCTATAAAAGCCAGAAAAAACTTGGAGGATGAAAATGTACAATGGTCAACTCAACTAGGTAGTAATCCTGCTTGTAACTGTTATGCTAAATGTGGGATATTTGCCAAAGCTGATTAACTCAGTCTCAGTTACAATGCATAGTGCTATGTGCTCCATGAATGAATGTATTCTTTCCCATTCCTGTTAGTAAAGGATAAGAAACAGTTCACATTCTCTTGAGACAGGCAGTAAGTAGCTTACATTTACACTCTCACCTGGGGCAATGTTAACTTTCCCATCTTGTGTTATAATAGAGTCCAAAGGGATATGGACCATCCAGATATTCAGCAGAATATCGTATCAGTCACTTTATTGATGACATCATGTTAATCATACCAGATAAGCACATGCCTCCATCCCTCTCAAGAGGGTGGAAAATAAACCCTACAAAGATTCAGGACCTACCATATTAGGGAAGTTTTTAGGAATCCAAAGGTCCGAAGAATGCTGGCCTATCCCATCCAACTGTGAGGAAAAATATTGCATCTCCTACTTCCTCCCATGAAGAAAGTACAAATCCTGTTTGGTCATTTTGTGTCCTTGAGGCAGCGTATTCTATACTTGGGAATATTGCTATGACCTATTTATCAGGTAGCATGAAAAGCTGTCAGCTCTGAGTAGGGCCAAGAGCAGGAAAGGGCTCTTTTGCAGGTACAGGCTGCAGTGCAAACAGCCATATCACCTAGCAGACCCTGAGTTGTTAGAGGTATCAGTAGTGGCTCCCAGGATTCCATATGGAACTTATGTCAAGTTTGTAGAGACTTGGCTTCTAGAGAAAAGCCATGACATCTGCTGCAGAGAATTATACACCACCCAAAAAATAATTCTGGCATGCTGCAGGCCTCTGGTAGAGACCATGACCATGGAATATAAAGTGATCACAGGGCTAGGCATGATCTTTGTGAACTGGATTCTGTCAGCCCCAACAAACTATAAGCAATCCATTGTCAAACTGAAGTAGTACATCCAGCCATGGTCAGGGAAGGAGGTACAAGTAGGCTGCATAAGTGTGTGACCCAGAACCCCGACATCATCATAACTGTTGTAAGGCATCACTCCTTCAGCTCATACATATGGCCACGTGGGAGTTCCTTATGACCAGAGCTGACAGGTGAAAAAAAGGCTGAGTTTGGCTCATGGATGCACTCGCTTGGTTATGTCAGTGTAAGCCAAAAATGGATTGCTGCTAAACAACAGCCCCATTTAAGGGTATTCATGTAAAACAGAAATGAGAGGGAAATCCTCCCAATTGGTGAAATATTGGACATTGCACTGGATTATCCACTTTGAGTGAAAAGTGGCATGAATTGAGAATGTATATGTGTGGACTCCTGGACAGTGGCAAAGAGCTGGGTCAGGGGTACAGAAGGAGAAAAATAGAAAGATCAGGGTCAAGTTGGTTGGGGGAAGAGGCATGTGGATGTAAATATGCAAGTAGGAAGTGTCAGGTTTTTGTATCTCATATTAACGCTCATTAGAGAGATCCATCATGGACAAGCTACTGAATAACCAACTAAACAGAAAGAGTAACATCACTCCGCATCTGCCATCAGCAGACCAAGTGCTGGCACAATGGGCACGCGGGTGGAGTAGCCACAATGGCAGGGACTGAGGCTATGCATGGGCCCAACAGCTTGGGCTCCCACTTACCAAGGCTGATCTGGCTACTGCCACTGCCAAATTCTAACCTGCTAGCAACCAAGACCAAGACTGAGTCCACAATATGGCGCCATCCCTTGAGGAATCTAACCATTCAACAGTGGGACGTTGATTACATTGGACTCCTTCTATCCGGAAGGGGCATTGATTCATCTTGACTTGAATTCATACATATTCTGGGTAGAAGTTTGCCTTTCCTGCTTTCAAGACCTCAGGCAGTACCTCTACCTGAGGCTGAGTGCCTTGTTCATTGACATGGGCTCCCACATAATACTGTCCCCAGAATAAGGGCCCACTCACTTTACAGCAGAAGAGGTATGGAAATGAGTGCATGACCATGAGATCTTCTGGTCTTATCAAAACTGCATCCATCTGGAAGATTTGGGAAGGCCTTTTGAAAGTACAGCTGAGACACCAGTTTGATGATGATACCCTAGGAGGATGGAGGCATCATCCCCTAGGTCACAGTAGATACCCTGAATCAATGGCCATTTTTCCATGACGTTATGTTCCCAACGGGTCTGGGAACTAAGGGGTGGAAGCAGGAATGGTCCTACTTGTCATGGTCCCCCACTGACCCCATTGGGAGAATTTGTATTCCTGTCCCCATGACTCTGTACTCTGTGAGGTTAGAAGTCCTAGTTCTGAGAAGGGGAATGAATGCTTCCACTAAATGACACAGCATGAGGTTCATTCAACTTTAAGGTATGACTGCTGCTTAGTCACTTTAGACTCCTCAAGCCAAGGGACAAGCAGTCACATAAAGGAGGCCATTCTAGCAGGGATATTGACCCTGATCATCTGGTGGAGGTCACGCTGATATTACAAATGGCAACAGAACAGAATTTGTATGGCTTCCGGGTGATCTACTAACGTTGCTCTTGGTACTTGGTTTCTCAGTTTTGATAGTAAATGAAGAACTAAAGCATCCTCAACCGGGTTAAGATATGGGACCCCTCAGGAATGAGGGCCTGGGTCACCTACCAGGTAAGCCACCAGAGCCACAGGTATGCTAATCCAAGGATGACAGGAATCTGGAATGGGCAGAAAAGGGAGAGAATGAGTATCAGTTGTGCCTGGAGATCAGCTCTAGCAGCAGGATTTTAGTTCTTCCCACTAACCTTCCTCTTGTGAATTTTCCCAGAAAAACAGACCAGTCAAAATCTTGGAGAAACTGTCCCAAGAACTTGCTATATAAAGAAAGTATATCTAAATGATGCAATGGTCTTTGGATAATGGTCTTTAGTGGGTTTTGTGGTACACTGCCCAGATTTCCCCTTCAGGACTGGGACACTCATTCTCCAGCTGCTGGGAGTTTTAGAGAATGATGGTATCAGATGAGTCCCTCTCCAGGAATTGCCCTCACCGAAGATCACACACCATCTGGAGAAGGGATGCGCAGCCTATATCCAGTGACTTCCTGATAGGGCTATAACAGCCTAGCCCCCTTACCTCGAGACAAGACAACTCTGGAAAGCCAACTCAGCTCCAAAGCTCTGCATAGAAATTCAGCTCCATCCTCTGCCTGTTCCTGCTGCCTTCACTCCTCCATAGGTGTTGATCTTCGAGGGCACTCCCCAGTCAACTTCCTGCATGCACATCTCTGTCTCATAGTCTATTTGCCAGGGAACCAGATAAAAGATACCCTCCCAGTCTCAGCCAGTTCTGTGAAACCCACTGTGTAAGTCGGGCAGTGGGAGTAACATTATCAGGGGAGACTGATGACATTTTCCCTTCACCTTTGTGTGTGGCCCCTTCTGTTCTCTCTTTGACCTCAGAACATCTCATGGTACTCCACCCACTAGCCCAGAAGATGCAGGCATTCCTGAACATCTGAGGGTCAAGTGTATCTCTTGGCTCCTTTCCCTCGGGACCAATATCAGTTGAACAAAATAATAGAAAATTCCATAAATGTAACATGTCAACTGGGGGAAGGTGAAAGGCAAATAGCTAAGAAAAAACAATGAATTGTGTATTATCATTCAGAGAGATATTATCCTGGGGAAGTTTGGGGATCTTTCTGTTCATGAGGCATGGAAACTATTTTCTATCCACAGTGATTCTTGGTGAATTTCAAAAGTTGGAAAGACCTGAATAAAGATGATAAGCCCAGCACGATAGTCCCTTTAGGACCCCAGCTGTTAGCAATCGGCCCCAGGGTCTATGTTGGTCTAGCCTGAGAGAGCAGAGGACCTACAGTAGCAGAGGTGCAGGGCTCTCCTGTGTACTTCTCCCTGCACAACCCAGGGACGTCGGTTAGGGAGAGTCAGCCTTCCTTTCCAGCACAAATGATGTTAGGTCCTATGTGGTGCTCTAAGATCCCTTGCAGTGTAATCAGACAGACAAGTACCCATGTATTCATTTTATTTTATTTTATTTTTGTTTAAAATTTTAACATGAAGGGAAAAGTACTGTCTCACGTAAATTAAAAGTCTGGAGCACTGGGCTGTGGCCAAGGATGGATCCAGGTGCCGAAGTCATAAGAGTTCACCTCCATCCCTCTTTTGGGGCTTTGCTTTGTTCTGTGCTGGCCTCATTCCCATGCAGGCTTTCCCCACATGGAGGCAGATGGCCCCCAGCAACCCCTAGTTTATATGGTCCACGGTGCCTACAACTGTCCATTATCTCCTGTTACTTCATCCACTTTCCTGGTTCCTGGCCTTTGGCTCCTTTTGAATAACTACAATTTTGTGATTTCCCGTTGCTGATCTCATAATTTATCTGGATCTCCTGTCATAACTTCATGGCTCTCAGACTGGGTCAGACAGGTCTCTGGGTCTCTGTTTAATTTGGTTCATATGTTTTAAGTTGAATAAATGAACAATTAATGGTTTTAATTCTTCCTTGCAGGAAAAATTCCATCTCATTCTTTAACCGTGTTTGCTCAATGCAGGGAGTAATCCATATTCTCATACAGCATTATTTGAAGTAGGAATGGAAGGTGGATTTTGAAGATTTGAAGCAGGAGATGGTATTGTATAGGTGCTGCCCTGGTCTTTGCTCTTCCAGTTGTGTGCCCTTTCCTACGCAAAAGCCATCATTGTCCACTGGCTGCCAGATCAACGGGTAACACTGTGCAGGGATTGATATTTGTTTAAGAGAAATCTCCCTGACTGACCCAATTCCTGTAATGCATTAAAAAAATGACAGAAGTAATATTTTTGTTCTTGTTTCACTTTCATTCATCTTATTTGATCAGGGCTGAGCAAAACTGACATCTCATCAAACTCCAAAGTGTGTTTCAGCACCAGGTTCATTGGAGGGTGGCATTTAAAACACAGACATTGCAGGAACAAATGTATTTGCCAATCCCGTCCAGCGATATAAACCTGACCTTTCTCCTGTAGATTTATTGACATGGGCCTGTTTGGTATCATATTTCATTATTGTGTGTGGATTGAAAGTTCTTCTCTTGGAAAACAACTCAGTTGGGGCCAGAGTGGCCAATACGCCTTCCCTTCATGGTGAGAAAGAGGGAATTAGAAAGTCAGGTACTGACAGGATTAGCACAATTCCTCAAAGAGTGTCTTTAATTAGAAAACACCCGGTACCAGGAGTACGGAACTGGAAGAAATTTCCTTTTGGCAAGTGGCTAAAGCAGAGGAATTACATCCAAATTTGCTGTTATTTACTTGTGGGGCACATCACAGGTTCCTTGCATCCAAGAGCCCTGGGAAGTGTCCCCTTCCCCCACCCCCAGCTCGATGCAGAAATTCATCTCTGATACACGCTCCCTCAGTCTGCTCTGATACACTCAAGTGTTAAGAAACCTACCATTTCATCAGGCCAAACAGCTGTAGGAACAAACAATTTGTGCATTCGTGTGACAAAGCCTCTGAGTCTAGATACTCTTCTAGGTATCTGGGATATAGCAGTGAACATGAGAAGTGAGATCCCTGTTTTTGGGGTGCTTCAATCTTACAGAGGAAGATAGTTTATAAGTTAAATTTTAAAAAACCAATATAAATAGGATAACTGTAGAAAGTGAGGAGTGCCCATTATTGTGTACAATAGGGAAAGGTAACAGAGAATGCCTGAGGGGATGAGGGGTGATGGGTTAGCACAGATTGTTCAGGGAAACATTCCTAAGGTAGAGAGTGGATATTTGAGTTGAGATATGATTAATGAGATGGAGCTACTGATGTGGGAGCTGGACCAGAGATTGTTGCAGGGAGAGCATATCACAAGTACAAAGGCCCTGAAGTGGAAATGGTCTGGCAGAAACAGAAATATCTAGTATGGAGTGAGCTTGGACCTTCAGGATTGAGGAAGGGCAGGCTCTGAGATGAGCACAAGAGGTGAGCAGAGGGTGATCAGGTAAGCCCACCTTAGGAGATTTAATTGACTGCGATATTGACCTATTGGAGGTTGTTAAGCAGGGGAGTGACAGCAGTTGGTTTAGACTTTTTTTAAATTGAAGTATAGTTGATTTACAATGTTGTGTTAGTTTCAGGTGTACAGCAGAGTGATTCATTTATACATACATACATACATATCTATTTTTTTCAGTTTCTTTTCCTTTATAGGTTATTACAAAATATTGTGCTATACAGTAGGTCCTTGTTGGTTGTCTATTTTATATGTAGTAGTGTGTATATGTTAATCTCTCCTAATTTATCCCTCCCCCCTTTCCCCTTTGGAAACCATAAGTTTGTTTTCTATATCTTTGGGCTATCTCTGTTTTGTATATAAGTTCATTTGTATCTTTTCTTTCAGATTCCACATATAAGTGATATCATACAATATTTGTCTTTCTCTGTCTGACTTAGTTCACTTAGTATGATAATCTCTAGGTCCATCCATGTTGCTGCAAATGGCATTATTTCATTTTTTATGGCTGAGTAATATTCCATTGTATAAATATACCACATCAGACTTGATTGACAGTTGATTTAGACTTTCAAGTGTTACTCTGATTGTAGTAGGGTGGGCACTGAATTGGAGGAGAACAGGTGGGAAACAACAGAAAAAGTTGTGTGGCTGTTGAACCAGTTCTAGCAAGAGGTGATGGTGACTTGAACCCTATAATCAACTGAGCCAAAATCTGTGTGTAAATAAGGTCTTCCCTCTCCCGATCCCCAACCCCACCCCCAGCCACGGAGGCAGAGTGCGTCCAGCTCTTTCCCACCACTTCAGGCACTTGGTGACAGTGTTTATGATTCTCCATTACCGTCTCTTCTCTGGGTAAAGAAATCCCATTTCTTCCAATTCTCCTCCGTGTGACAAGATTTTAAATCTCCCTCATCACCCTTATCACTCTTTTCTGGAACTGCTCCATTTTCTTCATGTCTCTCATTAACCATAGAGCCCAACATGGAGCAAAATACCTCATTCATGGATTACCATTTTGCATCCAACCTCTGCCCTAGGGAAAGCTCCCTTCCCCCCACATAAGCCCATGTGCTTCAGTATCTGGACTCCACCCCTGGCTGAGAGGCAGAACACTGCACCACTGGCGGTTAAGCCAGTGGGTGTGTCCCATCCCCCCACTGTGATTGGTCCAGACATGGTCACATGATCCAGTCTGAATGAGGTGCAAAGGGACTCTGGCCGGGGATTCTGGACTAAGATTCTCATTTTTCACCACTGAATTCAACTGGAAATATGGAGTCTTGAGAGTTTCCGGCAGTCAACTAAAGACCATGGAGGGAGAGTTGGCCTGAGAATAGACCTCCTTTCCAGTAAGCAAAGCTGAGAAATGAGGGGCGGTGAAGAATAGGAGAGTAAGAACTGGCATTTGCATCCTGGATCAAGCGACGTCTAGTCTAATTCTGGATAGTTAAGTGAATCAATACATTTTCTCTTTTCTTAAGCCAGCTGGGTCAGGTTTTCTTACACTTGCTATCAGAAGAATCCTAACTGACAGACAATAGAGAACAGTGGGGCCATGGCCTCCCTTGAACATGTCACTATACCCCATTCAATGCAGCCTAAAATTGTCACCTCTGTCAGCAGCTGTATTGTCCTGTCAAAGTCTATTCTTTGAGCTTATAGCCAATGAGAGCTCATGCCTTCCTGTTCAGCAATTTCCTTCTCAGTTACTCTCTGAGACATCCTCTGAGGGTTTATGTAAAGCCCTTTTATGAAATTAGTATTTATTAGGGGTCCCTCTTGCACTTGACATGTATCCATTTTTGCCTGAGATGCAAACTCCTGAGAACCCAATATTATGACCCATTTGGGGGGAAACAGCAAAAAGAACCAATAAAACCTAACAAAGCTAAGTCTAATCATTGCCAGAAACACCCATTTGGCTCACTAATGGGTCGAGGAGGAGGGGGCTGTGATATCTCAGTGCTTTTGCCTTTCACAGTCATTCCTGTGATGCCTGGGAAGCCTTCCATTAAGCTACACAGCACAGCCATTTGTAAGGGGCCCCTGAGAGCCATGTCTGTGTTGTGGCTTTTGCAGCGTAACTGGCTGAAGTCAGAGCACTTGGCGGCTCAGGAATGGACAAACTGCCTTGAGGAAAGTGGGAGCCTGCAAGCCCAGCCCTCAACCCTGCTGATAAAGTGAGGTATCATTATGAGAAAAGGAAAATATCCAGCTCTTTGACCTTAGACGGACAGGGATGGTGCCAATAAATAGCTTACAGTATCCCAGACTGAGAGCCAGGACTATTTGGGGGCTGCTAGCCCTGTTGGGGAAACTGAGACCTAGAGAGGGGTAGAAACTTCCCCCAAGGGGATCCAGTGAGTTAGTGGCTGAATGGTCCTGGATTAGCGCCAAGGTCTTGTGTTACTTAAGCCACCAGGGTAGCAGAGTGGTTAAAAACAGCTGCAGACACAGCTACTCAACAAACAGGACATCTGATCCACTCTTTGCTTTCCTACGGCAGGTGAGCTGGGCCACCCTGCGGATGAGAAGGCTCCCACATTCACACAACGGACCCTGGAGACAACATTGCTAGAGATGAGATGAGGGGGGCGTGTGGCTTCTGGCTCAGAAGGCAGGAGATCAGCCTTCTAATCCTGATGCCATCAGAGCAAATCACATCACCTCCAAACCTCAGTTTAACCATCTGCAAAGTGTGTATAAATAATTGCTAACTCTTATGTGTCAGGCACTGCTCCACATTTTATGTTATGAACTCTTTTAAGCCTTATAAAAATTCCACGAAGTATTTGCCTTGATCTCCAATCCAAAGATGAGAAAATGGAGTACAGTACAGGCAAATTAATTGGGCCAAGATGTCCCAATTCAAACTGAAGCAGCCTGGCTCCAGAACCCACTCAATTTTTATGGTAAAGTTGTCAAATGATAATAATAATTAATAGTAAAATAATATTGCTAAACAATAAAATATAAATAATAAGAATAATCTAAATAAAACAATGTATCCCTCATAGACCTTGTCTTTTACTTTCTGTATTCTGATGCTTTGACACCTGGAGCCTTGCTAACCTTGGTGAAACTGCCCTACCCAGGGTCAGCCAATTCCTAGAGGTAGTAAACAGCTCTCTTGGGAGTGTGCTGTTCAGATATAAACCAACCTACCCAGAGCTCACACCCTCAACCCCCTCCTTCATCAGATTCTCACACTCCAGGCCACCATCCTCCTGCCCTAATCACCGAGGGCCAGGTGACAGACAACTAGGACACCCCTTAAATCCCAGGGTCCGCTGAAATCACTCAAACTAGCAAATCCTAAACCTGCTTATCCTGCCTTGCTCTTTCCTTCTTGCAAAAACCACAATAAAGGCTCTGGTGACAGGGTCCCCCTCTCCCTCTGCCTCCTGACTGACCCCAGTGCTTCCTTGTGTGGCCCCCTGTGGTGCAGTGTGCCCCCATCTCTTGTGAAGTGTGAGTAACAAACTATCTTTTCAATGGCAATCATCTGATCTGTTGGCCTTATCATACCTCAAGTTTTCTAGCAATACACTATGTTTTAAAACAACAAGTGAAAGCTTTTTGCACAATATAATGCTGAACAAATATCAGTTATTATCCTCCTACCCCTGTGGAGAGAAGTAGTATATACTGAATACTTACCAAATTTGTGCCTTGTGTTTTACATAGATAATTTCATTTAATCATCATCAGTATTGTTACGGCAAAAACTAAGAGTTACTATCCCCACTTTACAGATAAGAAGACTGAGACTCAACAGATTTGAGCAGTTTTGTTGGGTTACCCAGCTAGCAGACGGCAGCTTCCGGGCTGGACTCTCGATTTGTCTGATCTTAAAACTTCTATCCCCTGCTCCATCCATGAGGGGGCCGGAAGAGGACCCTGTGAACCTCATGTCAGAAGGAATGTGAAAACAAACAGACTCCAAAAGAGAAGTCTTCTCCTTTTCCTACCAAATTACCTTCCCTTTCTGTTGCATCTTTAGGAGATTTTCTCCATAAAGAAATTTCACCTCCTACCAGCCTTTGCTTCTTTATGTATTAATTCATTCTCTGGCTCATTTGCAAGACAGGGGGTGAAAGCCTGACTTTTAAATGACACACATTTTTATTTCATTTTGGTCTGAATCAATATTTCCACTTGTTCCAAGCCAGCAACTCATACTCCATCACCACCACTATTGTCTGCTATCCACCTTCTCACAGCAGTTCCCTCGGCAAAGATAGCCCATTAGACTCCACTCATATCCCTGAGCCAGGGACTGGCTATTAGAGCAGGCACTCCCACATTCCATCTCCCCATGATATGGAACGTCATCATGATGGACAATTCCTTTGGTGCGAGAAGATATTCTGATGAGAACTCTTAAGAATGAACCCTTTTTTAAACTTGGAGATTGGGATTGACATATACACAGTACTATATATAAAATAGATAACTAATAAAGACCTACTGTATAGCACAGGAAACTCTACTCAATACACTGTAATGGCCTATATGGGAAAAGAAGCTAAAAAAGAGTGGATATATGTATATGTATAACTGATTCATTTTGCTGTACACCTGAAACTAACACAACATTGTAAATCAACTATACTCCAGTAAAAAAATTTTTAATATAAATAAATAAATAAAAAGAATGCACCCTTTTGGCAGGGAGAAGACATGTGCTGCCATCCAGAAGAAATGGGATGGAGGACTATGCTGGGACATCCTATAAGGGCTCAGATCTCCAGAAAAGGAGAAAGGGCTGCCATGTGGATTTGCCCAATCTCCATTCCTACCATAGAAGCATCGTACTTAGCACACAGAAGTAGATGATAGTGGACATCGGTGTTCTTTCCTGCTCTTCCCCCTCTCTGTGGACTCAGCAGCCATCTCTTCTTCTTGGGGAACCACTCCCTCCAATCTCAATGCCTGTGGTCTCAGTGGGGTCAACACCATCCCCCCAGTACCAGAACTGACCAATTAGATTGTTGCAACTGCAACCAATTTAAGTTAATGAGAATCAACCTTGGAATTTAAAACGAAAAGGTGCCCTTTCCTTGTGTGTGGGTCAGCTGGTGGGAAGTGGGCATGGAGGTGCTGGTAGCCATATTGGTAACATGTGGGGATAGCCTTCCTGAGAATGAAGCCAATGACAAGGAAAGCAGAGATGGGGTAGGAAGACAGTTGACTTGGTCTGTACACCCAGGTCAAGTTCAGCCTCAAATTAGATCCCCTGACTCTCAGTTGTGTGAACCGCTACTACCTCTTTTATTCTTAAGCCAGATTGAATTGGGTTCCATCTCTTGCTTCCATACCTAGTACCCCTCTGAGCTGCACAGGGAGGACCCGATATCTGCTCCAGCCACAGAGGCCTTATTTCCCCTTCCTTGATGGTTCCAGTCTTGTCTCTTGAAGTTATGCTTCCTGGGATTGTCCTCCTTCACTCCCGTTTTGCCTGGATAATTTCTCTTTAATCGCTAAACCTCAGCTCAGACATCATGCCCACCAGACAAAGGCAGGCCCTCTGTTACACACTGCACACATCAGTAAGCTTTCCTTCAGAGCACTTAGTGCAGTTGTAATAATGCATTCATTTTGGTAATTCTCTGGGGTCCACTTCCCTATTGGCAACCCCACAAGAGCAGAGATTCTGTCTGCTTTCCTCTGCAGTAGATCCTAGCGTAGTGCCTGACACACAGTGTGTGCTCAATAAATCTTTGCTGAATAACTGTGGACACCACACAGTAAGAAAGACACTGACCCACTGGATTGAGGCTTGGGAAGACAAACCAGTGGCTATTCCATCCTTTAAGTCTCAGTTGAAAGAAGTGGGACTTGGGAGAGTGGATTCACTCTCATCAAATATCCAGAGGAGGGTATTCAGAAGGAAGGAGGAATCTTGCTTCTACTTCTCTACAGAATGGGTCTGCAGACAATGGGGGATAGTATTAAGGAGACAGGTGCTGACTCTATATGAGAAAGGACTAGCTAAGAGCCACACTGGGAATTCTGAAGACAGATTCTATAAAATGTTCTATATTTATTAAAGTTTCCATAAGGACAATTTGAGTGGGTCCTATGAGCCTTTGGCTGTATGTGCAAATCCTGAATCACAATCATAGATCTTAGTTTCAAAGAACTGCAGAACTAAGGAGCATCATAGAGATCTAGCTTTCTACTCTTCTTCTCCCTGTAGTTTGACCCTCAAGCAGTGGTGTTGGGCTGGAAAGGTCCTCCTGGTGAGGAGCCCGCACCTTACACCCTTGTCTGAAGATGGTCTGCTGGTGTGCTTCCATCTCCACACTTCCTTTACGCTCCTTGAGCAGGGTGCCTTTTTGAGAATGTTTGGGCTGTGCCTCAGAGCCTTCTGGTTGGTCTCTGTATGGTCAACAAGCCGCAGGGTGTCAATATCAGCCTTATAGCTAATATTGTTCAGAAATAGGATTTTTGGTGAGAGATGTCGTTACTCCTAAAGGTGGGCCTGCTGGATGAACTAGCTAATATCTTGGCTTCCCCCAGCCCCTTTACTACCTCCACACGGATAACTCCAATGAGATAATTACTTTTCTACTAATATAAACATGACTGCAATCAATACAGTTAGTAAAAAACAGGATTTTCAGAAGAAAAGAAAATACCAATATTAAATACATTTATATTGACACAAAGGCAGATTTGTCTGGAGCGTGTGTGAGTGCGTGCATGGTCCTTGGGAAAAAACTCAGAGCTGTGCATCTCCCAGTGTCCCAGCGTGGCCAAGGACACACCTTCTCCTCTGCCCCAGATGTAGGCTCTGGGGAAAGCAGAGTGTGAATCATGCCAAGGAGAATTAGATTTTTAGAAAAATGTTCTTCAGGGACTCAGATCCCTTTTGGAGGTCTGGGTCCCCTGTTGCTCTTTCCTTGGGCTGTGGAGTCTTTTGCCAACTGTTTTTCTCCTCTGGGTTTCATTTGTGTCATCTAGTAAGAGAGAATAATTTCCCCCAATGAAATACCCTCTAAGTGATGCTGTAAGGATCTGATGACAAAATTGGAACAGCTTTGGAAATCATAATGTCTTGAACACGTGCGAGGTGGTCTTTCCATCCTGATTGCCTCCTTGCCTCCTTCATTCTCATTTAATAACACCAGTGGGGGTGGAAGTTCTCCTCACCTGAAACTTGCCATCAGCTCCTGGGGAGTTAATTTGGCTAAAGTAGAAGCTGTAGAAGCAGGGCAGTTGGAAGGAAAGGGAATAACAACATCCACAAGATCAAATATTTATTGAACACCCATTATGGATTGGCCCTGGGTTAAACATTTTACATCAGTTATTTCATTTAATTCTTGCAACAGTTATGTATTCTTATAATCCCTGTTTTACAGATGAGTAAACGTAGGCTGGAGTGATTTGTGTGAAAGAGTTGAGAGTGCTCTTTTAGAAAAAATAGACAAGAAAGACATCTCTGAAGAAGTAATATTTGAGCCAAGAAGTGAACCCTGCCACTATCTGAGAGAGAATATTCCAGGCAGAGGTGTTGAATCAGGAACTTGCTCAGGGTACAAGTGGTGGGCTGGGAGAAGCGTTGTAGGAGATAAGTCAGAGAGGTGGGCAGGGTTAGATGATTGGGGATCTCCAGGATGGTGGCAAGAAGTTTGAGTCTTAGTCTAGCTGTGAATGTGGTGACCATGAGAATTAAACAAAATGATAGGTCCAAAGTGGTTTATGAGCTGCAAAATATTAAATTGATATGATATGCCATTGTAGTCATTCATTCATTCAACACTCTTCCCACCCTCACTCCTGTACTGGTCCATGTCCAAGGTGCTTTATTCAAGGAGCTCAGATTCAAAACACTTCTAGTTGTTTCCTGGATTCCAGATGGACAGTTAATGGACCAACCCTGTCCTCTGAGGACTCATGAACTAGGAATTGATCAGGTGGGAGAAGCCCAGAATAAGGCAGTCCCCAGGAATCCCTCCTTTTGATTCCTTCCCAGACTAACAAGACATTAAAAGAAGACCTGCTCCCTGGGTATGGGAAAATGTGTAATGGGCCATTACAAGATGAGCCATGACTACTTTGAAGATAAGCTTGGAGCAATTCCAGAGAGAAAGGTTCATTTCTAATCATCCAGATATTTCCTTTTGGGATTTAGTGTAGCCTGGGAAAAAATGACATTAAATACTCTTCCCCAGCACCAAAGGGAAAATGAAGAACAGAGAATTTACAAACTTACAGATTTTATAGCAGAGGATTTGCACGTTGAACATTGGTTTGCAGCCTCAAATCTGGAATCACCCTATGAATATATGCAAGGAATAAAGCAATACAGACATGTCAGAGGCATAAAGTAATTCACAGCTAATTGGTCCAAGCAGCGTCTAAATTAGGATGGAATTATTGGGCAGTCACCCAAACCTGGAATCCTCTATACTTAAAAAGTAGAATATGTTCTCATTATCCTTGGTCTAAGACTTTGCAATTTTGCCAATTTAATGGCAAATGGCATCTAATAGCAATCTTGCCAATTTAATGGTTGAATATTTTCTCACTGTTGCTTTTAGTTTTCTGGATTACAAATAAAGCATATTTTTTAAAAAGGAGGAGAGAGATGTATTTGTAAATGACTTTAAGCACTGATTACAGTAACATAAAGCAGATCATCTTATGTTTGTTCTGTGGTTTGCCTTTGGTATGACATTTTCTACTCTTTCTGGAGATATGTGAGTGGAAGTAAGATATGTTATCAAAAGCAATGCCACTTAGCCAAATACGTGTCCAATATGCCTATTGTTTGTCTCTTGGCCATTCAACAACAGGTGTGAGACACCACCTCTATAAGTAAAGTAGTTGCTGTTGGCTCCTGCAGCAGAAACATCTCACATCTCAGTGGTCTGAAACAATAGAGGGTTATTTGTCACTCAGACAAAGTCCTGTGAGGGTTGGGTGGCTCCCCTACACAGCTCTCCTCCAGGTGGTGACACCAGGATCCAGGCCACTCCTATCTTGTAGTTATGCCATCAGAACAAGGGCTCCCCAGACCATGGTGGTAGGGAAAGAAAGGGCTGAAAGATTGTGTGGACTAATTTTAAGGGCTCATCTTGAGAGTGACTTGCATCACTTTTACCCACATTCTATTGGCCCAAATCCAGTCACATGACCCTACCAAGCTGCAAGGGAATCCGGGAAGTATAGCAGAGCACATGGACATAGATGAGCACTCATACTCTCTGCCATGAACTTATATGTCAGCCCTGTGCATAATGAGAGGGATACAGAGGGGACTAAGACATGGACCCACCCGTCATTTCACAGTCCAATCAGAAAAAACCAAGTGTTACATAATTATGCCATAAGGCAGGATATGATTGGTACTTAATGAGAATTATCAATTAGGTGCTACAAATCTCTCAACCTTCTAAATGACAGTATAGGTTGAGAGAACAGCAAGACCAAGTTGTGGAGGCCAGAAAGCATGAGGTGTGTCTTGGTAACAGTGAGAGAACACTTTAGCAAGGACATGTGAGGGGCACAAGTGGCAGGAAATAAGTCTGAATATTTAGTTTAGGTGCAGATCAGAAAAAAGCTAAGGAGTTTCAGAAGTCATTGACCTTTTTTGAGAAGGAAACAAAAAGATTAAGCAAAGGAACTAATTTAATAAGCACCAGTTTAACTGGAAAATAGGAGAAGTATGTAATCACTTTATGCCTTGATATCCTTATCTGTAAAACAGGGATATTAATCTTTAATTTTTGGGGTTGTTGTGAGGGTTAAATGAATAAATATATGTGAAATGTTTATGTATTTACACTAATACATGTAATAGTGCTTGACAATATAAGCAGTTCATATTACTATTAGCTGAAGAATATGTAGTCTTGTTTTACTAATGTCTCTAAGGGAGACACTCGTAACTCAAAAGACAATCTTGACCAGGCCATTGAAGAGATTGCCCAAATGTGTTGACCTCAGGGTAAGAGGACCAAAATATCCATGGTGAGGATAGAAATGATTTTCTGGAAACTCCAATATTTCAGGAAGACCACATTCCCTTCCAGGTACCCTCTTGCTTTAAGAGAAAGAAAACATCAAGGCATATTCCAGAGGATCTGGGGAACTGTCCAAGGAGCCTTGGGCAAAACCATACAGCTGTTAAGAGAGTGAGTGCTGGTCTCAGAATGTCTGTGAGAGAATTCCAACTCTGCCATTTACAAGCTGTACGACCTTGCACAGCTTATCTAGAACCTCCTTAAGTCCCAGTTTCCATGGGTGTAAAATGAGGGTAATACCTCACGGGTGATTCAATAAGATAATATGCGTACGACATTCGGCCTCGTACCTGTATTTCACTAAATGTTCAAAAAATGCTGCTTATTATTTGCTATTATTAATTAGAAGGCATAAAGCACAAGTAAAAACTAAATTCTGTAGCCAAATCAAGAGTCAATACAAGCTCAAATATTTGGATATTTAAAAACAATTTTAAAAAACTGTGGGATCATTTCTATTTCTTTTTAGATGTTTGAAAATGTTTGGGCATTAACCCGGAGAAGTGACCACATCTGGTCAGTTGTTTGTCTTCCCCAAAGGAGAACCTTTAAGCATATTGCTGATTTCGGGGATAACTGACCTAAATCTAGATCAGCAAAAATCCTACAGTTGAGTTTTGTTCCTGATCAAGTTCCATTGTGACCCAACAAAATCCTGGGTCTTGTGCACTTGCAGGGAATAAAGCCAGCTCTGTTCATTTGGAAAGGGCTCTGAAGCCATTCAAGGAAAGGGGGGGTGATACCTCTACCTCTCCAAAGCCACCCACCCCTGGGGCCCTGAACAAGGCTGGCTTCTGCACCGGGTGTAGACAGTGCCCTCTCCTGACCCTGCACCTCCTCCAGAGCAGCTGCGTTCAAGCTGTGTCTCTCCCAGTCTCTCCTAAGGTAGAAATTGCAGTCTAGGACTCTACCTGCCGGTGAAACCCGAAGGTGCTGAGTGGGTTACAAGAGACCCCACTGTCCTCACTGTATCCCACTGAATATTCCAGAATCAGTTTCTCTACTTAAGATAACTTCCTTCTCCTTCAGCCCCCTGACCCCCAAAAACAGAAACCTCAATTCAAGTCAGGAAAATTAGTTGCATATAATTCCATTAATAGTCAAACTCTGAATCTGGTTTGGACTCAGTGACACCTGTCCCAACCCATTCTTGATGGTATGAAAGACTAATTCAGAGGGAGTAAAGGAGAAAGGGTGTAGAAAAGTTAAAATCACTGTATACAGTCTAATTCTTCAAACACATATTGATGCCTATTGCATTCCAGACCCTGTGCTGGGCACTGGGGATGAATAAAACCCTGCCAATGGCTTTGGGACACAAGTAAAGTGAAGAAAACAAAAGTATAACCAGTAAGTGTAAGGACCACAGAGAAGGATAAGTACCATAATGAAAGTAATCACCATGTGAGGTGTCTGCACAGTGGAGGGGGTAGAGGTGTCAGAAAAATCTCCTGGGAGATGGGACGTTAAAACCGGGTTTCTGAGATTGAATAGGAGTTCACCAGGTGGAAAGTGGGGTAGAGAAATGAATCAAACGGGAGAAGCGCTCTAGGATCTCGCTTCTCAAACTGTCGTTCATAGACCAGCGTCATCATAATCACCTGCACAATTTCAAGCCCCATCCCAGATCTGCTGAATGAGAATCTGTATTTTAACAAGATCCCAGTGTGATTCATGGGCACCTTAACACCTGAGAGCACTGGTCTAGGAGGACGACACAGTCAGAGCAAAAGAAGGAAGGATAGAAATCTGGACCTGCTCAGGGAACTATAAGAAGCTTAGACGAACCAAAGAGCCAGCCAAGGGCAGAGGTAGATGAGGCTAGAGAGGCAGATCCCACACTCACACCACATTTGCAAGGAAGGCAAGACACTTCTTAACCCAAAGCCCTCTGCTTGGACTCCCCAGGCCCGTCCAATAGCAGTGGAGACTCAAACCATGACCAAGTGAGGGGTACTGGCAGTTTGACTCTGGCATCTGTCCCAGCTGAGAGAACTGACCTCCGTTTGCATTTCCTCTTCCAGATCCGGGTCCATTAGAGCCGATTCAGCTGTTTACCTCTTCCCACATCACAGGGTCGCTCTGATGAAAGTTCATATGGACCAATCAGGCTGATTTCAATTAATCCTAATTGTCCTGTTGGGATTCCTTGCCAATAACTAAGATGTGGTGAGCCGCTGGCATGACTTCATCACGGCTTTCAGAATTCCCATGGATGCTGCAGGCTTCTGTGTACAATGGTGTGTGTGTGGGGGGTGTGTGTGTGTGTGTGGGTGGGTGGGTGTGCATGCATGCCGACGCACATGCGTGTACAGTCATCTCTGCAGCATTCACAGAGAGGAGCTTCTCAGAGCAACCCGCCTAAAGGTGGAGCCACCAGACAGATTGGAGATACAGACACTGGTGTGGCTCCCTAAACTTCTTTCAGAGAATCTATGGACATTTGCTTGAACGTTTGGGTCTCTTTCCTTCACCTCTTGGCACAATCATGAGGCTATTGCCCTTGTCCTTTATTCATTCTGTCTTTATCCTCAAACACCACATGTTCCGTCACATGGCCTTTGTACATACTGTTCCCTCTCCGTGGACTGCCCTTCCATGTTCTGACTGCCTGAAGAACTCTCTGCTCAAGTGGTATTCACTTCTCATGCTGAATGGAGGCTGGGGTCTGTGGGACACCTCTAGGGCAGAAATTATATATCTTATTTTTGTCTGCACCTTTGCACCAAGCACATTTCTTAGTGCAGAGAACATATCCAATAAATGTGTAGGGAAAATTCCACCCTATTGGGACTGAGATAGTCAGAACACAATTTTGTGAATAAGTTTAGTCAAGTGACGAGGGTTAATTTTTATTAAATCTGCATCATGATTTAAAGAATATATGGCAAATCTAGATACACGCTACTATATATAAAATAGATAAACAACAAGGACTTACTATATAGTACAGGGAACTGTATTCAATATCTCGTAAAAACTTATAATGGAAAAGAATCTGAAAAAGAATATATATATGTATGTATAAATGAACATTTTGCTGTACACCTGAAACATAACTCAACTATACTTTGATTAAAAAGTGGGAAAAAATAAAGAATATATGGCAAATCTATTGTGCTGAAATCTTTCCTTAATGTTGCCTGAACATCCACAGAGAGGGATGTAAAGTAAAATAGAGAAAAGATGTGAATTGGAGTATTGGGGGAAGAAAGAAATCTTGACAATTTTGCAAAGCCTGGTCCAACAGGACGAGCAATATCTCTCCCAGGACAATTCTGAGCCCCATAAAGAGGCCCCAGAGGCAGCCCAATTTTAGGAGCTTTTGCATCCCTTTCCTGACTAGACCACACCCTGTTGGTGTAGGACAAGGAGAACGTGGGACACCAGCAACCAGGAGGGACAGGTTCCGACTCCAGCCACAAGCTCCCATGACCAGCATTGCAGTAACCACTGGATTACAAGAGGAAGAGCCCCATGACTGGAGCTCCTTGAATGTCCCTGTACTTGGAGCCAGGTCATCTGTATCACATTGTCTGGAGTTGGGGGGTTCAAGTGGCAGGGAGAAAGGCAGATTAAGAAGATGCGTACAGGATCCAAATAAGCTGGGGTCACATCCAGGATCCACTGCTGACCAGCCAACCACATGACCTTGAGGAAGTTTCTTGACTTGGCCAAGGTTCAATTTTCTCATCTATAAAACTGAGATGTTTGCCATAGCTCCCTCATGGGCTGGTTGGGAGGATTGAACAGGACGTTACATGTGTGTTCCTTAGCACTGTGCCAGGCACACCATGTGCGCTCAATAAAGGGGGCTCTTACTCTACCTTCCTATCTGATAGTCATTGCTGCACGAGACAGAAGGAGGTGTCCATAAACACCCAGGAGCCCATGTGGTGATGGTCAGATCCCAAGCAGAATAAGGACCACAATCACACTCTAAGTAGACTCTCCCTCTCCCACACCGCTCTCCTTTGTGTCTTCACAGAGGCTTAGAGAGTCAAGAGCCCCAGCTAGGACTTGTGGCCTGATGCCCTGATTCTAATTCCTGGCTGTGCCGTGGGACACTGAGCGAGATATGAGGCTTCTCTGGGACCCAGTTTCGTCCTCTGTAAAATGGTGCCATTCACAATTATCCTACAAGGACTGAATAACTTGATGCAATGATGCATGCAAGAGTGTTTCATGACCTGTAGAGTTCAGGATGGTCCTACCACAGTCCTACTTTGTAGAGTCGGCATGTGGCTTTTAGGATTTGTGTTTGACCCGGTCCTGGGGGAAGGCAGAAGGCTCGTGTGTCTTTTCCACTTCTCACTTGGGGGTCTTTGAAATCTTGTTAGACTCCTCTTAGATACCAAATTCATCAGGGCTTCAACAATTCATTCATTCAACGCATATCTATTTTGAGCCTCAAATGCACCAGGTGTTCTAGGTGATAGGAAGACATCAATGAATGGATCATAAAACTAGTCTGGGTTATTTTCACTGTCCTGTGGGCCTCCAAGGTCCAGGCAGCTCATGCCATGCTGCTGGAACATGACATCACAGTCTGTGGAAGATCAGACCACTCCAGCCCAGAGATATTAAAAAACTCAGCACATTAAGATAGCACAGCCAAGTGGATAGATGAATTGTGGCTAGATTCCAAAGCTTCACAGTATTGTAGTAAAATGATGTATCAACAATTTAATGTAGCATAATGACCTGTTAAGAAATTATCCTGTGCTTGATTTTGGCCATTTTAGATTACTTTGAAAAAAAAAGAGGAAAGAAATGTCCAGCCTCCTGTAGCACTCCGTGACTGACAGGCCTAATAGGAGAGGAATGGCAAAGGCCTGTGGGTCTCTCTTTCCCATAAACCCCACCCAGCTCTTTAAGAGGGCATTAGGGACATGGATGTAGATGTCTTCCAAACTCCTTAGATCGTCTCTTCCCCTGTGGGTGCTTGGTGAATAAGCATCAAATAGAATTATTTCTGATGGAGCAGTCATCTCTCTATTGGGTACTAGAAAGGAATTGCATTCTCCTTATTAGTGTTTTCTGGGGTTTCCTGGGTTTTGCTACAAACCTGTTCAAGTCACCCTACTGCATAAAGCACTTCCTGGGCAGCTTCCAGTACTTTTCCTGGGAAGTACAGGGGGTTCTGGGAAGACTAACCCATAAGAACCAGCGATCAAGGCCAGACACAGGCGGTGTGAAAATCAATGGGCCAGCAGTTTGGAAAGTAATCACCAGCTTACTTATCAATATCACTTCCTCCCACTCACCCAACTAAGCTGGATGAGGACCCAGGCTTGGGCTCATTTAGCCCTAATCCATTGAACCAGCACAGTGCCCAACACATAATAGCTTCTCAGTATGTCTTTGCCAAATGTTTGAATGACAAGCACATATATTGTTACAGGAGGTAGCACAGTGGTTAAGCGGGGAGGGCGAGCTCTGGAGCCGGGAATCGGTGTTCAAATCTAGCTCTATCACTTACTAATTGCACAGCCTTGTATGAGCTGCTTTACTCTCTTAACTTAACTGTGTCTCAGTTTCCTCATTTGTAAAATCAGGACAATAATAGTACTGACCTCACAGGATTATTTTGAGATTTCAATGAGCAAATTCATATGAACACCTAGTACCTAGCACACGCTTAGTGCTTACTACTATTACTACTGCTACTACTACTACTACTATTACTGTTATTTCTGTTCCATAAATTATATCTCAAAATGTGTACAAAGCATGACAACAATTAGAAAAGCAAAGGTAAGTGTAGTTCCTAGATGTAAGGGAAGGCTTCCTGGAGGAGGTAGCACTGAGCCAAGCCTTGAAGGATCATCAGCCTGCTAGTTAACAGTAATCTGGGTAGCACACAATCACCAGTCCTCAGTGGTGCGAAACGATACGTGATTATACAGTTCACATGGCAGCTGGGGTCTATGCTAGCTTGGATAGGTTACTCTAAGCTGTAGGATGGGATAAACAGTTAACCTGGGCACGTGCTTCTTAAAGTGATGGTACAAGTTCAAAAGAACACAAGGAAACTCACTAGGCCTCTTAAGACCTAGGCTTGGAACTGGCACACTGTCACTTATGCCTCATCCCCTAGGCCAAAATAAGTCTCATGGCTGAGCCCAAAGTTAAGGTGGAAATACACTCCACCCCTTTATTGGCAGGAGCTGGCACCTTCACATGGCAAAGGGAATGGATACAGGGAGGAATGAAGAAATGAGGACAAAGATTCAGTCTTCCAAGGGGGAGAGACTAGGGAAAGACTTGTCCTGTGAGCAAATGTATGAGGGCCCCAGTAAGACTGTAAGGCAGCTGGCTGGATTGAAGAGGAAGGTGCCTGGGTAGAGCATCATGAGAAAAAAGACTCAATGAGATTGTTCACTGAGGACTTACAGTATAAGGCAGCCAGATGTAGCTAGATGGGATAAATCCAACGACTTCCCTTTGCTCTTGGAATAAAGGCTCTAGCCTGGAGCAACCTGTAGTGCCAGAAAGTAAGAAAATACTTAAAAAAAACCCACAATAATGAGAGTATGTCAAGCAGTCTCAGGAGCCACCTGAAAGAGCTCCCAATGGCCAAATTTTAGCAACAAAATAAGTAAAGCAATACTGGATTATAACTCACAGTATACAGTAAATATCCATAAGTCCATACTGATAAAAATACATATATACATACATACAGGAGAAAAGAGAAATCTCTCATTTGGAAAAACCCAAAGCTCTTCCCAAATGTATAAGGCCCCATATGATCTAGCCCTTGCCAACCTCTCCAGCTTCATCTCCTGCCACTCTTCTGCTTCATCCAGTGTTCTAGCCACACTGTATTTCTCGGGGGCTTTGCATCTGACATTTCCTTTGCCTGGAACATTCTGCATCTAATTCTTCACACAGTTGGTTATTGTCATTTAGGTCTCAGCTCAACTGTCACCTCCACAGAGAAGTCTTCCCCGATTGCCCTGGCCATACCCCCTTCCTTTGACCTGCTTATTTCCTTCATAGCACTTAGTATTTTGAACATGATCTTACTTTATTAACTTGTTTATTTGTATTCTTCCCAATTTACAAATGAGCTATGAGGACATTAACCTTCGTTACCTTCTTTGCCACTGGGTCCCTGATGCCAAGCAAGGTACCTGGCATATAGTAGGTGCTCAGTGAGTACTTATGGAATAAATGAGTGAATAAATGAACACTTATCAATCTCCAGGTTCTTGGGGTCAGACACAGTGTCTAGCAAAGAGTAAGGATCAATATTTGTTTTGTGGTGCGTGCATGGCTTTACATAAAAATAAGTTAATAGGTTGATAAATGAGTGAAGAAAACAAGGACTGAATATGAATAGTGAGTAAAATATGTTTATAAAATCCTGGGCTGGCCCCATATAATACATTGGTATTGAATGCATTAATCCAGATTAATTCTGCAGAGTTCTCCTGAATATAGGGCTACAGAAAGCTATCCTGGTTGGAATTGCTGGATAGTTTGGACCTCAGCTTTTGGGGGTGCCTGTTTGAAGTAAGGAGGAAAGGATGCCTGAGAACTTTTCCTCTCTAAACATTTAATGAGGCTTTTGGAACAGATCATTTGGAGAGGAAGCTCCAGAGATAAGGGCCAGGGTATAAAAATAGATGGATTTCCTTATTGAAATGACTCCCAGTCGTATTTTCCCTGTGTGGCATAATGATTAAAACTCATAAATTACCATTAACTGTGAAGTAAGCAAACAGTAAACCTGCGAATATCTGCTCTCTCTCAGATCTGGGTCCCAGGAGCCCTCGGAGAAGCATTGACGGTTGGAGGAGCCACATCAGGGAAAGAACCTCAGAGACCTCAGGGTCCCCAGACACAGAGCAGATGAGCACATAGCTCCTGGCATCTGCTCCCAAAAGGCAAGGCCCAGAGGAATGAAGGGCTGAGGATGCCTCAACCTTGGATGAAGTCTTCTCTCAGGTTATGTGGCTACTGTGTGTACAGTGTGCTGCTTGTGGAAGGAGCACCCAGCCACACACACCTTTAAAGTAGCAAATCTATACTGCAATCCTGTTCAGCCCAGTGGAAGGCATTGAGGATCCTAGAGAGAGGAAAAATGCCTTTCCTGCCCCACGTGACCCCAGTGGGTCTTAGAGGGGCGAGTCCCAAACTAGGTGTTGAATCAGCATCTTCCTAGGATTTTTAAAATAGACAGCCCCAGGTCCCAACCTGGATCAATGAGTCACAATCGCTCAGGATGGGGCTAAGGAAAGCTGTGTTTGTAAAAACTCCCTGAGAACCTTACTGGCCTTCTCTCCATCATCGAAATTGAAATGAACAAAATAAATGAGGCAGCTGTTTCCTGGCACCAGACAAAAGGACAGACTTGTGATTCTTGAGAGAAGGGAAACACTCAAGAAGAAGAGACCTGTGCTTGCCCTGGCTTTTGACCTGGAGCGCTTTTCAAAGTGAAACAGAGGGAGGGGAAACGCAAGCAGATCCCGGTGGTCTGATTGAGCTGAGCAGAGTTTGGAGTTTGGGCTGCTGAAGTGGCTGGAATTTGTTGGGTAGACACTGGAGAGGAGAGCTGTGGTGAGGAAAGACCCCAGAAGTCAGTGTGGGCATGTCCTGTGGGGTCTTGGGTGAAGCCTGGGCTTGGAGAGTCCAGAGCAAGACTTGGTGAGACCTATTGGAGAGCAGCTGCTAAGAGCCTGAGAACTAGATGGAGATGCCAGAGGCTCTGCAGGGTTGGGAGCTCCAGCTCAGTTAGAAGAGAGAAGCCCTAGCGTGCATCTCAGTTAAGACTGCAGAAAGGTCATATACTGAGGTAAGGACCACACCTTAGAGCAAGGTTTCTCAACCTCGGCACAACTGACATTTAGAACAGATAACCCATCACTGTGGGAGCTATCCTGTGCACTAGGATGTTTAGCGGCAATCCTGACCTCTACCCATTGGATTCCAATAACATCCACCCCCACTTGTGACAACTCAGAATGTCTCCAGACATTGCAAATTGTCCCCTTGGGGAAAAATGACCCTCAGTTGAGAACCACTGCCCTAGAGTCAGGGCCACATCTCATGACTAATGATGAAATTGAAATAGACTGATTCTAACAAAAAATAAAACAAAGCCAAATAGGATCAAGAGGATTCACCAGTAATTTAAATGTCTTCAATATTTCACAGGCTTTAAAGGAAAACAATGTAATCCAGCCTCCTTAAGAGGTATCATCCACAATATCCAGCATACAATAAAACATTACCAGGCAAGCAAAGCAGGAAAATGTGACCCATAATCAAGAAATTGGTAGTCAAATAGTTAACAATACTGTACTGTATATTTGAAAGTGGCCAAGAGAATAGATCTCAAAAGTTCTCATCAAAAGAAAAAAAGAATTTGTAACTATGTGAGGTAACGGATGTTAACTAAACTTACAGTGGTAACCATTTTGTAATATATACATATATTAGATCATTATGTTGTACACCTTAAACTTATACAATGTGATATATAAATTATATCTCAATAAAACTGGAAAAAAAAGGAAACTGATAATCAATAGAAACGGACTCTTAAATGGCAGCGGTATTGAAATTAACCAAAGGACTCTAAACCAGTTATCATAAGTATGCTCAAACCCTCAAAAGAATAGATGGATATAATGAGCAAAGAAATGGAGAATTTCAGCAGAGAAATGGAAACTATGAAAAATAATCAAATAGAAATTATAAAACTAAGAGTTACAGTATTTATCATGAAAAATTCCCTAGATGGGGTTGACAACTACAGAATAAGGGTCATGAAACATGAGGATAGATCAATAGAAACTATTCACTGTGAAGAACAGAGAGTGAAATGAGTGTTTTAGAAAGGAACAAGCACTACTTAAACAGTCAATTGCCTTGAGACAAATGTATCAAGATTATTCAATGTCTTTGTCAGCAAATGGTATTGAAACAACTGGATTAGCAATACGAGGCAAAAAGAACCCTGTACCATATACAAAAATCAACTTGAGATGAACCATATTTAAACATACAATCTAACACCTGAAAGAAGATAGAAAACATTTTGGCTAAGCTAAGGTTTCTTAAGTGGTACACAACAGCAAAGGACAATAATTATAAAATTTAAAATGATGAAGTGGATGTCATCAAAACTAAAACCCTTTGTCCTCAAACAACACCATTAAATAGATGAATAGGCAAGCCACAGATTTGGGAAAAAAAATCTCAAAAAATATATTTCACAAAGGACTGGTATCCAAAATATAAAAAGAATGCATGTAACTTAATTATTTTTTTAAAAAACCCAAAATTTTAAAAATAAGCAAAATATTTGAACAGACATTTCACAAAAGGAGATATATAACTGGATAATAAGTGCATAAAATGCTCACCATTGTTGGTCATCAGGGAAATGAAAATTAAAACTGGAATGTCTAAAATACATACAATAAAGAGTGACAGCACTCAGTGTTGGAAAACATATGCCACAATCAGGACTCTCATACACTGTTGGTGGGAATATACAATAGCACAAACACTTGGAAAAATGTTCTAAAATTAAACAAACACTATGACCAAGTAATTCTATTCCTGGTTATTTACCCAAGAGAAAGAAAAACATACATCCACACACACACACACACATACACAAAGATTTGTATAAGAAAATTCATAGCAGCTTTATTCATAATATCCAAAAACTGGAAAACAGCTCAGGTGTCCATTAGACACCTGGATAATGGACAGTATTTTTTTTCATTGCTATATTAATTTTACCATTTTAAATATTTTTTTTAAGTTGTACTCACTCTTTTTTTAATTTTTTTTTATTTTTTAACATCTTTATTAGAGTATAATTGCTTTACAATGGTGTGTCAGTTTCTGCTTTATAACAAAGTGAATCAGTTATACATATACATACGTCCCCATATCTCTTCCCTCTTGCATATCCCTCCCTCCCACCCTCCCTATCCCACCCCTCTAGGTTGTCACAAAGCACTGAGCTGATCTCCCTGTGCTATGTGGCTGCTTCCCACTAGCTACCTATTTCACGTTTGGTAGTGTATATATGTCCATGCCACTCTCTCACTTTGTCCCAGCTTACCCTTCCCCCTCCCCGTATCCTCAAGTCCATTCTCTAGTAGTTCTGCATATTTATTCCCATCTTGCCCCTAGGTTCTTCTGACCATTTTCTTTTTTTTAGATTCCATATATATGTGTTAGCATATGGTATTTGTTTTTCTCTTTCTGACTTACTTCACTCTGTAGGACAGTCTCTAGGTCCATCCACCTCACTACAAATAACTCAGTTTCATTCCTTTTTATGGCTGAGTAATATTCCATTGTATATATATGCCACATCTTCTTTATCCATTCATCTGTTGATGGACACTTAGGTTGCTTCCATGTCCTGGCTATTGTAAATAGAGCTGCAATGAACATTGTGGTACATGACTCTTTTTGAATTATGGTTTTCTCAGGGTATATGCCCAGTAGTGGGATTGCTGGGTCGTATGGCAGTTCTATTTTTAGTTTTTTAAGGAACCTCCATACTGTTCTCCATAGTGGCTGTATCAATGTACATTCCCATCAACAGTGCAAGAGTGTTCCCTTTTCTCCACACCCTCTCCAGCATTTATTGTTCATAGATTTTTTGATGATGGCCATTCTGACCGGTGTGAGATGATATCTCATTGTAGTTTTGATTTGCATTTCTCTAATGATTAATGATGTTGAGCATTCTTTGGACAGTATTTTTAGAATGGCTAAAAATACTGAGGTATCTTCAACAATGGAATACTACACAGCAATAAAAATGAACAAAGTCCTAATACATACAAAAACATGGATGACTATCAAAAAGCTAAGCAAAAAAAAAAAAGTCTTACACAAAGACTATATACTGTAGATTTTTATTTATATGTAATTCTTCAGATTGAAGGGAAATAGAACAAAATAGAAAATCAAGTCTATTGTGATTATTGTACAGTGCAAAGGACCTAAGTACTAAGTCAAATATGAAAAAGAACAAAATTGGAGGACTCACACTACCTGGTCTAGAGAATTACTAAAAAGCTACAGAAAAAAACCAATGTGATATTGGCATAAGACTAGATAATGGAACAATGAAACAGAATTGAGAGTTTAGAGATAGAGCCATACATCTATGGTTAATTGATTCTTCATAAAAGTACCAAAACAATTCAATGAGGGAAAGGAAAGACTCCAACAAATGGTACTGGGACAAATAGATAACTGCATGGGAAAATTTTAACTTCAGCCTTATCTCATACCATACAAAAATTCAGTTTATACTCAATCAAAGGCATAAATGTAAATGTCAAAACTCTAAAGCTCTAAGCTTCTAGAAGAAAACATAGGAGAAGATCTTCATGTCCTTGAGATAGGCAAAGATTTCTTAGCGAGGGCCTTAAAAGCACAAACGATAAAAAAAAAAAATTGGCAAATTGGACTTCATCAAAATTTTAAATGTCTGCTTATCAACAGTCATCACAAAGAGAAAGAAAAGGCAAAGCACATACGAGGTAAAGTTATTTGTATATCTGACAAAGGACTTGTATTATAAATGTAATTTTTTCCCCTAGAACTCAATAGTTAAAAGAAATATAACACCCTGAGAGTGACCAATAAGCTCATAAGCTCATGAAAAGATGTTCAACACCATTTGTCATCAGGGAAATTCAAATTACGATTCTAGTAAGATTCTACTCCATATTCACGATTTTATAACGTTAGAAAACCTGTCATCACAAAGTGTTGAAAACAGTGCGAGGCAATGGAAACTGTCCTGTTTTGCTGGTGGGTGTGCAAAATGGCACAAGATCTTTAGAAAACTCTTTGGCAGTTTTCTATAAAACTACCTCTACCCTTACTCTGTGACCCAGCAATTCTACTCCAGTGTTAGCCTCATTGTTGTTGGAGGGGACAGTAAGTAAAGAGGTAAACGAACGAGGAGAGAAGGTAATTTCAGACTGTGGGAGTGAACAGATAATGCTTTAACGGGCTTAGCAAGTTTGGGGTGGGGATAGTGGCTGCTGTTATTTTTATCAATCTACGAGATCCTGGAAGGTAATGCTGGTTCTGAATCGTTCCTAGTCTTGAGCACAGGGCTTGAAGATATTCAAAATGTGTTTGATTGAAGGGCTGAGTTGGCACGAGTGATTTAACTAAAGCAACAAATGGAAATTGATGAACCCAGACCCACAATTAAAAGAAAGCCATGAAGCCCCAAATCATGAGATACTGGTGATGTGAACCGGCACTTAGAGAAGGGAGATGGGCTGGAGAAGTCTGGGAAGGTTCCTTGGAAGAGGTAAACTCTGAACTGGGTCTCCAAAGAGGTTTGGAAGGCAACAGGTGAATGAGAAGAGAACTGGACTGGGCTGGAGGACCAGATTCACATGAGGAGGAGACTGGAGAGAAGCCTGACGGGAGCCATGTGTGCTTCTGTGTTAATTTCATCCACGGGGATGGGTGGCATAGAAGGCTCTGCTGATGACAGCCGTACAACAAGAGGGAGGTCTTCTCAGCCTGCTGTCAGGCACTCAGCCGGCTCACAGCTTAGCAGGATGCAGCATAGCTGTGCAGGTCTGTCTAGGAGGTGGTTTAAGAGTGTTTGTTCCCGCTGAGCTCTCCTCCTCTGGCCCTGGTGTAGTGTCTGGACTATATTCTGCAGCTTTCTGAGCACCCTTGGCTGACCTTCCAGCAAGCCGCTGATGGGGAGGGGGGGAGGGGGAGGTTATTCCAGAGGTGATTTGTAACTTCAAGAGTGATGGGGAAAGAAGTGGGGCCGGACCAGAGCCAGCCTGAGCACTGACCTCAAATTTAAACTAGCTGCACTGATTTGTTGAATCCTGAACAAAAATCTTCCTTTTTAAACTGAATCCTAAACCTAGGTGATTTTTTTAGAAACACCATGAGCCATTTCAAACTAGAAGCCTAGCTTTTTCCAAAATGAATGACCGAGAGCAGTGGCCCGCAAACATTAGTGAAGATCAGATTCACCTGGAGGGCCTGTTAGACCGCAGATGGCTGGGTTTCCCCCACAGTTTCCCACCCTGTAGGTCTGGAGTGAGGCCTAAGAATCTGCATTTCTAAGGAGTTCCCAAGTGATGCTGATGCTGCTAATCTAGGCATCACACTTGAGAACCACTGACCCAGAATTATCTAGGAGCATCAAAATATTCTCCAAACCTAAACTAAAAAACAGCTTTAAAAAAAATTCTTATTAAATCCCTGATTAAGAATGACAACGATAACACTGACAACTATTAGTTATATTTCCGGAGTGGCTACCTCTAATGCTATGGTTCTCAATCTTCCTAGTTGTTTAAGATTTCCTTTGAAAATCTGGTTTTAAAAGTGCTTTGTGACCACCTAGAGGGGTGGGATAGGGAGGGTGGGAGGGAGGGAGACGCAAGAGGGAAGAGATATGGGAACATATGTATATGTATAACCGATACACTTTGTTATAAAGCAGAAACTAACACACCATTGTAAAGCAATTATACTCCAATAAAGATGTTAAAAAAAAAAAAAAAAAGTGATGTGAGCCATTTCCACAGTGAAATGCATTCACAACAGGTCCACACAGAATTGTACCTGTACTTTGCTGGGGTTGAACCCAGACCAGCCTGTTTCAGTTGGTTCATGCTTACCCTGAACCGTAGGTTAAGAAAATCTGTGAATGCGACCAGAGGCTGCACCTGTAGTCAGAATTGCGGTTTCAGCACCCTCGGTCCAGCTGTGTGACTCTAAGCTAACTGCTTACCCTCTCTGGGACTGAGGCTAATCAAACCTCCAGAGAATGGGTCTTTCTTAGGAACCTGGAGAACAGTTCTCTACTTTTGATTTGACATTCTTTTTTACTATTTAAACTTTTGGCCATGTGTAAATAGAACACAAACATATCACACACTCTTGCATTTTAATTTTCTGAATATGTGCACACAATCTTTTTCACGAAGTCCAAATCAATAGCCAATTAAAAACCTTTAATACCTTTGTGTGCTACATACAAATAAAATTTTAAAAATCTGCAGCCATGTTAGTTTTTAGTTGCCACGTTTGTGACCATAAAAATCACACTAAAATGGCAAATAAATCAAGCTATCTGAATGTGATATAAATATTAAACATGCACCATCCTCCCTGGGTTGTTTGAGACTTCAAGTGGGAAAATATATGAGCAAGAACTTTGGAAATGTGTCATCTGTGTTTAAAGGTTATTTTTATTGTATGGTCATTATCATAATACCTAAGGGATTTGAAACCCTTCCAAGGGGCCCGTAAAAGCTCCTTTCTGCCAGGAGCCAAGACCTGTTCCCCTCACACTTGACTCTTCAGGTGGGAGGCTTTTCTTAGAAAGAAGCTCAATTCCTTAACATCCAAATTCCAGTGTGAATGTGTGTGAGTGTGTATGCACGTGTGCGTGTGTATGTGTGGTCTTTAATGAATGCTCCCCGCTCCCCCTCCTCCTCTCTCTCTCTGCAAACACACAAACACACACACCAACAAGGAAAGAAAAATAAGTGACACAAATAAATGACAAAAATAAATAAAAGCTGTGAGCTGACCTTTGCTTGGCGAGCTGGCCCTGTACCAGGCCCAGGCCCTCTTGCCCTACTTTCCCAAAGTCATCAGCAGCTCCGGAGCTTTTGCAGTGAGATCATCACTGTGGCCCCAACGGTCAGTCAATGACTCCCTGGCAGTGCAATGAGCGTCCACCTCCCGCAACAAGCAGGTTCTAATGGGCTCCGGGCCCCCTGCCCTGAAGTTCTCATCTCCTGCTGCCGAGATGTCCTCAGCCAAGCTGACCGCATTAAGGCTTCTGGCTGTCCCCACCTGACACCGCCTAGGCAAGGCTGAGTCTGGGCGGTAGATGGAACCTTGGCCTGGAGCCAGGACCCCAGTGCCCCTCTCTGCCCAACTCACTAGGGCGTGTCCCTTCCCCTCTCTGGGAACCAGTCTTTCCATGTATAATATATGAACAGTTGGATTAGACCAATTGTCCTAAGCCTTTGGGGGGGAGCTGTGGCGCCTTTGAGAATCTAATGAAGCAATGGGGTCCTCTCCCCAGAAGAAAACACATAAACATACATGCATAAATAATGCACATTTAATTTTAGGGGTTCATGAAACTTCTAGAGCTCATCCATAAACCCCAGGATAGCCCCGACTTTCCTTCCAGCCCTAACAAGGTGGTGATAAACTCTTTCCTCTCTCCCTCTGTCCATCTCTCCTTCTCTCTCCTTCTGTCCCTCAATGTGGTCATATGGATCAAAAGAGGCAATGAATGGAGACACTCTTCAAAAACTGTCAAGTGTGAGGGGTGGTACTTATTATCAACATGTACTTGCTCTATACCTCCTTGTTGATCCTATGATGATATTAGCTACCATTTATTAAGCACCTACTTAGTGCCGAGCGATGTCCTTCCTAAGAGCTGTCCATGCATTATCTCTTTTAAGCTTCAAAATAATCCTCTGAGGTGGGTGCTACTATTACCCCCATTTTGCAGATGAGAAAATTGATTACAGAAAGTTTAATTTGATCACACAGTTGGTATATGGCAAAAAACAGATAGGTTTTGACTGAGATAAAATAGCCAGATAATGGGATGTCCAATTGTCTGTCACAGTAGGGCATCCACTCAAGGACACACAGACAGACAGACAGACAGACAGACAGACACACACACACACTCAGGGACTGAAGAAGCCAAGTTAGACCAGTATAGAAGGATGTGGTAGTTGAGCAGTCTGGGCTGAGGTGCCCAGAAGGACCAGGCAAAGAAATTAATCGAGGGGCACTTACTGGAGGAGGTGAAACTGGGCTAAGCTTGAAAAAAAGGGACAGATAAACAATAGTGAAAGAGGAAAAAAGTGGCCTTCTAGGCAGGAGGAAGAGCCAGGCAAGTGTAGAGAGGCAGAGGGAGCATGGATCACTCCAGCCCAGCAAATATTTAATAAGCACCTACTCTGTACAGTTTGCTGCAGCATAAGAGCTGTGCCTCAGCCAGTGCCTAGTGAGGGCGATAAGAGAGGTGCAGTGATGGCACACATGAGACTCAGGCAGTCAAAGGGTTTGTAGAGAGCCCATGGTCATGGTGTAGCTGTCAAGACAGAGCTTCAGTGTCAATAGGTCCTGAATTTGAATCCCTTCTCTGCCACTTACTGAACTTGTTGGTTAATCAGTCCCACCTCAGTTTTCTCATCTGTAAAATGGGGATAATCATAGGATCTGCTTGAAAGAGTTGTTGAAAGTATTAAATGAGATAATGTACAGTGCTGACCAAGAATAAGCACTAAATGGCAGTGATTATTATTGCTCTCATCATTCCTAACTGTAATAAAGTTATTAGCATGATGCCTGGCACATACAGGGTACCTGAGTGTTAGTGTCCCTTCCCCTGAGTCTGCTCCTTGTGCCCATTTATTCAAGATGGAAAAAAAAATTTTATAACATCAGAGAGGAAAAGGAAAGTTTCCCCTTGCTCCCCTGACCGGTGTCCAGAGAGGGAATCATACAGTTCTTTAGAAAAGGGGTGATGTGCTAATGAACCATAGATTTTTGAGAGCTGGGCACCCACCAATGACAACCGTAACTCTGACAGGTAAAATTGAACACTTAGAACATTTCACCTGATTCCTTTCACACAGAGAGAGACAGACCCACATCTCAGCTTTGTCCTTAATTGGTCATGCTTTGAAGCATGCTGCTTCCTTGTGATCCCAGAGTTAATAATCAGCCAGTCAGAGCGCCCACCATATTGAAAAGTAGTTTACAGGAAGGAGATTTGTTGGGTGCCAACAATCATCCACTGGGGTTTTAGAGCAAATTACCCATCCATCAATTTCTCTTCTCCCGGGAGGTATTGTTTCAGGCCAAGGGATCCTTGCTAGAAGTGGAATCAATAAAGAGAAATTCAAACTTACCTGGAAGGCGCCTAAAACACAACATGCCCTCAACTGGTCCCATTTTCTTGCCCTCCCCCCAAAGCCTGTCCCCCTCTTGCCTTGGCTCGCAACAAGCTATAGATTCGGCGTCCTCTTTGCCACCTCTCTCACCCCACATTTAATCAGTCACCAAATCTGATGATTCCACTTCTGAAGAGTCTCTCCACTCCCATTCCCACTGTCCTAGCACCTCGTCTAATGAGACACCTGCCATTGTTTCCTAATCACTCCCCCTGTCACCATTCCTACTCCCTTTCAAGCTATTCTCCGCATGGCTGCAAAGGAGATCCTTCGAAAATGCAAATTCAGTCCCATCACACTCCTGATTAAAACTTTCCAAAGGCTCCCTGTTAACTTCAGGATAACGTCTCAGCTTCAGATGATGGCAAACAAGGAGCTTCAAGGTCCCAAGGCTGCCTACCTGCCCCCCTCCATGCTCCCTCCTTCCTGCAAAGATGGTGATGCTTTCTTTAGCAAGACCAAAGGCCCTAAAAGACTCCCTGTTCTGCCCAGCTATGCACCTGTTGCTTCCAATCCCGGGATGCCCCCCTTTTTTCTGCTGGCCTAGAAACTTCATTCCTTCCCCACCTGTGAAGCAGCTCAGCTCCGACATTACTACCTGTGTGAAGCCTTCTCCAACAATCACCCCTTATAGAAACAGAGTGCATCACCCTCTCTTGTAACAATGGGAATATATTTCAATTGTTGAATGCATCTTACTGTATCTGTTTCCCTGTATTGGAGCCTGTTGTCTATTTCAAACTGGAAGCAAGTTGACATCAGGGCCCTTGCATCTTTCTATCCCCAGTGCCAAATCCTGTAGGCTTCATATGGGTCACTTCATGTCACCATCACAATATTCATAGGGTTATGAATATTACTGTTTCCATTTTACAGAGAAGGAAACTGAGGTTCAGAGACATTAAGTAGTTTGTCCAAGAACACACAGGTGGTAAGTATTAGAGACAGACTTGAACTCAGGTCTAAGTAACTTGAAAGGGCTCAAGAAACATTGGTACCTTTATTAAATGTTGATCAGGTGCTCATTGTTTTAAATCACCCCCCTCAACCCTCATCCTGAAAATACATTTAGAACAAGAACCTAAAGGATCCTAATGAAGATGTTCAGGCACATATTTATTGTATTAAAAGGATTCTGCCTACATGACTGCTTTCAAAACAAAACACTTGAAAATGCAGTCATGGAAAGAGCCTGAATTTAGAGAAACTGGGATTCCTACCAACCCTGATCATTTACTTGTTGTGTAAATTTCCTCAAGCAAAAAGCTTTAGGTGCCTTCAAGAGGTGTGTATGGGAGGGTGGGTACCAAGGGGTTGTCACTGGGGCAGTGACGGTGTCTGCTACAAATAACAACAATAATGATAACAAGGGTCTATTCGTTGAACATCGATGATGTCCCAGGCACCGTGCTAAGCACTTGGCATGACTTAACTCTCTGATAAGGTGCCTGGGGTGGCACCCTGCCAACAGCAGCACAGCTGGAACTTAATCCCACGTCCACCTGAGGCCAGAACTCATGCTCTGGTCACTAATGTACCACTACTATCCATCGCTGCTTTTGTCTGACCAGCTGAGATTTAAGCAGGTTCAGTGGCTGGTACAGACAACCAAGGTGGGGCTGCCGTGGCCTGGATGCTCTGTCCAGGGCTGTGTGATTAACGTGTTGTCTGTCCGTGGGGGCAGTGAAGACCCCTGCAACCAGACAGCAAGGGTCCAACTGCCTAGGTGAACTTGGGGTCTCTTCTCCCATGTTAAAAACTTCACCCTGAGCCCACCAAGGAGGGCAGAAATTTCCCCAGAGTTCAGGAAGGTAGAAGCAACAGAGAGGTCAAGAGAATAGGAACCCCTGCATTCTCAACCAAAAAACCCCCCACATTCCTGGCACTTCTCCCTGGCACTGAAAAAGTTAACCTGAAACTGCTTCCATGATGAATGGCTATAATACTGTCTACGTAATGGGTTTCCTATTTAAATTTTGTGAGGATTTAATCAGTTGGGCGCAGCTGTGCAAGATGCACCATAAACTATGTTGAAAAATATGTAGACATATACATTTATCTGCTACAAATTAAGCTCACTTAGAGGTGGTCTTAATGGCCCATGTAGCCATCATTACAAGCATAAATTCTAAACTGTCTGTTTCCAGTGAATTTGCTTTGAGAAAAAATTAACGCTCATCTTTATCAGAGCACAGTAATAAATGAAAGGACCCTCAATTTGCAAAACGCTAATAGCCCGGCCATTTTTCATTAGGAACCCTATGCTGGACCACATATGGCAGGGTGGCTTCGTGGGGGATTCCATTGGGAGGCTGGGGAGGGATGGGGCTGGCTTTCTGGAGGCCGACCCTCTGCTTTACCTGATCTGCTCGGGGGAAGGCTGAAAACCTGGTTTAACGCGAGGCGCTGAGTCTGCCGGTCCCTCAGTTTTGGCTGCATCCTCTCATCCAGAGATGCACACCGGGCTTTGCTCTGGCCATGATACTGAAGCTTACCCAGCATATAGGTAGCCCAACAATGAGCACACATCTAGGTGCTAATGAGAATACACAGCTAATGGAAGTTTCCCCACTTTCTCCTAGGTCCCAGCCCTGGGAAATAGGACGAGGTGGCTGGACTTGAGTCCCACCTGCTACTCTGGCACAGCCTGATCCTGGCAACTCCCTTCTCCTCATGGTCACCAAGAGCCGCCAGTTCGCAAGACAGGCTCATTTTCCTCGTCTTATCTCAATTCATCTTTACCTTATAACAACCCTAGAAGATAGGTGTAATTTCTTCCCCCACTTTAAATATGGGGCCAGGGCCAGGACAGGGCTGAGGCAAGAGGGGCACCGAGGCTGCAAAGTTTAAGGAAGCACTGCCCTCAGGGGTGTGCAAGTGACAAGTCTACATTTGCAGGACCCTGACAGCACGTTCCTCCTTAAACTTTGCTCCTTAAGTGTCTCTCTTGCCACACCCTAGTCCCAGCCTTGGACTTGGCACAGAGAAGTTAAGTAACTTGCCCAAAGGCACATAGGTGCTAAGTGAGAGAGCTAGAGTCCAATTCAAGCCAACGAATTCCAAATTTCACTATCTTTTCCACGTGCCACGAGGATGCCCATTTGAATTGAAAAGTTTGATTTCATTCAGCCCAAGCTGGGCATTTACTATGAGCCAAACTGTATAGTAGAAGCTTTCACATACTTTGTCTTGTTTCATTTTCTTTACAACACCATTTACTTTCAGAAATCATCTTATCAATTCATTTTTTTTTTAAGTTTGTTTGTGGCCTGTATGCCCCACTAGAATATACACCACTTTAGTGGTTAGAAAAGTCCTTGACACATGTTAGGTGTTCAATAAATATTTGTTGAATAAATTATCTTATTAGATACACATTTAAATGAGATTGTGCGAAACATGTGTGTGTTCTCAGGCCTGGTCCCAGGCACCCAAAAGATGGTATAGAACCATCTAAAAGGTTGGATTTACTTCCTCTTCTCTGAGTATCAGGTGTTCCCACACCCAACCATCCTGGGAGAAGGAATTGGTGCTGGAAAATCCAACCAGGCAGAAATTAAAATCTGGGTTGGTTCTTTCCCAGCCATCAGAAATACAGAAACACTCAACATTCACTAAAGTTTCTGATGGCGAGAGTTGGGGTTTCATTAGAAAGTGGTAGGAAAATTAAAATGCTGAAAATCAGAATCTCAAAAAAAATTAGCTTATTGAAACCTGACCAGTGGCAAAGGCACCAGCACTGTACACCCAGGAGTGTCTTGAGAGGTGTGCCAGAGAGCTCCGTTTTAGACCTGAGAGGCAGCTCCCAAGCTCTTTCCCCTCTGCATCTAGCCAGCCGGCCCAGCCTCCCTATTTGAGACAAGTTGTCAAGTGGGGAGGCAAGTCATCTCCCCTCCAAACCACCTCTAGGAAAGCTCCCAGCGTGCCCTGCAGCCTTGCCATAGAAAGCACCAGAGGAGGAGAATAAATCTCTACATATTTGGCCTGCGGGTTCTGCACAATTTAACAATTAACAAGGTTGTGGAAACAGGCAAGTGTCGTTACCATGTTAGCATCATTGCCATCGAAACCGATGATGGAATTAGGAGCAGCCAAAGAGAGGAGCTTGCCCTGTGCTGAGTGTCTGGGAGAGGAAGTCAAGGGAAGCTGCATGTCCCAAACTTCCCCTGAGCGGGTTCCACCGGGCGGGGTCCACACTGGACAGTTTCAGTGGGCACTGGGCAGATGGCGATCAAGTGGCCAAGTGCAGTACTGGGGTTCACACACAGAGAAGGCCAAGCTGAATTCCTAACAAATTGCAATGATAACATATTGAAAGTCAAATATATGACCAGACGCTTCACAGAGATTCAATTCTTTTTTTTTTTTTTACAGCAAATAAGGGTGGAACTCTGATCTGATTGGAATCCATGCTCAAGGCCAGTTAAGGCCAGGGGGCTTCTCGTCTGCCCCTAACAGCTTCCAAGCCAGCTCCCCTCTGCTGTAGACCCCCAGTCCCCACTCCCTCACCTGACTCACTTGGCATCACTTCTCTAGATACTGTCTTTGTTGCCTTATTCTGCCCCAGACTGTTTAGAAGTCACTGGTGGCATTCTCAGAGCTCTAGCAGGTACAACCCTGGCCCCCTTTTAGCCCTTCCCATGCAGCCCCAGAAGGCCACAATGCTTCATCTCTCAGCCCAGATATAAGCACCCAGTAGGGTTCATAATAATTGAATCAATAATGGTCTACACCAGAGCATCCCAAACTTTAAAGTGCATAGAATCACCAGGGGACCTTGTTCACAGCAGATTCCCAATCAGCAGTTCCGGGAATCTGCATTTCCAATGCAGAGAGGTAGGGCCCTACCCCAGCTCTTATCTAAGAAATGAGTTGGTCAGGCTGCCTGAAACCTTGCTACTCTCTTAATGTTTTCAGAGCAGATAAGAAGTCAGTCCAAACTAGCCCTTAAAATCATTTTACTAGATGCTCTACATGCCTGGTAAATTTCACTCGACATGAGAGGCTGCTGTGAAAGCCATTCCTAACACACAGGCTGGGTGGTGGTGGCGTGGGTCTGGGCTGGGCGGAGAGTGGGATCACACTGAACATGGGGCCAGCACAGCCCTGCTGGGACACAACTGGGCCTGGAGGCCTGCTTGCATGGGTTTGTCTCCTGACCCTGCCACTGACAGCCGGTTGGACCCCAGGCAGGTTACTCAGTCTTTCTGTGCCTCAGTTGCCCCATCTTTAACATGAGATAATTGTAATACTTAGTGTGGTGAGGGCTGACCAAGAAAACACATATTCTGGATGAGTCCTAAGTGCTGGATCAGTATCAGCTGTTCTTACACACAAGTGCGGGCACGTCTTAGGCCGGCCTCAACCCAGAAGAATTTCAGGGCGGTGCTCAAACCCAAACTGGAGACACTGGAGGCCGAGTGAGCTGCCACCAGCTGTTAGGATTGAAGTGGCATAGAGTCGTCTGCCTGTAATAAAGTGTATATATATATATATATATATATATATATATATATATATATATGGAAATGAGCAAAAAAGGCAGTAACATATACTAAAATATGCTAACTCATCACAGGTGTCAGTATACTGTCACCTTTTCCTTATATTTTTGTTTTTAGTGTGTGCAGAAGAGCATGTCCTAGGAATCATGAACTTACTGACCTCACTGGGCAGGATGTGGGTCTCAGTCCACAATTGTTTTATTGTCTGGGGGCATGTCTCATGCTTCTGTTATATGTTTTTGTTGCTAAGCAAGCCTGCTTGGTTTTGTGGTTAAGCAAACCTGCTTTCTTGAGTGGTCATTAACTTACAGGGGTCTCCCATACTTTCTTCTTTACTTACAATCCCCTAAAGGGATTCACTGTTTAATCACCTATTTTGTCCCTTTACTCTGTCCTTGTAACATATATATTATATATATATATATTACATATATATATATATATATGTAAAGCATGTTTTAAACCAGAGCCTTGTTCACATGTTGACACATAGAGACGTAACTTCAAACCATAAATGTCCCCCTACAGGCCAGTTGCCAGTGGGGTTCAGCAGAGCCTGACTCACTGGGCGGGTCACCTGGCCTGGCCTGGCTGTCTGTATAGCCCCCAGAGCCTCGGTCTCCCCGGGGACCGTCACTTTTCATGTAGCTCCATCTCTCCCCATGGGGGCTGCTTCCTGACTTTAGCAAAATGGCAGAATTATGAAACTGAGCATTGTCAGATGGAAGAAGCTTCTCTCCAGCCTCACCCCAGGTAGACAATGACAGGTCACCACAGACCAGAATGAATGAGTCCTTCCCAAAGAGGTGCAATTATGGCACTTCTGAGTTGACGTGATTGAGTCAATCCCAGCTAATAATCCCAGCTAATAAGGAGCATCTTGTGTGGCCCTAGAAAATTTCCTTTCCCGCACACTCCAGGGAGAGAGGCCCTGGTACATACGGCTCATGCACATCACTCTTGCCCTGGTTCTCAGCCCAGGGTCTTCTCACAGGCTGCTGCCTTGGTCTGAATCACTGTTCGTTCCTTTACGTAGCTCGTTCAATCTCATCCTTCAGGTCTCACTTAAATAGTCTCTTCCCAGACAGGTTTGACCTGATGCCAAAATTGAAAAGTATAATAGCCCTCAGCATCATTCTCTCTCAGAACACACCCTGTTTGTTTCCTGCACAGCACTTGCCACAATTTCTAACTGCATTTTTTTTTTTCTATTTGTTTTTTGTCCATTTCCCCTGCTAGACAGTAATTGCCATGATGGCAGGGCTGTGTCCTTTTGACTTTCTACTCCATCCTAGCACCAGCCCACGGTCACAATGGCTAGCATGGATTGTATTGATTATGCCCTCTGTGCTCATACTTTTCTAAGGAATTTTTCATGCTTTATCTCCTCCTTTCCTCACAACCCCTCTATGAGGTGACTATTATTAGACCCATTTTACAGATGAGGAAACTGAAAAACAGAGATATTCAGTAACTTATTCAAGATCACATAGGAAGTAGTGGATCCGTGAGCCTTTCCGTCTGGCTGGCATCAGAGCTGGCTCTCTTGCACAGGAAACCATGCCACCTGTCATGTCATAGATGCTGAAAAGGAATCTTCTGAATGGATGGATGATTAGAATCACTCCGTCCAATACAATCCAATCTGAATTGGACTCAATTAATTCATTCACCCAGTGCTCACTGGGTACTTTGCTGTGCTGTGATGTGCTGTGGGGACCTTACCCTCAGGGAAGTTAATGGTGGCCACGGCAAAATAAGCCAGTGTGTGAATAACCAGCCAGCTTCCTAGGGTTCTCTCCCACCTGCCTGATTAACTCATCGGGTGTCCTGGGGGCCCTTGAATCCCCTGGGTGAGTCTGAGATGCACACAGCATTCCCTCGTCTTGTCTTCACCTCTCCATCCTTTATTTAGAGATACAGACAACAAGGCCCAGAGAAGCTAGGAAACTTGCCCAAGAGCACATAGCTAAGAAAGAGTAGAAAGAGGATTTGAATGCCTCCAGACTGGCTCTGGAACTCCGATGACAATATCACAGTTAAAAAACAAACAAACAAAGATATAAAAGATTCATTCAGCCTGAGTTTTCTCACATGCAGTTGAAGACAGAGTCCGCTGCAGGCGGGCAATGGCTTGTATGCGGTAGCACAGCCAGGGAGGGGCTGAGCCAGGCCCTTCAGGCCAGCACAGTAACCGACAAGCCTCTATTTATGTGCACCTGCAATGGGCAAGATCCTGCTTCTAGTGGAGCAAAATGTCAGGAAGAAGAAGAAGAAGGAAAAAAAAGTCCAATAGACTTATGCAGGCAAGAGAAATGAGTTCAAGTTCAGCACCCTTTTCTGGAAATTCTTTCCAGTGGACTTCAGCCCTGAAGCCATTTATAGGAAGTACCAGGTACAAAGTGGTAGTTAGTTTCCAAACTTCAGCCATTCACATTGCTGCCTTTAGGAGCCTTGCCACACCCACGAACCACCTATATTGTTAATTGCTTAAATGAACTCACTTTAAAAAACTTAAATAACACTATTTTTTAATTTATGAACAATAGTTATTTTAAAACAGTCATTAAAAAACTCTAAGTGGAAAATGAGCAGTATTAGGTGGTATCATTAAAAGGAAACACAATGAAAACAAAACTGTTATTAAATACACACTAGATATTGTTACCTAGTCTCAAGCAGAGGCCTGCTCTGTGATTGTTACAAAGAGAGAGAAATACTGTTACAGAGGTGCCTAAGGTACCAAACTAAGCCTTTCTCCCCACTGTCATCAGGAGTAAAATAAAGTTGAAAGGGAATAATTTTCTCTCTAGATAAATCAATACAACTTAATGCCATTTGATGCCACAGGCCACCTGAAACCACTTTGGGCACCATCAGTAGAACATGTCACAGCCTGGGAGACACTGAGGTTGGAGAGGAAAGTGCAGGGCAAGACCTTTCTCTGCTACCCGCTAGTTTTGTGACTTTAGATTGGTCACTTCTTTTGTCTGGGCCTCAGTTTTCCCACTTGTAAAATGCAAGGTTCGATTAGAATGTAGTTACTAGGCAATCTCTCTGGCCCTTCCGAGCCTCAGATTTTCTAACTCAATTCAGGGCGAGTGATATTACTTGCAGCAAAGTTCAGCACACGGTAATCGAGGATGTGCCCTAGAAGAGCAGTTCAAAAGGCCCATCGTTTCCACACAGGGTTCATTTCTGGGCTGAAATCAAGTTTCACAACTTTCTGGAAAGGCTTTGGTGAGGGCCATTCAGACCTGTGAAGAAGAGCTGGGGGCCGGGTAGGAGGAGGACTCAGCAAATAAAAGCCCATTCGATTCTAGAAAACCAGCCTTAGTGGGCAGCTGGAGTGGCTCACTTTGTTTAGTATACTTTGTAAGTGGTAGGATTATCTGCAATGATAAAATTCATACCTCCCAGCCTTCAAATAAAGATGTCCCCGGGAGGGTATTGATGGCATCATTGTTGTTGGAAAGAGAAAGCAAGAGCGGCCAGTGATCCATTGTGTGTGGAATAAAAGGGCTGGGAAACAGATCTATTTTCGTATTAGCTAACCGCAGACCACTGCGCCCCCAGGTCGATGCATTCTTGGGCCACAATGGCTCCCCTCTAGGAAGCCGGGATGTGCCTCCAGCAAACGAGCACAGGCCTGGACACCCTCGGGGCAAGGGTCTGATTTAGGGGCACAAAAGAAAGGCAGGCCCAGTGTGCTCCTGCAGCCGGCTCATGCCCCACGGCCATTCTCCACACACCTGGGCCCATGGGCCACTGTCCTCCCGCTCACGGCTTCTCCAGCTGCAGTGGCAGACGGCCCCCCACCACTCTTCTCTGCTCATGGAATTGTCTCTGGTCATTCCTGGGGACACAGTGAACTAAAGGACAACACCTGGATGTTGTCCTGCCCAAGGATGAAGATGGATCGGGAGCAACAAAGCCAACAACTTCATACCCTGAGACTAAGCATTAATTACTTACATTTTCTCGATTCTGCTTGAAATCCACAGGGTTCCTCCAGGAAGTGCCAGAACCAGAATCTGAGCCCCAGTTGACTGTCCCCAGTCTGGGCTCTCAACCACTGTGCAAGCCTCTGACCATGGAAGCAGCCACGGTGGGTGCCAAGAGCTTGCCTCTGGAAGGCCGGCAACCTTGGATTTGAGTCAGAGTTCTGCCACGTAGCCTATCCCCAAGCCTCAGTCTTCTCATCTGTAAAATAAGGATAGTGACGTTAAGTACCTCACAGAGCGCAAAGAATAAACGAGGTAAAACCTGTTCTGCCCTCAGCGCAGCGCCTGGCGCACAGGATGTGCTCAGTAAACCCTATCGATTATTATTGCTATGAATGATAACAGTGACTGCTTCGCCATCCTCTTTGCTGAACCCGGCCCTTGGCTGTTCCTGCAGGTGCCACCATGGAAATCCCACACTCTCCTCCAGCCTCACCTTGAGCGTTCTAGGAGGTCAGCACTGGGAATGATGGCAGAGTCCCTCTGGTCAGGTTGTGGACAAGGCTGGAAAAGGGCAGAGTCTTACCCAACCTCACAGAGTGAATGGGCAGAACCAGGAATCTCAGGGGACTGACATCAGCTCAGGGCTGGGCTCACCACGCCCACCCAGCTCTTTCTGCTGATCTGGGTTCCCACCTCACTCCGAGGCCCTGGGGGGTTCACATTCTTCTCTAAAACTGGCTCCCTGGAAGGATGGGGCCAGGCCGGGGAAGGGGTAGCCTGGCCTGTAACTCAGCCAAGTCAGCTGGCAGCTGCTCCCGGAACTTAAGCCATTAAATCTGCCACATCTGCTCTCCGCACCAGCAGCCGTTTCCTTCAGAGGCTTGGCTGCTGCACTTGCATTAACTCTTGAATTTCAACCCCATGCTGCCTACCCAATCGCCCCTCCCCAATCGCCCCTCCCCACCTGTGCCCTGTCCTCCCCCAACCCATGAGCCACCCCTCCCCCCTAGTCCTGGCTACACCCAAACCAGAGACTTAGGCCAGGTGTAAAAATCACTAAAGATAATTGAAAGGTTCATCACCTGCATGGGCAACTGGGTGAGGCAGGGCCTACCCCTGGCTGAGGAAATGAATGCTCCCCCCACCCTTTCCCTTCCTTTAGAACAGCAGTCCTGAACCCTGGGGAGATCTTAAAAAGTCCAATGGGCAGACCCCACCCCCAAAAATCAGAAGCCCTAAGTTCAGGGCCAGGCTTAGCAAATCTTTCCGGGTTATTCTAACTCCCAGCCACGGCTGAGAACCACAGGTGAAAGCTTGGTTTGGAGGGAAGAAAGTGAACGTTCTCGGTGAGACTTTGTCAGTCACACCCGAGGCTGCAGAGGCCTCCCAGCCGCCAGCCTCTTTGACAGCACAGCGATCCTGTGCCCAGGCTCTGGAGTCAGCCCGCATGGGCTCAAGTCCTGTTTTGATCACTGACTAGACAGACATGTGACCTCTAGGTGAGGATTCAGCCATTTCCTCAACTGTACCATGGAGTAGAATGGCATTAACATCACAGTGTTACTGAAGGAATGAGGGGGTGATAATGTAAGAAGCAGCCAGAGCATCACTAGTCACACAGCAGGGCCCAGACGAAGGTGGTCCTCCCATCTCAGGGTACCTCCCCTGCACCAGGCCCATGGCTTTTCCCCAGAGCGTCATTGAAATCAAACGATATGACGACATCTGAAGGAGCTGACCACGCTTCTGCCTCTGCTTCCTGTCTCCATGGGCACGTGATGTGTCTCTCGGTGAGCTCACTGGATACATGAAAGAGACAAATGCCAAGAATGGTTCTGAGTATTGCTGCGGAAAACAAGAAGAGCTTCCATCTCTCAGTACTTGTTGGAGCAACACCTCAATGATGCCACTTATCATGTATTGGTGACTGTAGGGTTTTTTTTAATGCTCTAGATTTTAAAAAAAATGTAATTAAAAATAAAAAATAAAGAAAAATTAAACATATGCTATGATGTGACTTGTGTACAAGCCATCATTTTTAAACTCCCTCATTATAAACACAGTGATGAACGGTGGGTCCCCCTGTTGCGAGGAGACTGCCTGAGGGACAGGGTGTTCATTTTTTGAGCACCACCGCCCCCCAGGAGCCGGCACTCAGTACCCTCAGTGGGAGGAATTCTGAGGCAGGCCTGCGAGGGCATCTTTTTTCCTGCTGCAATTCCTCTCTGGCCCCTCACAGAGGCATCAGAAGAGAACCCGGACAAGCTTACCTCAGAGTTTGGGTTTGAGCTTTAGGTCTTTAATTAATCATGGTGACTTTCAGACCCTCAGTTTTCTCATCCATGAAATGGGGATAGTGACATTTTTTCTCACTGGGCTATTTGGGGAGTTAAGTGAGATGACATAGGTATGAAAACACCTAATTCGCTGCAGAAAATGAAATAGGCACAGCTTGAATGAGCTTGTTCTTTTCTTAAATCCTTCACCCTGGGAAATGCAAGCCAGCTCCTCCTGCCTCCATGGGGAAGCCCTGGATCTTTGGGAGCCTATTAGCTGAGCCAAGTGGAGAGTTAAACATCCAAACTGACAAAGGGCTGTGGAGCTATTCAGAACACCCCATTGCCCCAGCAGATAGTTCTGGGCCAGATGGTTCAGGAGGAGGGGGGGCGGGACAGGTGTTTGTTGTGGCAGCAGAGCGCTGTGAGAGGAGGAGTTCACTGGTCCACCTCCCCGCCCTCCCTCGGATTTGTCCTGCGGGGGAGGGGCGCAGCCCAGCCCTGACAGAGGTGCAGACTGGGAAGGTTTGCAGGTACAGTGCTGGGAAAGTGGGTAATTAACCCCATGCCAGGACCTCCTCCAGCAAACTGGGAAGTAGGTGAGTGTGCCTTGGTGCTTTTCAGCTTCCCTGCTCCTGTTTTCTCACCTTCAACCAATGACCTTCTGTAAGGTTGGGGTCCACGTTCCAACCCGGCAGCTCCTGCCTCTCTCTCCCCCCAGCCCCCTCAAAACTCACCCACCTCAGTTCATTTTCCCCAGGACTTTATTCCTGCCTGCTGAGGTGGTTAATCAGTTGCAACCATCCATGCCAAGGATTTAGACCCTATTGCGTCTCCTCCCAGGACTCTCCAGGTGGTGACTTACTCTTGTAGAATTTTAGTGCCACCACAGATCAGGGAGGGCTTTTCAAATTGTTTGGGAGAGTCCCTGCTCCACCCATGTGAGAGGCCACTGAAGAGAGAGAGAGAGAGAGTGAGAGCCAAGTAACTTCTACTTGCTCGCTGTGCAACTTTCAGTGAGTCATTAACCTCTCTGGGCCTTGGCCCTGAGCATCCACAATTAAATGCAAATATGAGGAAGGGATAACAGAGCAGTGCAAAGATCTGATGGCACCAGCATGGAAATAAAGGAACGTATTTCAGGCACTTATCACAAAGCCTTTCACCCTTCTAATGGTGAGTTGCATTTGGGGTCCAGAGGCCAACCAAGAGTTCCACTCACGTGGAGATTCAATATTTAAAGTACTATGGTTTAGGGGCTTGTATTAGTTTCCTGAGGCTGCTGTAACAAAAGACTACAGACCAGGTAGCTTAAATAGCAGAAATGTATTTCCTTACGGTTCTAGAGGCTGGAAGTCCAAGATCAAGGTGTCAGCCATCTGCTTCCCTCTGAGGGCTGTGAGGAAGGATCTGCCCAGACCTCTCTGCTTGGCTCGTAGATGGCCATCTTCTCCCTGTGTCTTCACATTGTCTTCCCTCTATGTGTGTCTGTCTCTGTGTCCAACTTTCCCCGTTTTATAAGGACACTGGTCATATTGGCTTAGGGGCCCATGTTACTCAGTATGACCTCATCTTAACTAATCACATCTGTAAAGATCCTATTGCCAATAAAGTACTTATAAGGTACCACATCCTGAGGTAACGGGGTTAGGTCTTCAACGTATAACTTGGGAGGAGGGGGCACAATTAAACCCATAACAGGGCTAAACATGGCTCTGCTATCATACAGGCCTGAATTCCAATGATATGGGACCTTACTTAGATGAGCCTTTCAATGAGCCTAAGCCTCAGTTTCTTCGTCTGTATAATGGGCTCTATCTGGGGAGGAAATTTTCAGGCAGAGCTGAGACAGTATCTGTAAAGCATTCAGCATGTGGGTTGGCACAAGATAAGTTTCAAAAGACATCAGTTGTTATTATGATTATTCCATATGCTGCCATATGGGGAATTGTCCATGCTACCGTCAAATCAGGGTACCTTAGTCCATGTAACTGGGGGATGAGTTACAAACTCTCAGCCATGTGGGTGTCTAACCAAATCTCCAGTAACCCAAGGCTTGCTATATTGAAAAGAGTAAAGATCTCATTGCAATTACAATTTCTTAGGTTAAAGAAGCGAAAGATTTGTAGGAGCAAAGGAGTATGGAGCAGAATTAATCATTCAGATAATAGCAATGGATGTTATTTTATGTTTTTAACAGAAGCAAGGTTTTTTTCAAGCAGTCTCTTCTTTGAATCTTGGTTTCTTTTGTATTTGGAGGGTACAGGCAGCTCAGGATTGAAGTTCTAAAACTTGGAACCATTCTCTGGGAATCCTCCTATTCCTCCCATTTCACGGTCATTTTCAAATATTTTGAGGGCCCAAAGGGAACAGATTCCTGCTTAAATGTGCCTCCAGTCCCCCAAACATAAGGGTCTCCTGTCTGCAACAGAGAAGTACCGCATTAACCATGTTTCTATCCAATTAGGAGTCTGAGCTGATAAAATATTTCCTACCAAGAATAGCAATTCAAGAGAAGGAGAGGGAGAAAGAGAGAGAAAGAGAGAGAGATTTGCTTCTTCAAAAGTATGGAAAAAGGCTTTTAATCAGAGAAGCAGATCTTTCTTTTTATTACTAAGGATAATATGATATGAAATTCTCCTCAAAACTGCACATAATGAAGGTAGAAGGAAGCACGGGAAAATTCTCTCCTGTTACTGTAAAATTCTGAAGAGAATGGGAGAGTTTTGTAATATTTTAGTTAGTCTGAATTAGTATCTACTTTTTCTCAAAAGAGGACATTGTCTTTTCTTTCAAAGAAATAGCCCTAGGCTGAATGATGGCCCCTCAAATATGTCCATAACCTAATCCCTGGAACTTTATGTGTTGTGACTGTTAATTTTATGTGTCAACTGGGTTGCTTGGTCAAACACTAGTCTAGACATTGCAGTGAAGATAATTTTTGATGTGATTAACAGTTCAATCAGCAGACTTTGAGTAAGTAGATTTTTGACCCTTCATAGTGTGGGTGGGTCTCATCCAGTCAGGTGCAAGCCTGAGGAAAAAGACTGAGGTCCCTCAAAGAGGAAAGAATTCTACATCCAGACTGTCTTCAGACTCACGACTGAACATCAGCTCTTTCCTGGGTCTCAAATATCACAGCCTACCAGGCAGAGTTTGGATTTGCCAGCCCCCAAAATCATGAGTCAGTTCCTCTATCTATCTATCTATCTATCATCTATCTATCTATCCAACTATCCATCTACATATCCTATTCATTCTGTTTCTCTGGAGAACTCTAAGACATATGGCAAAGAAGACTTTGCAGATGTGATTAAGTTAAAAATCTTGAGTTGGAGAGATTGTCCTGGATTATCTAAGTGAGCCTGATGTAATCAAAACGACCCTTATAAAAGGGATGCAGGAGAAGTCAGAAGCAGAGGTGATGTAATGACAGGAGCAGAGATTGGAGTCATGTGCTTTGAGGATGGAAAAGGGGGCCACAAACCAAGGAATACAGGTGTCCATTAGAAGCCAAAATGGCAAGAAGACAGATTCTCCCCTCACAGCCTCATGGAGGAACCAGGCTTGCCAATACCCTGACTTTAAATCTTTTGACCCCTGTAATTCTGAGAGAATACATCTGTGTTGCTTTAAGACACTAAGTTTATGGTAATTGTTACTTCAGTAATACAGCATGATATAGTGACCAAGAGCTAGCAAAGAGAACTCGTTGGGTATGTGAAATTAGAAGTGCTTTTAGAGCCCTGTATTTTCAAATATTTACAATTATTACCATTAAGGGCTAATAGTCTGACTAGTTAAACAGCTCTTATAAATAAATGAAAAGGCAGACATCTCACAGCAAACATTATTGACCAGAAATACACCGAAGAAGAAATGGCAACATCAAATAAACACTGTTAAGTATTTTGGCCTTGCTGATAATCAGAGACATGTAAAACAAAACAATGAGATACTATTTTTTGCCAATTTACTTAACAAATGTCTTGAGTTATAATACTCACTGGGGATAAGACGGGGGTGAGGCAATACTTTCAAACATGGCTGATGGAAGTAAAAATGATCCAATCTGTTAAAAAGCAAAATTCAACTGAGTAAATTTTAAAGATCTTATTGGCTTTATTCAGCGATTCATGAATCAGGCAGGGTCTAATCTAGCAGATAGAAAGGAGCTCTGAAGATCCATACAAGACAAGAGATTTTACAGACAGAAGGGAACAGAAACAAGGAAGTAGTCCTAGGCAAAAAAAAAGTGACCTGGTTATTGCAAGGTTATTGCCTTAAAAGGGATAG